>NC_141550.1:35195000-35558750 GCF_021556685.1 Rattus norvegicus | reverse complement strand
CTTGTAAAAAGGGTGGTATCAATCTTTTGCCTGTATACTTATTGAGATCATGCTAACACACTGTGAGGGTAGTCATTTTCACTTTGGTTTGCACTGAGAAATATATGGAGAACTTAGACTGTGGTCTGGTTCTGCTCTTTAAAAGCGTCCTGGCCCAGGGTGGAGAGTGTAGGGGATGGATTTGATGAAAACTCACATTATATACTTGCATGAAACTCACTAACAATAATTTAAAAATATATTAAAGAAATAAAAAGAATGCTGGACTGGGATTTAGGTCTGTGAAAGAGAAATTACCTAGCATGACTCAAGGTTCAGTCCCCAATAACACACACACACACACACACACACACACACACACACACACACACACACGCCCAAACCATTCTTTTTGTTTTCAGACAGGATCTCACATAGCCCAGCCTGGCCCCAGACCTACTAATTAACCAAAGAGAGCCTGATTCTGATCCCCCTGCCTCTGTTTCCCCAGTATTGGCATGGTATCGCTAGGTTTGTCTTCTTGTGATACCGAGAAGCCAATCCAGGGTCTCATGGCTTCATGTGTGCTTTATAAGCACTTAACAACTGGGCTACAGTGCTAGCCTTGTTCTCAAGTCATACTCAGGTTGAGGATTTGAGCAGCTGACAGCATCTTTATTGTTATTTAGTGTGGTGTAATTTCTGTGTTGCTGGACCTGTGGTTGGCTTACACAGACTTTACCTTTTTGCAATCAGCCATGAGGCAAAGGGCTGGTACTTAATGAGCACGGATTGCTTCTGGGCATGGCTGCATGGGTTCCATATATGGGGTCACACTCAATCCTCACAACAGCTTTCTCTGTCAGGTAGCCTTCTATGTAAGGAGTTAGAGCTGAGACTTAGAAGGACTAAGGAACTTGACCACGGTCCCCCAGCCAGCTGACCTCAGAGCCAGTATTCAGACATAGAGTTTTCTCTAAATTCAACACTACTTGCCCCAGCAGCACAAAAATGCAAATATTTCGGGGGAATGAATGTATTTCGGAAGCTTGAAGAACAGGTTCTGTGCAAGAACTCACTGGACAGTAAATGTGGAGAAACAGGCATTAAAGGGTTAATCCTGCTTTGTGTAGTCCGAGCTACTTTGGAACTCATTATGTAGACCAGGCTGGCTGTGAACTCCCTGCCTGCCTCTGCCTCTGCCTCTGCCTCCCTAGTGCCGGGATTAAAGGTGTGTTCTACCACCCGGAGAGCTTATGATGAAGGCTTCACGCTGCGGTGCTGGGTTGTAGAGACTGGAGGAAGTGAGCCGCCACCATTTTGTGCAGGGCCTTGACAAGTTGCCTGTGAACTGAGTTCCTCACCCTGGACAAAGGGAAATAATGACAGTAGATAGTCTGAAACAGCACGCAGATGTCAAAAGATGCTCACACCACCCACACAAGCTGCAGGACGCAGCTTCCAAATGGCGGGTGGGGTGAGGTGCAGATGAGCTGCCCACCCCAGCTTTCAAATGGAAGGCAGAGTGGAAACCTAGATGGATTTTCAGGTTGTTTTCTAGGATGAATCAGAGAGGCTGGGGTAAATGCAAGAGATCAGAGGCCAGAGGTGTATTTATAGTCCTAAGCCAGGGCTGTGAACCACAATCAACAGGAAAGCGGAGAGGCTCCAGCAGACTACTTCCTGTTCTTCCAGAGAACCTGAACTTAGTTCCTGGTGCCGAGTTAGGTGGCTCACTCCAGCTTCTGACGATGATCGGACACCTTGCTACTGTGAGGCCCCTCGTATGCACATGTGCACACCACACACAAACACTTCCATAAAATAAATCTTCAACTCAAAGTACCCATTAAAAAAAAAAAAAAGAGAGAGAGAGACAGAAAACTTCCACCCTGAGAAATCTAACAGATTTGGGTTCTAAGGTTTTCTGGAAGTTTTTTTGTTTTTTGTTTTGTTCTAAATGAACTGTCCCACCATGCCCTGTTTTCCAAACCCTTCTATGTCAGTGGGCTAAGATCCATGATGAGAGGGTGTGGTGGCTGGTGTGCACCTTTAGGCCCAGCACTCACTTCCAGAGAAGGGACAATCCTTGAGTTCAGGCAGTCTTCCTCTACTGAGAAAGGACCTGGACAGCCAGGGCTGTACAGAGAAACCCTGTCTCAAAAAAAAAAAAAAAAGTAACAAACAAACAAACAAACAATTGATTTATGACGAAGCACTCTGATCCTGTACATAAACTGATAAACGGAGTGGTTGACCTTTCAACTCTACTCTTTACTCAAGATACCCATTTAGACCAGTGTCAGCAAAAACCCAAGCAAGAGCTCATCCCACCAGAGCGGCCTGAAGGCAGACTGTCTGTCTGTCTGTCTGTCAATCTTTTTTTTTTTTTTTCATGGCACTTCAGGGGATTCAGCTAGGAACTGACACAGTGACAAGTGCCACTAGTCTACATTGCTCTCATTGAGCACAGGGCCTGAAGCTGTGTCTTAAAAACAGAGAGGAAAGCTAGCTGGAGTTCAGTCTTTTCTGCTGAGACACACCATCTAAAAGTCACCGTGAAGTGCTTTTCTAGATCTATTTTGCCATGCAGTCTGGCATGTAAGTATCCTTTCTGAATGCAGGGTTTGAGGAAGTACAGAAGTGGTTGGCATTTGCCACAGCCCTGCTAGGAAGCACACGGTCTCATAACATTAAGGAAAAAAGGGTAATGTACCAGAATTCCTTGTTTTCTTCAGCGGCCTGGGACTAGAGCCCAGGGCCTCCAGCATGCTAGTGAAGTGCTCTGTTACACCTTCACCCTGAGCCTTAGGATTCTTAAGGAAAATATTTGAAAGCATGTGCTTGCTCTCATGCAACGTCAGGGGAAAATAAACAAGGTTGTAGCAGGAAAACCTAAAAAATACAAACATATTAAAAAATATGCATCACTTAAAAAGTGACTCATACAGGTTTCACTTACAGTAGAATTCTGATGTTTTTGTCTGGGTGGTGGTGGGGGGGGGGGGGAAGAATAAGGTCTTTTGTTGGTCTCAACTAATCCACTATGGCCTTAAACTCAGGATCCTTCAGCCTGGCCTGTCTCTCAAGTGCTTGAATTATACCACACCCTACTGACCTTTGTATTTGAGGGGAACCCCCACCCCAAACCTAACAAAGGAAGCCTAAGTATTTTTTCTTTCATCTTGTAACTATGGAAGGCTTTTCTCCTCCAAGACCATAAGCTACTCTATTATCTTCATCATAATGGTGGTTATTAAACAAGCATATTAACTCTTTCTTAAAGTTCTTTTTTTATTATCGAGTATTTTCTTTATCTACATTTCACACATTATCCCCCTCCCTGAAATGTTTCCCCTCCTGAAACCCCCTATCAAAAAGAAAAATTTACGACACCATATTCTTTCAAGGTCCCTGTGTAGGATAGAATGGTATCTTAGGATCTCTAGCTCAGGGGTAGAATGCTTACCTAGCACCCACAGAAGCCTAGACTTAATCCCCAGTACCACAAATGCACACCTACACTCAAACAAAAAGGTAGTACTAGAATAGGATGTCCAGTAAATTAAAACTCAAAAATATAGAAGCTTACATAAGAAAAGGGGAGAAACTAAATCCTGCCTCTCAGAGAGAAATGATATTGAAACAATATTATTAGAGAGGGAATTGCTTTTTTATTTTTTATTTTATTTTTTGACCTTGAAAGCTTCATGCAAGTGTGTGTGTAGTGTGTGCTGATCACAGCCAGCACCCAGCAAATGGCTGTACAAAAATGCTTGCAGTGCTGGTCTTTAAGTCTTCTTTCTGTTGTGATCCCAGGATGCAGGGACCTTGCCTGTAATCCCCAGAATGGATGGTTTCCAAATGCTGTGTGTTAACTCTTTCTCTCCAGGGCTCAAAGACTAGGAGAAGCGGGAAGCACACATTTGTGAAGATGAGCATTTGGAAGGGAAGATAATTTCTATTTGCCCATGGAGGCTGTTGATCTGTAAAATAAACAGGAAATACTGAACAGCTGCATGCAGGCCTCACTAATGCTCTGTCTAGTGCTTGTAACAGCCATATACTCTCCTACTTGGGGTGCTGTTCCAGTTAGGAACAGGTAGGCTATATTCTACTTACAGTGACACCCATGTTGGGCGTGACAAAAGATGAAGAGCTTAGGGCCATAGTAACTTTTGTTGTTCTGGAAGCCGGGTCTCAGGCTTTAAACTCAGGATCCTTCAGTCAGGCCTGCCTCTCAAGGACTTGGATTACACCACACCCTACTGACCTTTGCATTTGAGGGGACCGCTCCCCCAACCCCCACCTCCAAATCGAACAAAGCAAGCCTAAGTACTTTTTTCCCTCATCTTGTAACTATCGAAGGCTTTTCTCCTGCAAGACCTAATCATTTAACAGACTCATTTGTTTTTGGTTCGTGCAAAACCTTGGTGTGTACAGGAGCAGGCTTAGGCACACAAAGCAAAAATAAATCTAAAAAGTTCAGGCAGCCCGGGTGAGCGGAGAAGCCTGCCCACCCGCCCCTCCCCCACTTGAAATTTCCAGACAAAGGGTGCCTGCTGATGTACAGTAGATGCAGAGAATTCCTCGAAGGCGTGCAGAGGGTTGACACACACGTGGCTGATGCCATCACTCAGGGTCAGGCCTGCCAAATCTGGCCAAGAGGAACTTAGTGTTCACCATTAAGATGGCTTAGCCATATCAGCATTAGCTCCCAAGCCACCGGAAAGCAGCAGTCTGCATCGACAGGAGGCATCTCAGGAATAAGGATGACAAAAGTCAAGATTTAGGGTTCAGTTCCAGCTGATTTTATTTCCTTCTCAAAAAAAGTTATTTACAGAAGGTATATAGCAACAACCTGACAGGCAGTGACGGACAGGATTAGCTGGTATTTTTTTTTTTTCTTTTTTCTTTTTCTCTTCCCTCAAACATTGCTTTTTTTTTTTTTCTTTTTTGTGGCCTTGAATTTTAAGACAAATATTCTACACGGCATATTGCACAGGATGGATGGTAAAAAAAAAAAAGAGAGAGAAAAAAAGGAAAAAAAATTAAAGTTTAAAAACCAAAAACCCTTAACGGAACTGCCTCTTAAAAGGCAGGGGTCCTCGTGCCTGTCATGTTATATTAAACATACATACACACAATCTTTTTGCTTATTATAATACAGACTTAAATGTACAAAGATGTTTTCCACTTTTTTTTCAATCTTTAAACACAACAGCTATAAACCTGAACACATATGCTATCACCATGCCATAAGACTAAAACAATTATATTTAGCGACAAGTAGAAAGGATTAAATAGTCAAATACAAGAATGAAAACGCAGTACATAGTGTCGCGAACTCAAATCGGCATTTAGATAGATCCAGTGGTTTAAACGGCACGTTTTTGCTTATAAAAAAAGTGCAAAAAAGATGTGGTTTACGAGTTAAAGCTACAGAATCCCTTTTTGCTGTGAATGCACCAGTTTTAAAACCTCTAGACAGAACAGCAATTCGTTTAAAAAAAAAAAATCTGTTTTCTTTAAAGCATTATGGTGCTGGGCTGAACTCTCATCCCCTTTTAAGCCCAGGGGTTGAAAGGTGGAAACTGGTGGCAGGTTAAGGGATACTGTCACTTTAAGAAGCCTGCAGATTGAAGTGTAAACATGGAGAAACCAGGGGCTGATTTTTCAAACTGTGTGAGATATTAACCAGCCACCCTATTATAAAATCAGGAAATCCAAACAGCGATTTACACCGATTAACACCCCCTTTATATATTTTTTACAAAAATACACTGAGAAAATAATCAAACGTTTTCATCTCTCTTGTCTTTTTTTGTTTTTTAAAAGTGTCAAAAGTCTACATTTAAATATAAAAAATTAAAAGTTAAAACTCTAGCCCTTCAGTGAAGGAGACGTAAAATGGCGTGGGTAACAACACTAGAAAGAAAAAAAGCGAAGAAAAAGAAAGAAAATAAAAAGGAAGATAAAGAAACAAGGTCAAAAGACAAGAAAGCAAAAGAAAAGGGGGGACAAAATAAGAAAACTGTTTGGCCAGTATAAATACGTCCACATATAAAATGGCATCTGATTACATTTACAAGGGAAAAAAAATAGAAAGATGGAGCGTCCGTGAGGGGGTAAAAATAAACGGGTCTTCTCAATTACACCTATAAGGAATAAACACACACGGAGAAAAAATTTGGTCCTGAATTGTGTTTTTTTTCAAAAGTCCAGCACAGATTTGAGTTGCGTTTGAATCCTTTTAAAGAGTTAAGAATGAAAAGGAGCTGGTGATCGGTTCGTTGTAGGAATCAAACATAGCGCCATCTATCCGCCTTTTATATTACCCTACACTATTTTAAAAACTGCTCAACAGTCTTATACAGAAATCTTCAAAAGATAGACAGGATAACATGCTATATTAACCCCACCAGTGAAATAACTCAACACCATCACGATTCCCATTAAGAGAAGAAAAAAATCTCTTTACCCCCCAAAACCACTCCGCGGCCCCTGGACCACATCCCACAGTCTCCTGTCCTCCCGCCGGCTCTGGGTAGCCTCACCTCTCTGATTTTTTTTTTTAAATTCTTTAATTTTGCGGAGGCCCGGGGGACCCCAACGCTCTCTGTGCTCCGGGTCCTTCTGCGTCCCCAACTAGGCTGCTGTGGCTTCCACGAGGTCCCCATGTCCATTTCCGAGGCTGGCCTGCTGCTCCCTGCACATCTCCTCCAGCTGCAGGGACAAGGAAGGGGGGGAGGGGGGGGAGAAGAAAGCCCAGCCCGGGATCTCGCCAGCGTGGAGTTTCTCCATGCCAATGCTCCCCTAAGCCCAACACAAACGCCATGGCCAAAACGCATCACCCCAGAGCCTTCTGTCTTCATTGCAGAAAAAGAAAATTTAAAAAGGGGGAAAATGCAAAGAGAATACAAAGAGAGGGTGGGTAGGAGATGGGGCGCGCTGGATTTCCCCCCTCCTTTCTTGACCAAGAGGCAAAATAAAATCAAAAAAGAAATCACCAAGGCGAGGGGGGGGGGGCAAGATTCCTTCGGTCTTTAGAAGCTTAGCTTGGCTTCTTTTCTTGCTGGGGGTGCAACCAAGTCCGGAAGCTCGTTGGAAGGGGAGGGGGAGTCTCTTCAAGCAAAATTGGGGAGGAAACTCGATGTAGCTTTTTTAGCCACCACCAACATCAATAACAACAAAAAAAGGTCGCCCCTGTCTACTCTCCGCCTCCTCGAGTCCCCAGCCCTGAGAGTGGGGGATGGGAGCACGGGTCCACTACGCCCCCGCGCTCCTTCTCCAACGGCGGGACATGGTTCAGGCCAGCCCTATGCACTTTTTTTCCTTCCTTTTCTTTTCTCCTTTCTCCTTCCACTCTCCATCTATTCTTTTTTCCTCTTTTTTTTCCTGCTTCTTTCTTCTTTTTTTTTTTTAATTTTTGTTTTGTTTTGTTTTTTGTCTTCCTCTCTCCTCTCCTGCCTCTTGGCCCTCCTTCTCCCCGGCCCGCGCTCCCTTCAGTAGGTGAAGACCAGGTTAGAGATGCTGGACTCCAGCCAATCTCCCGAGATCATCTCGCTCACCTCGGGCGTGCAATAGTCCGGGAACTCGAAGTGGGAGCCTGAGCCGGGTTCGAAGTTAAAATCCAGGTCCCGATCAAGCGCGGATGAGGAGCTGAAACTGCCCAGGGACATGCTCTCAAAGTTTGAGCTGGGGTTCAGGTCGAGCAGGTCATCTTCGAACTCATCATCGGACGACGAAGAGCCCGAGGAAGAGGAGGAGGATGAGGAGAGCGACGAGGACGCGTGCGAGGGCGCGCTGGACGGGGCGGGCGAGGCTGCACGTAGGCTGGCGTAGCCGCGGTGGTCAGCGGGCGATCGGCTGGCGGCGGGCGATGATGCTGCGCTGCTACGGCCGCTCAGACTCCGGCCATCGGGCGAGCATCCCGGGCCCCCATCTTCGTATAACCCCAGTGGATCGCTGGGGTCGGCGCTCGCTCCCAGGCCCCCGACCGGGGATGCCGAAGCGCCCAGGCTTCCGAACAGGTAAACGCGCTTCACCTTCTTGTCGGCAGGGTGTTTGGCGGGGGTGGCCAGCGCGCTGGACGGCGAGGAGGAGGCGGCCGGGGTGGCCGCGCTGGGAGTCCGCACCTTGTAGACGGCCGCGGGCTCCCCCAGGGGCAGCAGGGCGGCCTGCTCCGGAGAGAACGATGCAGCCGCCTTACCGCCGCCCGCCGGGACGAACTTGGCGTGGGGCTTGCCGACCGAGCTGCCCGCCACCTTGGGGCCGCAGCTCTTCTTGGGCGCGGGCTTGGAGCTGCCGCCCGCGCCACCCCCCGCGTGGCCGCTTCCCGCGTGGCCGCTGCCGCCGGCGACCTTGTCGCCCTTCTCCCCAGGTTTGGCTGTGGCCGCCGATCCCGCGCCCGTGTTGCCCGACTTCACCTTCTTTCGCGGCCGGTACTTGTAGTCAGGGTAGTCAGCCATGTGCTTGAGGCGCAGCCGCTCCGCCTCCTGGATGAACGGGATCTTGTCGCTGTCCTTGAGCAGCTTCCAGCGTTTGCCCAGCCGCTTGGAGATCTCGGCGTTGTGCATGTCGGGCGACTGCTCCATGATCTTGCGCCGCTCGATCTGCGACCACACCATAAAGGCGTTCATGGGCCGCTTGATGTGGCCACTGGGCGTCTTGCACCAGCTAGGGTCGTCCGCCTTGCCACCCGTGGACGCCGTGGAGCCGGGCGTCGGGGAGGACGCGATGCCCAGCTCCAGGCCGGCGCCCGAGTCTGAGCTCTCCCCAGCCAGCAAAGCCTCCGTGTTCTCCGCGTTGTTGGTCTGTTGTACCATGGCCCCGGCTTGCCGGGCGCCCACGCGCGCTCACACGCTCGCGGCGCGGTCGCCGGGCCCTGCGGGCTCCCCGGGGCGGAGACCAGGGTCCCCTGAGCGGCGCGCGGGCCAGGGGCGGCCGCCTCCCGCCGCCAACCTAGAGTCTCCGAGGCCCTCCGTCCTCCCTCACCGCTGAAGTTCTCCCTGCGGGCACCGAGGCTGGAGTCGGCCGCGGCGAGGAGTTTCTCCAAACGTTGGTAGCCGGAGTATCTTCCAAACGCAAGTTTCTCGCCGCCTCCGGGGCAAGTCTTTCCCCCACCCCTTTCCCCTGAAGCAGTCGATTGCAGTTCACGAGAGCTCGCGGTAGCTCAGGAAAGCGACATCGTCTCTAGCGCCTAAGTCCCTTTCCTGCAGAGCAAAGCCAAAGCGACTCTGGCTCCGGGACTCTCTGTGGGCGGAATCGGTGCTGAGGAGTTGGTGCAATTATTTTGTTGCAAGGTAGGAAGCCAAGAAGCTTGCATGCAACAGACCGGCATGAATAAATGTATGTTTCTCCCTCCCTCCTGCAAGAAGGAGAGCTGGTTACCGGCAGAGTTCCCCCACTGCAGACTCTCTAAGAAACAGCGTGCAAGAACTGGAAACCGGGAGGGAGACGGCCCTCTTTCCCTCACTCTGTTTCTCTGGCTGCAGCTTAGAGCAGACCCCAATTCCGCCTCGCGCTTCTTTATCCTTTCGCAGACAGCCAATCAGCCGCTGTAACTAACGCTTCCTCGTGCCAAGCCCCTCCCCCGTCCTTCCCATTGGCTTGGAACCCGATGCAATAATAATCTCCGCGTGCAATGAGAAGCTCCAAATCTGACCTCATTCCAATTTACAGAGCAAACTTTTTAAAAGGGCTAGAAGTACAGCTGAGATTTCTGCTGCCTCTTTTCCCCCCTTTTGCTGGGCGCGCGCGCGCGCGTGCGTGCCTGTGTGTGTGTGTGTGTGTGTGTGTGTGTGTGTGTGTGTGTGTGTGTGTGCGCGCGCGCGCGCGTGTGTGAAGAGGATGTTAATGCATGAAGTTATTAAGGGGAGAGACGGAAATGTATTCTAGCCATTATGTTAGATAACAAGGGGCTTGGAGGGGGGGTAAGGGTGAAATACTGTAAATGGAAGCTTTCTGCTTAAAAGCCGAGTGATTATTTTTATTAGTTCTTTTCAGCCCAGGAATAAAGAATCAGCCTTTGGTGCAAAATCTCTTTTCTTAGCTCCTTCTTAAAGCTAGAGATGTAAGTGGGGGGAGCCACAATAATAAATCAATGGATATTGAAAACCATTAAGAAAGTGGCACCTAGACACCTGTCATCACAATTATTTTAACAACTCCATGTTCAGAACAGACGTTGGTGTATTGTGTAAATCCCTTCAGGATGCTATCTGTGCTGTTTGTGAAAGGCAGTTTTTCCCCCTTTTCAGTAATTGCTTACTCTTTTTGCCAAACAGAGGTTAACTAGTTATTTAATGATTTCAGCTCCCCTATAAATCCTGGGTAGGCCAAACAAGATTTTCTGTGGAAAGCCAAGGCAGTGGCCCATAATTACCTCAATAAGAGACTTTGTATGATTTTTGTATAGGGCGATCATGGTGAATACAGGATGGGATTGACTTCACTTTCTAAATGTTTGTTTTCCACAATTTCCAAAGGATAGATGGGTTCCTTTGACCCACCTCCTTGTTTTCTTACTCATTTTATCTGCAGCCTGTGCTACTTGAAGCAAATGGGCCTAGAAGACTAAGGAAAAGAGAAGGGGGTGGCAAAGGAGAGTGGAGCTGCTGCACCTACCTCAAGCCCCACCCCTGATCTTTCTTTCCAAATCTCAATTGTCCACCTCTTCTGTGCTTCGGGAACCCCATGGGCTTGTGTTAGTGGCTGGTGAGTGTGTGATTATAAACCACTGATGTGTGTCCTGAGCCCTCTGTGGATTCTAACCTGAGTTCCTTCCTAATGCAAATGCCACTTCTAGTAAAAGCGGCATGACATTCAAGAGACTAAGAAGGAAGATGGGTACTGATGGTGAAACATAATCAAAATCCTGTCGGCTGGTCCCCGTTTGTTACCTCAGTACTTGGGAGGTGCCATCAGGAAGATCGGGAGTTCAAGGTCATCCACTGATACTTAAGAATTCCAGGGGGGCTGGGGATTTAGCTCAGTGGTAGAACGCTTACCTAGGAAGCGCAAGGCCCTGGGTTCGGTCCCCAGCTCCGAAAAAAAGAACCAAAAAAAAAAAAAAAAAAAAAAAAAAGAATTCCAGGACAGCCCCGGCTGTACCAGACCTTGTCTCAAAGAGCATACACATGGCAGAAAGTATTTAGAATATAGAATAACTGAGTTCCATAATCACCCTTTTCCCCAAGATCTGAACACTGGGATTCTAGTAAAAACAGACCTTTCCTAATATGATGATAAATTGATTTTCATCAGGCTAGCGACAGAGGAGTCCAACTTAGAATCAGCTCTGAATTCGTGGCACAGTAGTGCTGGGTGGTATATTTCCCTTTATCTCGTCATAGTTTCAGAGTACGGAGGCTGGAAAGAGGCCTAGGGTGTGAAGAGTTAGACATTTACTGGAAAGAATACCCTATGGAGACAGCTGATTGGGACTCTAAGATCAACCGCAGGCAAGAATGTTTTTGTGGGTAAAAGCAAGTAATTTTTTTTTTTGACCATTTGCTACCCATGGCAGCCCTTTTTTAATTTCCAGAGGAGGAAATCCTAAAATAGTATGCACCCCCTCAAAAAAAAACAAAAACAAAAACAAAACAAAACAACCCTTCACCAAGAAAAGTGTTTTGCAGGACAAAGGCAAGGCATATGTGTCTTTTCTGACACCCCCAGATGCACATCCTTAAGATGTCATCAACCTGGCATCTGGGTTACCCTAAAAAAGGTCTATTGTCTACAAAAAAAATCAATATTTTCATTGTGACAAAAGCAGAGTAGATGTATTCCTTGTAGGATCTGTACCAAATAATGTTGGATAATTTGGCAAAGATGAATGTTGGCGAAATTGGTGGTATTTCCAATGGTGTAAATCACCCTTCACAGTTACACTTATGCTTAACGCACAGATTTTATTTTAAAAGCGTATATAAAGAAAAAGAAAAGTAGTTCCCGGCCTGATTCTTTTGTTAGATGCATTTCAGGAAACCCAAAAGATTTTAAGATGTTCTGTTATAGTACATGCCATCAAAGGACAAAAGGTCTTTAAGGGAAAGGGGATAAAACATTTTAAGTTAATTAATTAATTATTATTATTATTATTATTTGTATGGTAGTCAACTGCTTGGCACTGTGCTTAAATGGAGATCAGAAGACAACTTGTTGGGGTCAGTGATCTCTTTCCACTGTCCAGGTACTGGGGATTGAACTCAGATTGTCAGGTTTGGCAGAGGAGTCTGTACCAGATGAACCAACTCAGCCTCTGTTTAAAGACCTTCCTCATCCCCCTGACTATAAGATGAACCCGTATCTGCGTTGCTCTTAGAACTGGTGAAATATGGGTTGGTAGCATCCATTGACCGAATTAGAGCAATGCGCACTGGAAGTCTGCGGAGTGTATACCTGATTGCTTGGATTTATTGAAGTGTGACTGTTTTGGTTCTTAGAGCATGTAAACATGTGACAAAACATGTGACAAATGGCTTTTAATTAGAGCTCTCCTTCCACGAGTAAAGCACACATACATACACCAGAATGCACTGGACTTAACACCAAATTATGGGAGAAAGATTTCTGGCTCCCGTTACCTAATGTCCTATTAGCTTTGTAATCAGTTCTCCGCCACTGACCTCCCCACACCCCCACCCCCACTCCCCAGATACCAGCTATTTGGTGGCCCCTAGTAAGTCAGTACTCAGTGTTCCTTCCCTCCGCTCTCCTTGTAGTTGCATGAACAGAGAGGCAGAATTGTTTTGCAAACAAGTCCTACCTTAGAATAATCAACTAATGGTCTTTATTGGAAAGGATATTAGATCTTTCACATTTTGAATTAAGGCAGATCTTTATTTTATTCCATTAAATGCAAGCCATTCGGCCTGAGAGTGTAATATCTGCTAATGCATTTCTGCTCCTACACACCTGCACAACATAAAACCTCACATCTACAAAATGGTATGTATGGGGTATGGATGAAAAGATTTACCTCCACTTCTTAATGTGTTCCCATAGCACAGAGGGAGGAAAACCTGGATGGAAATTAGTGTCACGAATCGGGCTTGGCACTGTTTTCCAGGATTCGTGCTTGGCTTTGACTGTAGAAACTGACTGTATGAGCCCCTCTGGCTTTGAGCATTCAGTTCCAATAAACACAAGTGGGGGAAGCCTTCTTGTTAATTTTGTTGACTGGAAAGTGCTCTGGGAAACTGACTGCCCTGTTTTCAGTTCCACCCTTCATTGGGGCTGATTTTGCTTCCCCCAACCCCTTGCACTCCATCTTTGGTGCTGAGGAAAGTATATGGAAACTGGACTAGAAGACAGCTGTATTCCAACAGTAGTAATCCTTAGGTTTTGGTTGTGAGCCTTAGCCTTTAACAAGGACCGATTTATCTCTCCAGACCAATATATTGAATTCTTATTAGAAAAATATTAAGCAGGGTAAGTGAAAGCTGTCACTTATTTTCACGGTTAGAATACAGAGAGACCAGAAACATATATTTCTAATAATTTCACCACTTTCTCATCCCTCACAACCAACAGGCTCACATCAGCTCTTTATACCCACGCCATTCAATGCCCACACATTTTCCCTTTACTCTTGAGAACAAGGAGAAAACGAGAGTCTGCACGGGCCACATAGATATGAAGCATTAACTGTAGCTTCTGCTCCGTTTCCCCAGACAGAGGCCGGGCACACCCTCCAAGATCTGTGTAATCCGTGCATGCACACAGCTCCTCCCAATCCAGGAGAGGCAGCCGCCAGGTGGCAGCGCTGAGCCTGCCTGAGCCTGCCTGAGCCTGCAGCGATGTAGGAAAACGTGGGGGAAGATCCAACCGTCTCTTCTAGTCTCCTGAACCAGCGAACCCCTAACACTTCTCCGGGTAGCGGTTTAAAGGGCCAGTGGGAAACTAGGTGCGCTGGTGAATTCTGGGCCGCTCCCCGCTCCGGCCCCCCGCCGTAAGTCAAAGTTTAGGGTAACCAACTGCTGCCCCCTGTTTGCTCGTCGGAAACCCTCCAATGGCCGAGAAAGGAGAGACGCCCGATTGCGGATCTGGTAACCTCACTTCGGAGGTCACGGGTCATCTCCCTCGGGCGAGTAGGAGCGAGAATGCAGTTTCTCCGCCAGCTGCGGGCTCTCCTTCGGCGGCGGCAGAGACACACAGCGCATGACCAAAGGAGTCCCAGAGGCCACCCCTGCTCCTGAAAAGAAATGGTTTCCGTGGCCCGGCACGCCTCGCGGAGCTCAGCAACAGAGGGGTCCTGCCCAAGCTCGCCTGGGATTCCCGGTGCACTGGCCTCGCCTTGCCTTTCTCTGACTCTTAACTGGGAGGAGCCAAACTGCAATGGACTTGGATGGTGCTTTTCGGAGGAAAGTCTTTCCTACTGTAAACGTGGCTCGGGCGATGCTCGCAGAGGCGTTTCACCACTATATTCTGAGGAGGCTCACGGACAGACAGGGGCTGTCCGTGTCCCCCCACCCCCCATCCATTCCAGCTCCAGGGCCTCCTTTCAAGTGGCAGCTCGAGCAGCCACTCCCAGAGAGGGGATCTTGTCCAGTCCCTCCCCCTGCCGCGCCCCTCCCCCGATTCCAAACTGGTCCTAGCGGCTGGGGCCCAGTTCCGCCACTGACCGGAACAGACAGCCATTTGGTCCCTGGGTGCACTCGGATGCCCAGCAGCCCCTCACCCTCTGTGAGCCTCTCCTGGACCAAATAGCGTGCCATCTGCGTTGGTCCGGGACTCACGCTTCAGCTCTCACCCTGACTGGGGAGGGTCAGTGCACGCGCAGCGGTCAGGGCTTTTTCCCAGGAGCGGAACGAAGGAACCAGGAACCGGATAGTCAATTCCCCACCTCCAGGCCCTAGCCCATTCAGGAAGGTTGAGGAGTTTGTCAGTGTGTCCACAGAGGACCTCGAAGGCGCCCCAGAATGCCAGGAGCCCTTGCCGAGGACAACGGGGAAGGTGGATAACCGAAAGGCTGGGCGCACTTCCCCCCTTACAGCCCCCACCCCGCAAACGGTACCCGGAATCTGAGTAGAGCATCCTCTCCTCACCCCAGTGCCCCCAAACCATCTCCCAGTGGATTCCTTGTTCCTGAGCCCAAAGCCACGTAAAAGCAATTACAGTTTGGAGTCCCAGGAGGCAAGCAAATGATTACGATTATGGAAAGAAACGCCTAGAGTTCCCCAAATGGTAGGGAATGAGGAGAGCCGCCCTGGAGGCTGAGAAACCAGTGGGGACCGAGGGTATCCCGAGAAGAGTAGTCCGTGGAAGCCACAAAGTGTCAGAAAAGAGAAGAGGGAAAGGAGCAAGAGCAAATGCGCGTGCGCTGCTGCAAAGGGGGCGAGTAGGCGATCCGTTGGCTGCCAAGCGATGGGAGTCAAAGGAGAGGAGGAACGTGCGCCCCACGAGCATCTGGCCGGTGGCGGGCTCTGCCTGGCACTAGGGTTCTTCTTTCCCAGCCTTTCACCTCCAGCATCCCGCGCGTGCGGACTGCTTGGAGGCACACAGTGCGCTGGGGGCGCTCGCGGGCATGGGATGGGCGGGGTGCGGCAAAGACCAAAGAGCCCTGTGCCGCACACAGTGTAGGGCGTGCTGCACACCTGGCACTGGAGACTCACCATCTGTTCAGAGCCGCCTCCTTGGCCCAGGGGTGTGGCCAGGAAAGATAAGAGTACCCGTGGCAGCGATGACTCTACACCAACTGCCACTTCAACTGCCAATCAACGTGAGTGCCCTACTGTGCGTTTCCCCCACTTCAGAGCCTTCAGTTGCACCTCTCAGGAACTGCATCATTTGTTCTGCAAGCTCTAAGAGAACCTTGTAAAATAAAGTGAACCATACTGAACCACAAGGCACGACCAAAGTAGCCTTTGTAAAGAGGTGGATTTGAAGGCAAGAGGAGGGTGGTGTCTGTCTGAGTAACCTAGAATAGTAGTAGTAGCTCACGATCTTTTTTCTTATAGGTCCCTGAAGCATAAGACTCTTTGAGCTGTTTGTCCCACACAGCCCAGTTGAAAAATAATTTCAAATGGTTTACACCCCTGAATCTCAGCACTTGGTTGAGGCAAGAGGTTGTGGCAACACAAGTTGAAGGCCAGCCTGGGCTTACCGAGGCAGACTGCATTGAGTTAGTTACACAAGTAAGTCGATTTGGCTTGCCAGGACAAATAAATGAAGGCTCATCCTTACAATACTCAAATTTAACTCAGTTTCACAAACATCTGAAATATCACTATAATATGAAAAACACTGAGTCATTTGTTTTTTAAGACAAGTTCTAATGCAAGCTGGTCTTGAACTATTTGAGCAGTTAGAATGACTTAGAACTCCAGATTCTTTCCAGCTCTTAAGGGCTAGCATTAAAAGCTTGCACCACCATGGTCTGTGTAATGTAACCATATATGGAAGAAAATGTGTGTGACATTACCTATTATATATGTATTTTAAAAATCTACATAATTCCCAGTGTACCATGTGTTAAAATTTATATAGTATATTGTAAAGACCATGCATTTCAAATATGCATGGTGCTAGACATGATGGCTCATGCTGATCATCCCAGCATCTGGGAAGCTGAAGTATGGTGCCCACTGGGTTGGAGGCTAGCCTGGGTTATAGTGAGTTCAAGGCCAGCCTAAGTTACCTAGTTAGATCCTATCTCAAAACAAAAAGCCCAACCAACCAATCAAACAAATAAAAACCAGGCCATCAAGACAACTGAGTGGGTAAAATCACTTGCTACAACAATATTGATGTCTTGAGTTTGATCCCCAGGACCTACTTAAGAGAGCTAGATGTAGGGCTGGAGAGATGGCTCAGTGGTTAAGAGCACCGTCTGCTCTTCCAGAGGTCCTGAGTTCAATTCCCAGCAACCACATGGTGGCTCACAACCATCTGTAAAGAGATCTGATGCCCTTGTCTGTACCTCGTGTGTATCTGAAGACAGTTACAGTGGACTTATATATAATAAATGAATAAATCTTTAAAAAAAAAGAGAGAGAGCTAGATGTAGGCACCTGTGACCTCAGTGCTTGTAGATTAGATGGGAGGCAGAGACAGGCAACTCCTGAAACATTGTGAGCTGGTGTCAGAGAAGGGAGACTCCGGAATGACTGTGAGCCTGAGAGCTATCTAACCTGTGGTACTAAGCACAGCAGGAAAACCAACAG
Organism: Rattus norvegicus; assembly: GCF_021556685.1. Taxonomy (NCBI): domain Eukaryota; kingdom Metazoa; phylum Chordata; class Mammalia; order Rodentia; family Muridae; genus Rattus; species Rattus norvegicus. Next base: position 35,541,597 of record NC_141550.1, on the reverse strand, counting down.
AGACCCTTTGTGAGAGCCGACTCCCTAACGTCTTCTGACTATCATGTCTATACCTGTGGCACACATACCAACACACATGCATGCACACCCACAAAGCAAATTTATTTTTAAAAGTTCAAAACCACACACATAGTAAGGCTGTATTTTACTGGGACACCCAAACTGTTCGCAAATTCCAAAATTGTTCATGCTACTATCCAGCTTTGAAATTTGCTCTATGGTTACCAGGCAAGTGCCAGTCAGCGAGAATTCTGCCAATATTTGGGGGTTTCCACAGTGGCAGCCAGTGTGTTCTGAGTCTTGATAATCCAACCTCTTATGTGTAAGACCTTTCCACCACTGACTCTCGATTTGGTCACTAACTTCCTTTGACCATTGGGACATTAGTGAGTTACTATAAGGAATTTTGCTCCTGATTATGGAGGCTAATTCCTAAGACACACTGTCATAGTTAGGGTCTCTTGCTGTGACGAAACACTATGACCAAAAACAAGTTGGGGAGGAGAGCGTTTATTCAGCTTACAAGTCCGCATTGTTGTTCATCATCAAAGGAAGTCAGGACAGGAGCTCAAAGCAGGACAGGGTCCTGGAGGCAGGAGTGGATGCAGAGGCCATGGAGGGGTGATGCTTACTAGATTGCTTCCCATGGCTTGCTCAGCCTGTTTTCTTATAGAACCCAGGACCACTAGTCCAGGGATAGCACCTACTCACAATGGGTTGGGCCCTCCCCCAGCAATCACAAATTAAGAAAATGCTTTACAACCGGATCTTACAGAGGCATTTTCTCAATTAAGGTTCCCTCCTTTCAGATAATTCTAGCTTGTGTGTCAGGTTGACAAAAACTTAGCCAGCACACATGCACTCTGTGGACTTAAGACACAGGAGGACCAATGGTTCTAATGGAAGAGCAAGGTGAAAACAACTTCCAACCTACAAGGCGGTTGGACAAGGGAAGTTACATCTCATGGATATGGGAGAGGATCGGCTACTCAGTTCTTTTCAGTTTTTTCACCCACATTAGGGAGGGCAATCGGTTTTACTCAACCTATAGATTGAAATACTAAACTCAACCCAAAATGTGCTCATAGATACTTCCAGAATGTTCCAACAAATATTTGGGTACCCAATGGCCCAGTGAAACTGAGAAACTTAAGCATCACGGTTACCAACAGTTCGTCTTAGAGACATAGCTATACTCAGGATGACTTTTGTGTGTTGGCTGAAGAAGCTAGCCAGAGAAGGAAAATATGTTGATGGAAAAATGAGAGGATCCTCAAGTCTTTTTTCTTTTTCACACCATATATACATAAATTTAATTTTTAAAATTTCTTATTTTAAATTAGTTATTACATTCCAGCCATTGCCCTCCCCTAGCCCTTCTTCTTTTTTTTTCTTTTATCTTTTTTTCGGAGCTGGGGACTGAACCCAGGGCCTTGCGCTTGCTAGGCAAGCACTCTACCACTGAGCTAAACCTCCAACCCCTAGCCCTTTTTTTTTTTAAGTTTTATCCCTCAAACTCTTTAAAAAAACTATTTATTTACTTTATGTATATGAGTACACTGTAGCTGTCATCAGATACAACAGAAGGTATCTGATCCCATTGCAGATGGTTGTGAGCTACCATGTGGTTTCTGGGAATTGAACTCAGGACCTCTGGAAGAGCAGCCAGTGCTCTTAACCACTGAGCCATCTCTCTAACTCCACTCCTCAAACCCATAAAACACAAAACTCAAATCATTAAATTTACCCCTTAGAATAAAACATCTAATATGTAAGTAAAATATGCATTATATTTATCCAAGAAAGTATTCCGTGGATCTCCTGTCACTGCCTCCCTAACTCTGGAATTATGGAATTACAAGTGGTTACCATGCCTATGTGGTTTTTACATGGGTGCTGGGGATTTGAACTAGTCTTCACACTTGTGTACACAGCAAATGTTTTATCTACCTAGTCAACGTTCTTTATGGCTTTTGCTAAATGTGTGAGTATAAGGATTTCGGGGAGAGGGGAGGAGAAATCACTCTGAGAAAGGATGGTTTGAGCATAGTGCTCTCGGGTAAACAGTGTGGTATGACAGATGAGGTTAATATTTGCTACTCTCTTAAGCATGCTACTTTAATTTCTTGGGACTGGAAAGTCCCTGATGTTAACACACAAGATAGTATCACAGAGATTACTTAGAACTTAAGGTATGTTATAGCTTAACTCAGAATGGATCCAGCTTTCTTTTTCATGTATGTGCCTAAAGGGGAAATAAGGTGGGGGAAAATTACTTCCTAAGGAAACTCCACAACCTGTAATTTGAAGGGTACTCTCCCCTGACCTTCCTTTAGAGGTTGATTCATTCCAGTCATGCTTGCCTGTTGTAACTCAGTCCAAATAGAAGTTACTAGCTTCTAAAATTTGGAGCTTTAAAAATAAAGCAGTATGGTTGGGGGCAGTGGAATAGGCCTTTAATTCCAGCACTCAGGAGGCAGAGGCAGGTGGATCTCTATGAGCTTGAGGCCAGCCTGGCCTACATAGCAAGTTACCAGACAACCAAGATAACATAGAGGTACCTTGTCTTAAAAAAACAATTCATCCATCCGTCCGTCCATCCATCCATCCATCCACACATCCATCCGTACATACATACATACATACATACATACATACATACATTTATCCATCCATCCATCCATCCAAACATACATACATATATACACATATAACAAATAACATAGTAAACCACAGCCAATGCCATGTTTTGTGTTCATTAGCTGCTCCTCCCTGCATTTGTCTGGACAGGATCAACAGTGCTGAGCTACAGGCCTGTCCTGAGAGAACAGTGACTCAACTCATTAAAGTACTTTCTTTTCCTTAAAAGTTTTTGGTGTGTGTACACAGGCACACACAGTGTTTGTGGGTCTATGTGCCTATGTGTGTAATGGGTCAGAAGACAATTTTAATCTTGTTCCTTGGGTGCTTGCCAACTTTGCCTTTTGAGACAGGGCTTCTCACTCAAGTTTGCCATGTAGGCTAGAGTGGCTGGCCCTTGAGGCCCAGAGAGCTGTCTCCCTAGTAATTGGATTACAAGTGGCTTTTTTTTCCGGAGCTGGGGACCGAACCCAGGGCCTTGAGCTTGCTAGGCAAGTGCTACCACTGAGCTAAATCCCCAACCCCACAAATGGCTTTTTAATGTAGGTTCTGGGGATCGTTTAAGGTCCTCCTCATACTTGTGTGGCAAGGGTTTTACCAACTAAGCTATTTTCCCAGACCCATTAAAGTTCTTTCTTACTGACTCTAAGTCCGAGTGACTCCCTGACTTGGTAATGGCTCAGGCTGAATGGTTCTGTAGCTGAGCACGTGGTATGCCTTATTGCTAAGACTGAAACAGGCTGGGGATATGCCTAGGGCTGCCTGGATGTTGATAAGCACTGGCTGTACCACTGAACTCCCAGCTCCTTTTCCTTCTTCTCTCGCTCCTCCTCCCTCTTTCTCAGCACTGGGGATTGAACCTAGTGTCTCATGCATGTGAAGTGTGCACTCTATCAATGAGCTTCACTTACTTTCTAATGATTCCCGCCGCCCCCAGAAATGACATTTATCACTAGTGTTCATAGCTAATTGGTCATAATTAGATTCATGGTCTGGTCCAAAATGGGTAGAGATATGGCTTGCCCTTCAATTTCAGGAGAGAAGAAAAGTGTGTATAAGTGACAGTTGTTCCATATTACCTAAACAAACAATAAACAACCCCTGTACATTTATTTTTAAGTAAATACCTTCGTCCTTTTAGCTGCAACACTAAAACCAATTTTATGTTCTGTCAGTAATTTTTTTTAACTTGACTACATTAGACTATTGGTTTTAAATCATTAGAGATGCAAACCCTTCTGGTTATGTGTATGATGTTCTCATAGCAGAAAGCTGTAAGTAGAAGACAGACATCACCAAAGTCATTGACTTCTCTTTCAGGCCTACAAGGGGAAAAAATGTTGAAATCCTGTACCATGCTTAACCCAGTGCATCCCCCTTCCAAGCTGGAGGCACAGAGATATGCCATTGTTTTTGCCCTTTTTTCTAAAGCAGTGGTTCTCAACCTTCCTGATGCTATAACCCTTTAATACAGTTCCTCATGTTGTGGTGTTCCCCAACCATAAAATTATTTTCACCTCTACTTCATAACTGCAATTTGTGTTATTAATTGTAATGATAATGTCTAATTTTTCTGATTGTCTTAGGCAACACTTGTGACAGGGTCAGGGGGTTTCCATCCAGCAAGTTGAAAATTGATGCTCTAAGTCACCTTGGTTACCAGAGATAGGAACGATCCAAAACATCTCTGTGACAAGGGACATGTCCTGAAAGATTCCCCAAGGAACTGTTAGTTTTAGGAGAGGCCACCCCAGGCTGAAGACAACTATCTGAGAAAGACCCTGGATCAGATCCTCTAGTAGGAACCAGGCTGCTTTTCCCTTGAGCTTTGACAGTAATTAACACATTGATTAACAATGTATCAGCTCAGACAATGGTGGGCAGGGCCATACCTTGACTACTCCTCACCCCTAAGAGGGCAACTGTCTGCAGTTCTGAGGCTGCACCCTGGAGCAAGTAATCTAGGAAGCAGAATGATCTCCTCAAGCAATAACTGTGATAGGACTTCCTGTGGCCATCTTGCAGAACCAGAACAAGACAATGATCAACTAGACCACACCCTATCCAAGACTCCCCGGGAGAAGAAACGAAGGTTAGGAAGAACTCTGTTGAGATTGCTGATCATTTTCCTGCATGTCCTGAATATGGGTACAAGCTTTCACGGAGAGCAGGCAAGCCTAATACTGAAAAATGAAGAAACTATGACTGTGTAGGTTGGTATCGCCAAATGGCATTCTATAAGATCACCAGATGAACGACCATTTTCCCCTACAGAACATTTGGGGATGACTAGTACAATACAGAAAGCTAGTAGGTGTGGCCAGGAGACAAATCATGCTAGCATAAGGGACATATAAAACAAACTAACCCTTCCCCGGGCCCTTGTTAGCTAATCTCTCTTCCCTGTCTCCCTCTCTCTCATACAGACACACAAATCTTCCTCTTTCAAAATAATTTCAATAATGTTTGAACCTGGATGATGGGGAAGCTAAAGAGCAAGTATCCAACTCTGAATGAAGGGCAGATCTTTCAGGATGGAATAAAAGCCAAAGACTTCCTGAACTCTCCATCAAAAGAACAGAAATGGATGGGACTGAACAGAAGACTTAGTCAAGAGCATTGCCTAATGCTCTTACAGAGGGTCTGGGCTCAGTTTGCACAGCACCTATGTGGTGGCTCACAACTGTTCAGTATTTGATACTTTCTATAGGTTTTAGAGGGCACCAGGCATGCGTGTGGTGAACATATCATCTGTTCAGGAAGAATACTTACATACCCAAAATAAAAATAAATAAGGCTTTAAAAATACAGGAAGAGGCTAGACATGTAGTTGAGTAGTAGAACACTTGTCTGGAATGAAAGAGACCCTAGGTTTGATTTCTTACACTGCAAAAAGATAAGAGACCATGCCCAAGATGGGAGTCTGGAGTAGAGAGCTAGAAGGCAGAAGAAAATCTTAACTCCCAAGCACTTTGGGATACATATTAATGTGAGTAATATTGCAGATAGACACACCTTTTCACATGTTTGTCTTAAAGCAAGTTTCAGTAACTTTCAAAAGACTGGCATGTCACAGAATATGTCACTAATAACAGTAAGATTAAGTGAAAAATCAGCAAGGAGAAGGTTATTTGAATATCCTCTGGAATAACCCAATGTGGTTGAAAAACCAGGCAACGTTCTTTTAAAGAACTCACCCTTCAGTGTGAACTCATATTTGCACCTCGGTTGCAGTTGAAGTAAATTAAACCCGGTGAAAGTAAAAGACAGAGCAATTACAAAGATAAGGGCAGAAATCAATGAAGCAGGGAGCAGATGTGCTACAGAGAAAGAGAAGTTACTTCTTAGAAGTGATTTATACTCCTAGCAAGACTAATTCAAGGAGAGAAGAGGCCACACAAAGGAGCAGTAGCCAAAGTGGATACCCAAAAGGATCATGCGATACCAAAAACCCTCCGCCCAAAGAAAACAAAACAAAACAACAACAAAACCCCCAAAACAAAAAGAAACAAACCAAAAAACTAAGAAATGAAACTGAAAACCTGAGGCGGTGGGGAGCTGGGGGGTACAGGAGAGCACCCATGGAGTAATTATGAGGATCTGAGTTTCATCTGCAGAGCTCACGTATGAAAACCTAGGACTGGTGGTGAGTGCCTGTAATTCCAGTGCTGGGAAGATGGAGACAGACAGACAGACAGGAGACAGACAGGGGCTTGCTGGCTAACCAGTGTAGTCTACTTGGCAATTCCCAGGTCAGCAAGAGACTCTCAGAAAAATAAGGTGGATGGTGACTGAGGAACAACACCCAAGGCTAACTTCTTTTCCTTAACAGGCATGCACAAGTGGATCCCTGCATGCACACACACGTGCACACACACACACTCACACAATACACTTATACATGCACACACACTCACACAATACTTACACAGCACACACACATGCACACACACACTCACACAATATACTTACTCACACAATACACTTACACATGTACACACACATCACACACACACTCTCACACACTTATACATGCACACACACACTCACACAATACACTTACATATGCACACACATGTACACACATGCACATACACAGTATTACACACTTATACATGCACACACATGTACACACACTCACACAATACACTTACACATGCCCAACACACACTTTCTCACACATGCACACACATACAGGTACATACGCATGCATATGCGTGTACACACCCACCATGAGAGAAGTATAAGAAGTTGCTGTCTAATAAAAGTAACAACTTGATAAATAATTCTGTATATTAAATTAATGGAATTCATAATATGAAAGCCTTCCCTCTGCATACCAGCTGGGGAAGCAGGCAGGCTAAGTGCAGATCATCACCTTTTCTCTGCTTCTCCAAGTCCAGTCCCCAGTCTCATCCCTATGTCTATGGGAAATCTCCTGCCTCTCCTCATTCTCTGTTCCCATTCCCAGGGCACTAAGCAAATCCTGGTGGAATGCATTGTTTTCTTCTTTCCTTTGGACCCTTCCCATCTCCGTTCCTAAATGTCAGCTCCCAATACCTTGACATGCATTTCACTACGAGTCTCCAGTGGCACACCTATCAGGATCTCCAAAAAATTTCCTACCAGGCAATATACAACTACCACACACTTCTCAGAAGCAGATGGGAAACAGAAACCAAGGAACAAAACACCCACCCAACAAAGACAGGACCAGATATCAGCACCTAGAATTACAGTCTTCCCAATGCCAGATGCCCAGACGCCAGAGTGAAATCAGAATCAACAGCCAGGATAATAAATCTCCAGCGAAGTCCAGCAAACCTACCACAGCAGTCCCTGGGGCACAAGAAAAATACCTTAAAATAACCTGTATGGATATGACAGAAGTCCTTAAGGAGGAAATGAATGAATTCCTTAAATAAACCTATGAAATAACATGGGAAGGAAATGAAAAAAAAAATCAAAACAGTTCAAGACTTGAGAGTAGAAATAAAATCAATAAAGGAAATGCAAACTGAGGTAAAACTGGAAATGAAAAATCTAGGAACTCCAACAGGAACCTTAGAGGCAAGTCTTACCAACAGATTACAAGAGATGGGGAGAGAATCTCAGGGACTGAAGGCATGGCAGGAGAAATGAATACCTTGGTCAAGGAAAATATTAATCTGAGGGACTCCTGGCATAAAACATTCAGGAAATCTGAGACACTGGGAAAAGATCAAATCTAAGAATAATAGGAATAAAGAAAGGAAAAGAAATGCAGGTTAAAGGCACAGAAAACATTTTCAGTAAAATTACAGTGGGAAATTTCCCTAACCTAAACATGGAGGTACCTATCAAGACAAGAAGCAAGCAGATCACCAAAATAGACTGGAGCAGAAAAGAAAGGTCCATTGGCACATAATAAGAAAAGATTGAACAGAACCAAGAAAAAAGACCAAGTAACAAAAGCAGACCTAGAGTAACACCTTATAATGTTAGCTGACTTCTTAATGGAGACTTTAAAAGCCAGAAGGGCCTGAACCGGTGTTCTACAGACTCAAAGAAGCTACAGATGACAGCCCAGACTAGTACACGCAGCAAAACTTTTAATCACAATAGATGGAGAAAGTAAGACTTTCTGTGATAAAACCAATTTAAGCAATATATATCTCTAAGTCCAGCTCTACACAAGGAAAACTCCAATACAAAGTGGTTATCCGCACACAAGGAACAAATCATCTCTGAGACCTTCAAATCAGAAGAGGTCAAACACTCCTTACCCCCCATAACAAAGTAACAGAAGTCAACAAATACTGCACATTGATATCTCTTAACATCAATGGTCTAAATTCTCAATAAAGGACATAGATGGACATATTGTATTAAAAACATGATCCATCCTGCTGGCTGGCTGCATCCAAGAAACACACCTTAACATCAAGAATAGGCATCACCTTTGGTTAAAAACCTATGGGTAAAAGGATAGAAAAAGCTATTTCAAGCAAATGAATCTGACAAGGAAGCCTGTGAAGCCATTTTAGTATCTGACAAGAGAGAGAGAGAGAGAGAGAGAGAGAGAGAGAGAGAGAGAGAGAGACTATATATTCATCAAAGGAAAGATCCACCATGAGGACATTGCAATTTTTAACAGCAAACATAAGGGAACCCAAGTTCATAAAAGAAACTCTGGAGACTTCTGCACTCAACTCTTGCCAATAGACATGTCTTCCAGACAAGAACTAAACAGAAGTGCTGGAGCTCAGTGATGTTATAAACCAAATGTACCTGACATATTTATAGAACATTTCACCCAAATACAAAATATACCTTCTTCTCAGCACCTCATGGAACTTCCTCTAAAACTGACCTGCTGAAACATACAGCAAGTTTCAACAGAGACAAGAAAATTGAAATAGTACCCTGGGTCCTACAATCTGGATTTGACAATCATGGATTAAAGCTGGGTATCATCAACAACAGAAAGCTTACAAACTCATGGAAACTGAACAACTCACTACTGAATGAAACATGTGTCAAGATAGAAACTAAGAAATAAATGAAAGACTTTCTAGAATTCAATGAAAATGGATATGTAACATATCCAAATATATGGGACACAATAAACGGTATTCTAACAGGCAATTTCATAGTACTAAAACATTAGACTACATAAAAACATTAGAATGACCCCCTACTAATAACTTGATAGCGTACTTGGTAGCACTGGGGATAAAAAAAGAAATTACACCCAAAAAGAGTAGATGGCAAGAAGTAATCAAACTCAGGGCTGAAATCAATAAAATACAAACAAAAATGAAAAAGAATCAATGGGTTGAGTCTTTGGAAGAATCAGTAAGATTGACAACCCTTTATCCAAACTAAAAGGCAGAGAGAGAATATCCAAATTAACAAAAGTAGAAATGGAAGAGGTTACATGACAGACACGGAGGAAATGCAGAGAATCACAAGGGCATACTTTAAAAACCTGTATGCCACCACGTTGGAAAATCTACAAGAAACAGATAATTGTCTTGATATATGTCACTTACCAAAGTTAAACCAAGAGAAGATAAGCAATTTAAACAGACCTATTACCCCGAGTGAAATAGAGGTAATTGTAAGTCTCCCAACTGAAGAGGAGGAAGAGGAGGAGGAGGAGGGGGAGGAGGAGGAGGAGGAGGAAGGGAGGAAGGGAGGAAAGGAGGAAGGGAGGAAGGGAGGAAGAGGAGGGAGGAAGAGTAATAAGAGGAAGAAGGAAGGAGGAGGAGGAAGAGGAGGAGGAAGAAGCAGCAGTAGCTGCCGCCCCCACCTCTGCGGACACCACCTCTGCTGACACCGACTCCTCCTCCACTGTCACTGTCACCAATGCCCAGGGCCAAATGGGTTTAGTACAGAATTCTACCAGTCTGTTCTCTTAACTCATGAGACATAATTAACCCTTTCTTTTGTTAGATATTTGTTACAACAAGGAGAAGTATAGTATTTGACTGCATAGTATTTTAGTGACAAAGAATATGTAGATAATTCTTCAGCTCCTGAAAGTTGACTAAAACAGGTTACAAGACAGAATATTAGAATATTTGAAATAGTAAATATATTTACCAGAAGAATGCTTACATGTTGTACACATCTATAAAAATCTACCATCAGGACTATTTATGTCCTTAGTGTACATGGACCTCAACAAAAAAAGGTAAAGTAAATCAGAAAATGACAAAGATATTTCTTGAAAGTATTGTATTAGTTCACTTTCTGTTGCTGAAACAAAGCATCTGGAGCTGGGTAAATCATAAAACAAAGAGATCCCTTTTCAGACTCTGGTGGAAATCTCACAGGGAGATAATATGAAAGCAGTCCCATGGTGAGACAGGAAGCCAGAGTACTGTAGGTCCACCCTATTCTTTGTTAACACTGCTCTCTCCCCTATCTAACGAGGGTTCCATGAGGTTTACAGGAACCCAATGACCTCACTACTTCCAACCAAGTGTTACCTCTAACAATCCCACCACCCTTTGACAGTACCACCGTGTGGGCCAAGTTTCCGGTGTACAAGTTTGGCCATACCAAGGCCCTAAGAGATTCCTATTTAGTACTGCAAAGCAGGAGCCAGCAAGCATGTCCTGCACATGCCCTTGCCGTTAGTCTTAGCGTTTGCAGGCTGTACTTTCATCACAATCTCTTAACTAGGCCACTGTTGTATAAATTAGCCATACACTACACCTAAAAATGAATGGCTATAGTCGTGTTCCAATACATGTCATGCACAAAATATAGGTGGATCATCTTCTCTTGGTTTATTCTTAGAAGAGATATTACCCTGTATTAGTTAAAATAAGAAGATAGAGTTAATATATATATATATATATATATATATGATCTCTTCAGCCCAATTATAGTGTGATTGTCATTTGTTTTTTCTCAAAGGATCTTCTATATTCCAGGCTGATCTTGAATTCAGTGTCAGAGAATGACCTTGAACTCTTGATCCTCCTGCCTCCCAAGTGCTGACTATTCGAGCATTCGCTGTCATGCTTGGCCTCTGTGATTGCTTTAAAGTGTTGAGTGTAAGTTGTGTTTTGGTGTTTTGGTAAAAAACCAGAAAGAGAAACCAGTCCTCAGTCCAAACTACTCATGCATTTAAAGATGGGGTTAGTCAATGCAGACTTCATTAAGATTGAGCTATTAACCTTAAGATCAAAAAATTAATAGAAGTTATCTAGGTGACAATTGGCAGGGAATGTGGAAGGGCCAGGGAACAAACCAAGCCTCGGAAGGAGAATAAGCCAAGGTGGAAGAAAAGAAAGCTTGTCATGTGAAGCAACTCATGCTAGAACACAGTGGAACAGACACGAATCAAAATGGAATGGTACCCAGAGGCCAGACCAGAGAGGCAGGAGGAATTTGGTAGTCATGACTTTATTTTAAAACAGGTGAAATGATATGACCTATTTACTGCTTTTTTTTTTTACTTTACTTTAAACATAAGCCTTTCTTTTCAAAATTTATTTATTTTTATTGGAGATTTTATGTATTTACATTTTTTTTCTTTTTTTCGGAGCTGGGGACCGAACCCAGGGCCTTGCGCTTGCTAGGCAAGCACTCTACCACTGAGCTAAATCCCCAGCCCCATGTATTTACATTTTAAATGTTATTCCCTCCCTCCCAATCCCCGCCCCTCCCCGCTTCTGTGAAGGTGCTCCCACCACTCCGGGTTCCAGTGTGATGCTCAGTGAATAAAGGTGACTGATAGCCTGACTTCAATACCCAGAACCCACATGGTGGAAGGAGAGAACTGACTCCTGAAAGTTGTCCTCAGACCACCTCAGTGCTTTGCAGGGATGAGTGTGTCCACACACATATATAAGCACACATGTAAAGACATATGCACAAAACAAAGAAGTGAAAATGTAACATATTTACAAAGTCACTCTAGCCTCTGTGCTGAGAATTCAAAGAGAAGGCAGTAAGAGGGTAGGGGAAATTCTTAGGAGACTGCCCAACCAGCCAGCCTAGAGATGATTGACATTTGAACAGCAGAGGAGAGATGTGGCTGGGCGATGCAGGTTAGAGGTAAACTTTACAGAACTTGCTGATGGACTCCTTTCGGCAGTTAAGAAAAGGAAGACTTGATATGAGTGGGGATGTACCAAGTAATCATTCAGGAAACAGATCAACCGAGTTCACTGGAGATGCATAATTAGGTTGCCAAGCAACAGTGGGTTGGGGATGTTGACTTTCCAATGATACCAATCAGTTCAGCTGTGTGTTTTCTCCCACTGGAGCTAGGGCACTGGGAGGCCAGATGGTTGGGTTCATCTAGGGTTGGAGTTTGGTATGTTTGCCAGTAGGGAAAGAACAAGATGATTGCCATGGTGTTTGCACAGGATTTGGACTGAGGGACTTCTATTTAGCGCCTAAAGCAACAGAGGTGTATGAGAAAGTGTGGGGTCATGCTCCAGAGGTCGGTCCTAAAGGAGGTAGAGGGTAGTGGAAGAGTGGGAGTGTGAATCACACAGCTTTGAGCATTGTGTGAGTTTTTAGACCACTGGGGTAGAGAGTTCAACAATCAGCTTCCTATCCGTTCATGATGGGCCACTGCGGGCCAGTGAAAGCGACTCTGGATGACAGCACTTAAGGTAGACTGGAAGGCTGACGTCCAGGTGCTGAGATCTCAGGCACACAAGAGAGGTGGCAGTGTTTGACAGCAACAGGAAGAGGAAAAGTGTGACCCAGTTGGGTGGTGTGGGTGTCAAAGGAGGAGGAGTTTGCACGAGAGGAAAGAGTCTTCACATCTCAAAGTACCAGAGCTGAGTGGGTGGTAGATTTAATGAGATGAGCTGAGAGCTGACAGGAAAGGGATTTCTGGCAGAGGACTCAGACAGCCCCTGCATGGCTTTTGGAAGAAGGGGCTCAGATTGCCTAACACTGACGTCTGAAAGGTTTTGCCCTTTCAACAACAGATAACTTAGGGGGAAGGTATTTTCATTGTAAAACTGTCTTTTCATTTTTTAAAAGTTATTAACAAATTCCAGCACTTGAAATGCTGAGGCAGGTGGATATCTATGAGTTTGAAGCAGTCCTGATCTAAAGAGTGAGTTCTAGGCTGGCCAGGATCATATAGGGAGACCTTTACATGCACACACACACACACACACACACACACACACACACACACATTGATAATGAAAATGAACTATAAATTAATATGCTCAGAACTTTCCTGGGGGTGATGGAAAAATTCTGGAATCTGATGGTGGTGGAGATTGCCTAATACTGCGTCATAAAGGATAGCAAATTGCATACTAAGAGTCGTCAACGTGGGTCTGCCTCTGCTCTGCCTGCTGCAATGAATACTTAAACTGAGTGGTTTATAGATGATGGAAATGTGGGGCTGGGATGATGGCTGAGTTGGTAAAGTGCTTGCCACACAAACATTCCCAGAACACGTGTTAAAAAAAATATCCGGGCATAGCAGTGTGTGCTTATAATCTTAGTGCTGATGAGCTGGAGACAGGGAGATCGGTAAAGCACTTGACTAACTAGTCTGCTTCTTGAGTTTCAGAACAGTGAGAGACCCAGTCTCAAAACTATAACCAAAACCCAAGCCAAAATAGTCACAACAACAATGTGGACAGTGCCTTACATGGCTTCAACATACAGGAATACATGTTCACACTCATTCAAAAACAAACATATTCACACAGACTCATTCACCCCAAGCCAACAAAACAAACAACGAAACCAAGAGAAATGTGTTTCTCACTGTCTGAAGGCTGGCAAGACCAGGCCTAGGACATCTCGTAGCAGATTCAGTGTCGTCGGAAGATCGGTTTCCTACCTTTCTTCGTAGGACGGAAGGTTCCCAAGGCAGTAGTCTGCAGTGTCAAACCCTCCCCTGGAGACTCAGGATCTCTGTATAGAGGAGAGTATAAGAGCCAGAGGGATGAATGACTCCAGAAACAACCACATCTTTCAGACTAAAGGACTGATCCACTTAAGACTGGCAGCACACCTAAGACCTGCACGGGTTCAGGGCTCTAGTACTCTAGAAGCGGTGTGTGTGTGTGTGTGTGTGTGTGTGTGTGTGTGTGTGTGTGTGTGTGTGTGTGTGGTGCCACCTCTAACCAAGATCATCTACAATTGATGCCCACCGGCAAAGAGAAAGTCAGTTCTTTTCTTATGGAGTCTCACTAGCATATCAACCATACTCCAGGCAGGACCCATGCCCAGGAATCATTGGCCAATGCAAACAAAACTCAGCAGTATTTTTTGGATTTTTTTGTTTAGTTTTGCTTGCTTCATATTTGGCTTTTTTTTTTTTTTGGTCTTATTGGTCTTTTGCTTGTTTGTGTTGATTTTTTTGTGTGTTTATGGATTTGTTAGTTTGTTTCTTGTTTTGTTGCTTTTATTGTTTCATTTCTCTACCACCTCCTCCTCCCCATCCTCCTTTCCCTCCTCCTCTCCCTCCTCCTCCCCCTTTACCTTCTCTTCCTCTTCCTCCTCTTTATTCCTATTATTGAAAGAAAGAAAAAGAACCCAAAGTTGTGGATCAGGAGGTAGGGAGGATCTGAGTGGAGTTAGGGGAGGAGGAAAACATGATCAAAATAAAATATATGAAAGAAAACATTATTTCAGTTAAAGAAAGAAGGCATGAGCTGGGCAGTGGTGGTGCACACCTTCAATTCCAGCACTGCGGAGGCAGAGGCAGGGGGAGTCTTTGTGAGTTCAAGGATAGCCTGTCTACAGAGTGAGTTTCAGGACAAACAGGGCTACACAGAGAAACCCTGTCTTGAACACCTCCCCCACAAAGGAAGGCTCTGGTATCTCACTTTCCAGATCTCATGGCCTCCGATGGTTATACCCTTTAGACTATTATTAGGGTTCAGCATAAGAATTCTGATGGGACATCTCCACCACAGACCATAGCAAATGGTAAATTAAGTATTGTAATTTAGTTTTAATCTAGTATCATTACCACCACCAATCATCATCATCATCACCATCTCTGTGTGCAGCTATGAAAGCCTGAGAGCATCACTGTGAGTCGACCTGCATGGAATTGGTTCTCTGCTTGGGTCTTCACTTGAGTCCCAGGAATGGACCGCAAGGCCTCCAGGCTCTGCAGCAAACACCTTACTTGACCTGCTGAATTGCCTCACTGACCTGAAAATCCCAATGTTTGTATTTTGTGTATATTTGCTGCAATTTTTAAAGCAGTATTCCGGCAAAGGCTATGAACTAGCAGACCATGGGGCCCACATGTTCACAAGCAGTGTTTTGTTTAGAATCACCATTCTGACTGTGAATGTGTTTACAGAAGAATCTGATTGTGGTACCACATATTTCCAATCCACCTGAGAAGATGATTCAGGAGGATCATTGAGTTCAAGGCCAACTTTGGTTACTTAGTGAGACTCTGTCCTAATCTTAAAAAGAAAAAGGAAAGAAGAAAGATAAGAAAACATGTATCATCATCATCTCCATCACCATCATCATCAAGACAGGATAATGCTGTGTAGCTGAAGCTGGTCTCCAACTGGAATCAATCCTACTGCCTCGGCTTTCTTTCTTTCTTTCTTTTTTTCATTATTGGATATTTTTTATTTACTTACATTTCAAATGTTATCCCATTTCCCGGTTTCTCATTCATAAACCCATCCTTCTATCCCAGCCCCCTCCACCTTCTATGAGGATGTTCCCCCACCCATCCACCCACCCCTCCACTCTTCCCCACTCTGACATTCCCCTACAATGGAGGGTTAAGCCTTGGCCGTACCAAGGGCTTCTCCTCCTATTGGTACCCAACATCCTCTGCTACATATACAGCTGGAGCCATAGGTGTGTCCATGTGTAGTCTTTGGATGGTGGTTTAGTCCCTGGGAGCTCTGGTTGGTTGGTATTGTTGTTCTTCTGGGGCTGCAAACCCCTTCAGCTCCTTCAATAATTTGTCCAACTCCTTCAATGGGGACCCCATTCTCAGTTCAATTGTTGGTTGCAAGCATCCGCCTCTGTATTTGTCATGCTCTCTGCCTCAGCTTTCTAAGTGCTGGGCTTGCAAACGTGAGTCACTCTGTCTGGATAGTTTGCAACATTTAAAGATCTGGGAATTTTGCATAAGAAATTCCTTTTGCAAAATGGAATGACTAGTAACTTTGAGCTCACATTCCAGGTTGGCCTGGGTCATTGCATCAAAATGGTCTGCCACTCTGAGTGGGATCTGCATGTCTTTCCCCTCCACTGAGTACTTGTGACCTAGGTGCTTGCCCTGTTGTCTTTTTCAGAAGTAAAAATATACCTGGAGATGTGTGTATACAGTCATGTCCTACAAAGACAAGAGAAGACCAGCACAACAGGACTCAGTGTTTTGGGAAAAGCAGAACACCACACATTCCTGGGTGGAAGCGAACCTACATGCTTAACATGTAAGCAAAGATGTCTGAGAATACTATTTAGCCACCTTCATTATTTTCATGACTTTCCCAGCCCTTAAGGGCAGTTGCTCTTGCCCCCTTGACATCTCTAAATTGCCAGTTCATTTAAGTCTTAAGTAATTTGTGAAAAGTAAAAAAACAAAAACAAAATGTGAAGACCAGAAAAATGTCTTAATCCACCAAGCCTTTGGCCAAGGAAAATACCCTTATATTGTTCATGTTGGTTCATATACTAATAATACATCATTTTATATTTATTGTGTGATCTTATCTTACTGTAATTGAACCCCGTTTCCAAGTATGGAGGGCTGGAGATGATAGCTGTTGGGTAGCAATTTCCTCTGACTTGAGGAGCTCCATCCTGGAGAGAAACTCCCTAACATTCAGGAAATTCAAAAGGAAGATTCATGAGGACTCAGGAAGTAAACAATTCATAAGTCTTAGGAAGCTTCTGAAACTGACCAGATGTACAAGGTCTGTTCTTCCTCTGGCTGTATAAGTAAAAGACTCTGCAGAGACTCAAACTAGCCAGTCAAGCCTCCTGGAGAGACTCTTTAGTCTGTAAAACTGCTTGCAAGTCATACAGACAGTTCCAGAGTTCCAGGTGCTGTGAGTTGTCACTCATGCTAAAGTGGGCTTCTGCAGCATTTCTGTAATACTGTAGTAAAGTGTTGTTATTGGGAAATGTGGAAGCTTTGAGAGGTGGGGACTAGTTGGAAGGCCACTAGAAATCCTGTCCAGTCTCTGCTCCTTTCCATGTTTGCTTTCCGACTAACGATGTCAGTGGGTTGCATAGTCATTTGATTCTACTACCATATAAGCTTTGCTGTGGACACAAACCAATAGGGTGATACAGAACCAGACCCTAACACCAAGAGACACAATATTTCTTTTTCTCTATCCTTTCCCTTCTCTTTCTTGCTCTCACCCTTCTCTGTAATAGAGTCCTGGCTAGGTAAGACTGGCCTTGAATTTGCTATGTAGCCTGACGATGACCTTCACATTCTGATCTTCCTGCTTTTATCTCCCAACTGCAGGGATTACAGATGAGCCACACCATGGCCAGTTTATACAGTGCTAGGGACTGAGCACAGAGCTTCTTCTTCTTCTTTTTTTTTTTTAAATTAACTTGAGTATTTCTTATTTTCATTTCGAGTGTTATTCCCTTTCCCGGTTTCCGGGCCAACATCCCCCTAACCCCTCCCCCTCCCCTTCTTTATGGGTGTTCCCCTCCCCATCCTCCCCCCGATTGGCGCCCTCCCCCCAACAATCACGTTCACTGGGGGTTCAGTCTTAGCAGGACCCAGGGCTTCCCCTTCCACTGGTGCTCTTACTAGGATATTCACTGCTACCTATGAGGTCAGAGTCCAGGGTCAGTCCATGTATAGTCTTTAGGTAGTGGCTTAGTCCCTGGAAGCTCTGGTTGCTTGGCATTGTTGTACATATGGGGTCTCGAGCCCCTTCAAGCTCTTCCAGTTCTTTCTCTGATTCCTTCAACAGGGGTCCTGTTCTCAGTTCAGTGGTTTGCTGCTGGCATTCGCCTCTGTATTTGCTGTATTCTGGCTGTGTCTCTCAGGAGAGATCTACATCCAGTTCCTGTCGGCCTGCACTTCTTTGCTTCATCCATCTTGTCTAATTGGGTGGCTGTATATGTATGGGCCACATGTGGGGCAGGCTCTGAATGGGTGTTCCTTCTGTCTCTGTTTTAATCTTTGCCTCTCTATTCCCTGCCAAGGGTATTCTTGTTCCCCTTTTAAAGAAGGAGTGAAGCATTCGCATTTTGGTCATCATTCTTGAGTTTCATGTGTTCTATGCATCTAGGGTAATTCAAGCATTTGGGCTAATAGCCACTTATCAATGAGTGCATACCATGTATGTCTTTCTGTGATTGGGTTAGCTCACTCAGGATGATATTTTCCAGTTCCAACCATTTGCCTACGAATTTCATAAAGGCTTTGTTTTTGATAGCTGAGTAATATTCCATTGTGTAGATGTACCACATTTTCTGTATCCATTCCTCTGTTGAAGGGCATCTGGGTTCTTTCCAGCTTCTGGCTATTATAAATAAGGCTGCTATGAACATAGTGGAGCATGTGTCTTTTTTATATGTTGGGTATATGCCCAAGAGAGGTATAGCTGGATCCTCAGGCAGTTCAATGTCCAATTTTCTGAGGAACCTCCAGACTGATTTCCAGAATGGTTGTACCAGTCGAGCACAGAGCTTCTTGCTTGCTAGGCAAGTACTCTTATGAACTGAACCATCTCCAGTGTTTTCTCTTTATGAGTTAATTATCACATATGTTTTGTTATCATGAGGGAAAGCTGGCTAACATTTTTTTAACTCTCAAATTGCAACCCATACTTGAATAGATCCAATTCCGTTAATCAACTATCAATTATCCATCTACTGCCTATCTTTATCTGCCTATTGTATATCCTCCATTATCTATGAACTATCAAGAATCTTTTATCTGTCTATCTATCATCTGTCTAATCCAGTTTTGGCATAAGGACCTTTTAGTAAGCAGGAAGGCAAGCTGGAAATACTGAGACTCTAAGCTCATCAGCTGGTGACTCATGGGAATGTGTGATTGCAGTTCCAGTCCCATGGCTGAGACAGCTCTGAGGCTTTTTTTTTTAAACCATGTGCAGGATTTCTTCATGGGTTATATTGCAGACTTTCTCAGTCTACAGAGATTGATGACACACCCTGTTTGCTGTCTTTCTCTCTGACGTCACATCTTCACGTTCCTACTAGTATTCCAACATTCCCCATTCTTCTCAAATGAACTACTTGGACTTGAATTCTTGCCTTGGTTTTCTCTTTTGGAAAACCAAGAGGGGACAGACAGTATTCTCTTTTTCCCTCACTTTCTTCCAGTCAGTTACCAGCTTCTATGAATTCTCCGCAATCGCAGGTTGGAGCCTTCTGCCTCAACTTCTCTTCTCTCTACCCATATCAAGTTGGTTGTCATCATCCTTGGCCCGCCTCCCTTCAGTGCCCTTTGCCTTTGGGACTTTCTCCTCCTCCACAGTCATTTGAATATGCAAATGTGATGATGTCACCACCCCCTACGCTTTCAGGTCTTAGTTTACCTGTGAAGCCCCCTGTGAGAACTTCCTCCTCTTTCTGTTCTAGAAGTTTGTAAAAGGGACAGGCTGCCTTTTCCTTTCACCTTCCTCTCCTGTGCCTCTGTTGACTGTTCACTCAACAGTCTTTCTCACTGAACAGCAAATTCTACATCTTAAGGATCAGGACAGAGCTTCCCCATCCCTTCTCTCTTTCCTTCTCTCTCTTTTCCTTCCTTCTCCTTTTCTTCTCTTATCCTTTCCCTCTTCCTCCTTCCCTTTTTCTTTCCCCTCTTCCCTCTCCTTTCTCCTGTATTCTCTTTTTTCCTTCCCTTTCACCTTCCACTTCCCTTCTGTTCCCTTCCTCGTTGTATTTCCATCCTATAATTCAACATAAGGTACAAAATAGAAACTCGACAAATATTTGTTACACAAATGAAGTTTAACTGTTGCTTCCTGTCTTACTCACTTTGACCTGTTTCTTTAAAAACAAAACCAAAATACAACAAAAGGCCAGCACAGCAGAAACACACGTGCAGTTTAACCTGTGTTTGCTCTCTTGCTCTAATTAAAAGATTTTTAAAAAGAAATCTTTTTTATCTCATTAGTACATATAAGCTCACCAGACGGTGGTGGCTGAGGGGCAGACCTGACTGTTTAAACTTTAATGTGGGGCTAGAGAGATGGCTCACTGGTAAGAATGCTTGCTGTTCTTCCAGGGGACTTGAGTTTGGCTCCCAGCACCAATGTTGTATGGTTTACAACCTGTAACTCCAGCCCTGGGGGATTTGATGTCCCTTTTGTGGATAACAGAGGCTTCCACATATATGTGGCATACATACATGTACACACATACTCTCTCTCTCTTTCTCAGATAAACTTAATATACAATTTTATCCCTGTTAAAGATACAAGAAGTCTGTAAAACAGTGTAGCTTATAACCTCCAAATTCTTCTTTAAACACATGTATTTATTTTTACATATATGCAGGTGTGCCTACTTGAATGTATGCCACATGTATGTGGGTGCTTATGGAGGCCAGCAGAGGATATTGGTATCTGAAGTTACAGATAGCTGGGAGGCACCTGATGTGGGAGCTGGGAATCAAACTGGGGTCCTCTGGAAAAGCAAGAAGCCCTCTTCACCACTGAGCCACCTCTCCAATCCACAATCTCCAACTTTATTTTATTATTATTATTTTTTTGTTGATTTGTTTTTGTTTTTGTTGGGTTTTTTTTGTTTGTTTGTTTTTTTGAGACAGGGTTTCTCTGTGTAGCCCTGGTTATTTTGGAACTCCTCTCTTTAGACCAGGCTGGCTTTGAATTTATAGCAATCCACCTGCCTCTCCCTCCCAAGTGCTAAGATTAAAGGCATGTGCTACCACTGCCTGGCTTGTTTTACATTTAAAAAGACTCCTTGGTCTTATATATTTTTCTATTGACATAAAAAAATTATGCTCATGGTACAAAACATGTTTCAGTACAGGTATACATTGTGAAATTATAAAATCTAGATATTCTGTGCATGCCAATCATTCTTACTTGATCAGAATACTCCAAGCTATCCTCTTGGCAGTTTTACACATGCATCTAAGTCTTGTTTTGAATTGTGTGTTAGGGGAGGGTACATGATCTGGGAGAGGGTGTATTCAGAGGCCAGAGACAGCTTTGGGAGCTTGTTATTTATTCTCCCATGTGTATTTGGGGTGTGGAGCTCAGGTCCTCAGGTTCGGTAGCAAGTACCTGCTGGGCTCACTGACCTCTCTTAGCAACTTCAGTTATAGAGTGCAGTGTCATTAAAGCCAGGTATGTCAGCACATGCAGGCAACGGAGACGAAGAGATCACTCCTTACCAAGCACTCAGGCAACAACGCCATTATCGTTTCTATCATGTCTATTAGTTAGAAAATGCACGCTGATAATATCTCATTTTTTATAACACTGCTGAATTCTGGGAACTGCTTCTACTCTACCTTATTAATAGAGTAACTGGAGCCTAGAGAATAAAACCAACTGTTGACTATTAAAGGTCTAACTATTAGCCAGGGACCATCCATTCTTTTTTGTTTTAAAATTTCTTTAATTATGCTTATTTTCATTTTTAAATTGTGTGTGTGTGTGTGTGTGTGTGTGCGTGTATGTGCGCGCATGTGTGTACATGTGTTCTCAGAAGCCAGAGGTGTCAGGTCCCCTGGAATTAGAGTTATAGGTGAATGTAAGCCACCATGTGGGTGCTGGGAATGGAATCTCTGCATTCTCAAAGAACTTGCCAGTGCTCTGAGTCACTGAGCCATCTCTCCGGCCCCCAGGCCTTCTAAGAGTTACCACATTTCCAGTTCTGTACCAGTTCTTTGTTTCCACAGGAGAGTGGTTTGGTTTGATGAAACAATATTTGGCAGTTTTGAAAAACATAAGATTAAATTTTAATTTTATATCTATGAATATCTTAGAAATAAACTCCTGCCAGGCAGTGGTGGTGCATGACTTTAGTCCTAGCATTTAGGAGGCGGAGGCATGCAGGTCTCTATGAGTTTGAAGCCAGCCTAATCTCTCAGAGCAAGTTTTTGGACAGCCAGGGCTAAACAGAGAAACCCTATCTCAAAGAAGAAGGATGAGGAAAAGGAGGGGGAAGGCGAGAGGGAGGAGGAGGAAGAGGAAGAAGAGGAAGAAAACAACCATGACTCCATACCTTTTGATACTATCTAGGTCATTTCACAGACCTGCCGGCTCTGGGGCTTCCACAGTGACATTCCATGCTTTGTAACACAGATTGTCTCAACACCCAACACTTGTTGGAAAGAGACAGTTTTATTTTCAGTGTCATAGGTGGCCGCAGGTTTCGTTCCACCAAGACACAAGCTCGGAGCCTTTGCTCTTTAGAATAGACTGGGAACTCCTCACAAATGTCCCTTCTCTTTCCTCTCTGATATTGATATACCCGTCACACCAAAGCCCGGCCATGATTAATCTCAATGTGCAGATAGATGTTCCCGACTCGGTCTGAGTGCTAGAATTTGCTTTATCCTGCACAGTCTGCTTTAATTTTGATTAATTGCCATCAAAAATAATAACTCCCCAGGGCAGACCATTAGGAAGGTACAGAATCGATTAGCTTTAGTTTCAGAAAGTGGAGAAAGCAGTCCCCACTGCCGAAATGACCACAGATGCCCTTCACAGTACGTGTGTGAAGGACACACAGGATCGTTCCGACTGTGCTGCTGAGCTAAGTGCAATCCACTTAGAACGCGTTTTTCATAGACATGTTAGCTTTCACACGTGTCGCCTTTTCTCATCCTAGTAGGTTTTCCAAATTCCACCACACGAATCGGTGACTGTAGCTGGTGTTTATGGTGGCTTCCATTACGTTGAGAAACGCATGTCCTCATAGTGGCAGGAATTATAAACCCTTTATGGATAAGAAGGACTCAGAGCTGGGGATGGGGTTTGGAGTTAGAGTGCTTGCCTAACTTGTATAATACTCTGGGTTAGAGCCCTTCTATTTCTCTCTCTCTCTCTCTCTCTCTCTCTCTCTCTCTCTCTCTCTCTTTCTCTTTCTCTCTCTCTCTCTTGAACATGCACACACACACACACACACACACACACACACACACACAAGAAGGAGGAACAGGGGAGAAGGAAGGGAGAAAGGAAAGTGCTCACATGTGGTGACTAGTTGACACCACACTGAACAGTGCAGGGACAGGCACGTGTCTGTTGTCATAGGAAGGCCTTCTGGACAACACTGACTGGAACATCTTTGTGCTGCTCTTTCTCGGTCAGTTCATTTTTCTTGTTGGATAATGTCGATGCCTGAACTTCATAGGTGGTTAACATTCAGGAAAACTCTTGAAGATTCAACTGTATGTCCTTTCAATCCAGGACCCTAGCCTATCCCATTGACTCAGTTCTTCTCCAATTACCTTAGGGATGGACGGACAGGACTGAAGGCTCCTACTGCCCCCTATCGAAAGCCACTGCCTGGGCACTGAGTAATTCAGTCCATAGCTGATGTAGGGGCTTCTTCCTGCCTGCAGCTCTCTCCCTTCTAGGATAAAGGTGATACCTACGGTAATATCCATACCCTGCCTAATAAGCTCACGTCTGTGACAGTCGAGAAAGGCTTCTATGCCTTTCCAGAACTGCATGAGGTAAGTCAAGAGTTACTGTAGCAACAAACCTTCAGTGCTCAAGCCACGAGGCAACAGCTGTGTTTCACTCATATTGAACATATTTAGACAGACTGCGTCCTCTCAGACTTCTGCACATTTCCCACTTTGAACTTAATCAAAATCCCACCTACAGTATCACCTCCCAACTTCATTATTTTTTCTTCTCCTTTCTCCTCTTTATTTCTTCTCCAAGACCCTCCTTGTCCAGTTCATGCTCCTTATATATGCACGTGAAGGGCCATCCACTGAGCATGGGAAACCAATCAGAAGCTACACTCTTAAAGGGAATGACTCTTCCTCCCAGCAGCTATCAACTGCCAACAGCTCCTTGGTAAGAAGTCCTCAAGAGTTCTCCATTCATGCTGGGACTTTGGATCCTTGATCTTCTGCAGGTCTTTTGCAGGGAGTCATAGCCGTTGTGCGCTGATGAGAGTAATAGCTATGTCATGTCCTCTGAATTTGACATTTGTCCTGCCACCTCCCCTTTCCTGATTCTCCCTGAAGCCTTGGAGGGGGGGTTGGGGGGCTAGTTAAGGTGCCTAGTACCTGACCTCTTACCTGGGATCCTGTCACTCCTCTGTCTCCTGTTCATGACCCAGACTCATCTGAGATGTGAAGTCCTCACCGCTGTCCTTGGTGGCATTCTCTGTGTCCTGTTGCATCTTCGGCTGATTCTTTTATAACTGATGTCACATTTTTTTTTTTTATTAACTTGAGTATTTCTTATATACATTTCAAGTGTTATTCCCTTTCCTGGTTTCCGGGCAAACATCCCCCTCCCTCCTCCCCTTCCTTATGGGTGTTCCCCTCCCAACCCTCCCCCCATTGCCGCCCTCCCCCCAACAATCACGTTCACTGGGGGTTCAGTCTTAGCAGGACCCAGGGCTTCCCCTTCCACTGGTGCTCTTACTAGGATATTCATTGCTACCTATGAGGTCAGAGTCCAGGGTCAGTCCATGTATAGTCCTTAGGTAGTGGCTTAGTCCCTGGAAGCTCTGGTTGCTTGGCATTGTTGTACATATGGGGTCTCGAGCCCCTTCAAGCTCTTCCAGTTCTTTCTCTGATTCCTTCAACGGGGGTCCTATTCTCAGTTCAGTGGTTTGCTGCTGGCATTCGCCTCTGTATTTGCTGTATTCCGGCTGTGTCTCTCAGGAGCGATCTACATCCGGCTCCTGTCGGTCTGCACTTCTTTGCTTCATCCATCTTGTCTAATTGGGTGGCTGTATATGTATGGGCCGCATGTGGGGCAGGCTCTGAATGGGTGTTACTTCAGTCTCTGTTTTAATCTTTGGCTCTCTCTTCCCTGCCAAGGGTATTCTTGTTCCCCTTTTAAAGAAGGCATGAAACATTCACATTTTGATCATCCGTCTTGAGTTTCATTTGTTCTAGGCATCTAGGGTAATTCAAGCATTTGGGCTAATAGCCACTTATCAATGAGTGCATACCATGTATGTCTTTCTGTGATTGGGTTAGCTCACTCAGGATGATATTTTCCAGTTCCAACCATTTGCCTACGAATTTCATAAAGTCGTTGTTTTTGATAGCTGAGTAATATTCCATTGTGTAGATGTACCACAATTTCTGTATCCATTCCTCTGTTGAAGGGCATCTGGGTTCTTTCCACCTTCTGGCTATTATAAATAAGGCTGCTATGAACATAGTGGAGCACGTGTCTTTTTTATATGTTGGGGCATCTTTTGGGTATATGCCCAAGAGAGGTATAGCTGGATCCTCAGGCAGTTCAATGTCCAATTTTCTGAGGAACCTCCAGACTGATTTCCAGAATGGTTGTACCAGTCTGCAATCCCACCAACAATGGAGGAGTGTTCCTCTTTCTCCACATCCTCGCCAGCATCTGCTGTCACCTGAGTTTTTGATCTTAGCCATTCTCACTGGTGTGAGGTGAAATCTCAGGGTTGTTTTGATTTGCAGTTCCCTTATGACTAAAGATGTTGAACATTTCTTTAGGTGTTTCTCAGCCATTCGGCATTCCTCAGCTGTGAATTGTTTGTTTAGCTCTGAACCCCATTTTTTTTTTTTTTTTTTTTTTTTTTTTTTTTTTATTTGGAAAATTTACCACTTTATTTAAAGAAAAGATTTTTGTTTTTTTTTTTTTCCTACACACAGAAATGAAAATTTATTTTTTAAAATGGTGCCTTCTTTTTATTTATTTATTTTTTTTTTATTAACTTGAGTATTTCTTATATACATTTCGAGTGTTATTCCCTTTCCCGGTTTCCGGGCAAACATCCCCCTCCCCCCTCCCCTTCCTTATGGGTGTTCCCCTCCCAACCCTCCCCCCATTGCCGCCCTCCCCCCATAGACTAGTTCACTGTGGGTTCAGTCTTAGCAGGACCCAGGGCTTCCCCTTCCACTGGTGCTCTTACTAGGATATTCATTGCTACCTATGGGGTCAGAGTCCAGGGTCAGTCCATGTATAGTCTTTAGGTAGTGGCTTAGCCCCTGGAAGCTCTGGTTGCTTGGCATTGTTGTACTTTTGGGGTCTTGAGCCCCTTCAAGCTCTTCCAGTTCTTTCTCTGATTCCTTCAATAGGGGACCTATTCTCAGTTCAGTGGTTTGCTGCTGGCATTCGCCTCTATATTTGCTGTATTCTGGCTGTGTCTCTCAGGAGCGATCTACATCCGGCTCCTGTCGGTCTGCACTTCTTTGCTTCATCCATCTTGTCTAATTGGGTGGCTGTATATGTATGGGCCACATGTGGGGCAGGCTCTGAATGGGTGTTCCTTCAGTCTCTGTTTTAATCTTTGCCTCTCCCTTCCCTGCCAAGGGTATTCTTTTTCCTCATTTAAAGAAGGAGTGAAGCATTCACATTTTGATCATCCGTCTTGAGTTTCGTTTGTTCTAGGGATCTAGGGTAATTCAAGCATTTGGGCTAATAGCCACTTATCAATGAGTGCATACCATGTATGTCTTTCTGTGATTGGGTTAGCTCACTCAGGATGATATTTTCCAGTTCCAACCATTTGCCTACGAATTTCATAAACTCGTTGTTTTTGATAGCTGAGTAATATTCCATTGTGTAGATGTACCACATTTTCTGTATCCATTCCTCTGTTGAAGGGCATCTGGGTTCTTTCCAGCTTCTGGCTATTATAAATAAGGCTGCGATGAACATAGTGGAGCACGTGTCTCTTTTATATGTTGAGGCATCTTTTGGGTATATGCCCAAGAGAGGTATAGCTGGATCATCAGGCAGTTCAATGTCCAATTTTCTGAGGAACCTCCAGACTGATTTCCAGAATGGTTTTACCAGTCTGCAATCCCACCAACAATGGAGGAGTGTTCCTCTTTCTCCACATCCTCGCCAGCATCTGCTGTCACCTGAGTTTTTGATCTTAGCCAATCGCACTGGTGTGAGGTGAAATCTCAGGGTTGTTTTGATTTGCATTTCCCTTATGACTAAAGATGTTGAACATTTCTTTAGGTGTTTCTCAGCCATTCGGCATTCCTCAGCTGTGAATTCTTTGTTTAGCTCTGAACCCCATTTTTTAATAGGGTTATTTGTTTCCCTGCGGTCTAACTTCTTGAGTTCTTTGTATATTTTGGAAATAAGGCCTCTATCTGTTGTAGGATTGGTAAAGATCTTTTCCCAATCTGTTGGTTGCCGTTTTGTCCTAACCACAGTGTCCTTTGCCTTACAGAAGCTTTGCAGTTTTATGAGATCCCATTTGTCGATTCTTGATCTTAGAGCATAAGCCATTGGTGTTTTGTTCAGGAAATTTTTTCCAGTGCCCATGTGTTCCAGATGCTTCCCTAGTTTTTCTTCTATTAGTTTGAGTGTGTCTGGTTTGATGTGGAGGTCCTTGATCCACTTGGACTTAAGCTTTGTACAGGGTGATAAGGATGGATCGATCTGCATTCTTCTACATATTGACCTCCAGTTGAACCAGCACCATTTGCTGAAAATACTATCTTTTTTCCATTGGATGGTTTTGGCTCCTTTGTCAAAAATCAAGTGACCATAGGTGTGTGGGTTCATTTCTGGGTCTTCAATTCTATTCCATTGGTCTATCTGTCTGTCTCTGTACCAATACCATGCAGTTTTTATCACTATTGCTCTGTAATACTGCTTGAGTTCAGGGATAGTGATTCCCCCTGAAGTCCTTTTATTGTTGAGGATAGTTTTAGCTATCCTGGGTTTTTTGTTATTCCAGATGAATTTGCAAATTGTTCTGTCTAACTCTTTGAAGAATTGGATTGGTATTTTGATGGGGATTGCATTGAATCTGTAGATTGCTTTTGGTAAAATGGCCATTTTTACTATATCAATCCTGCCAATCCATGAGCATGGGAGATCTTTCCATTTTCTGAGGTCTTCTTCAATTTCTTTCTTCAGTGTCTTGAAGTTCTTATTGTACAGATCTTTTACTTGCTTGGTTAAAGTCACACCGAGGTACTTTATATTATTTGGGTCTATTATGAAGGGTGTCGTTTCCCTAATTTCTTTCTTGGCTTGTTTCTCTTTTGTGTAGAGGAAGGCTACTGATTTATTTGAGTTAATTTTATACCCAGCCACTTTGCTGAAGTTGTTTATCAGCTTTAGTAGTTCTCTGGTGGAACTTTTGGGATCACTTAAATATGCTATCATATCATCTGCAAATAGTGATATTTTGACTTCTTCTTTTCCAATCTGTATCCCCTTGACCTCCTTTTGTTGTCTGATTGCTCTGGCTAGAACTTCAAGAACTATATTGAATAAGTAGGGAGAGAGTGGGCAGCCTTGTCTAGTCCCTGATTTTAGTGGGATTGCTTCAAGTTTCTCTCCATTTAGTTTAATGTTAGCTACTGGTTTGCTGTATATGGCTTTTACTATGTTTAGGTATGGGCCTTGAATTCCTATTCTTTCCAGGACTTTTATCATGAAGGGGTGTTGAATTTTGTCAAATGCTTTCTCAGCATCTAATGAAATGATCATGTGGTTTTGTTCTTTCAGTTTGTTTATATAATGGATCACGTTGATGGTTTTCCGTATATTAAACCATCCCTGCATGCCTGGGATGAAGCCTACTTGATCATGGTGGATGATTGTTTTGATGTGCTCTTGGATTCGGTTTGCCAGAATTTTATTGAGTATTTTTGCGTCGATATTCATAAGGGAAATTGGTCTGAAGTTCTCTTTCTTTGTTGTGTCTTTGTGTGGTTTAGGTATAAGAGTAATTGTGGCTTCATAGAAGGAATTCGGTAGTGCTCCATCTGTTTCAATTTTGTGGAATAGTTTGGATAATATTGGTATGAGGTCTTCTATGAAGGTCTGATAGAATTCTGCACTGAACCCATCTGGACCTGGGCTCTTTTTGGTTGGGAGACCTTTAATGACTGCTTTTATTTCCTTAGGAGTTATGCGGTTGTTTAACTGGTTTATCTGTTCCTGATTTAACTTCGGTACCTGGTATCTGTCTAGGAAATTGTCCATTTCCTGCAGATTTTCAAGTTTTGTTGAATATAGGCTTTTATAGTAAGATCTGATGATTTTTTGAATTTCCTCTGAATCTGTAGTTATGTCTCCCTTTTCATTTCTGATTTTGTTAATTTGGACACACTCTCTGTGTCCTCTCGTTAGTCTGGCTAAGGGTTCGTCTATCTTGTTGATTTTCTCAAAGAACCAACTTTTGGTTCTGTTGATTCTTTCTATGGTCCTTTTTGTTTCTACTTGATTGATTTCAGCTCTGAGTTTGATTATTTCCTGCCTTCTACTCCTCCTGGGTGTATTTGCTTCTTTTTGTTCTAGAGCTTTTAGGTGTGCTGTCAAGCTGCTGACATATGCTCTTTCCTGTTTCTTTCTGCAGGCACTCAGAGCTAAGAGTTTTCCTCTTAGCATAGCTTTCATGTGTCCCATAAGTTTGGGTATGTTGTACCTTCATTTTCATTAAATTCTAAAAAGTCTTTAATTTCTTTCTTTATTTCTTCCTTGACCAGGTTATCATTGAGTAGAGCATTGTTCAATTTCCACGTATATGTGGGCATTCTTCCCTTATTGTTATTGAAGACCAGTTTTAGGCCGTGGTGGTCCGATAGCACGCATGGGATTATTTCTATCTTTCTGTACCTGTTGAGGCCCATTTTTTGACCAATTATATGGTCAATTTTGGAGAAAGTACCATGAGGAGGTGAGAAGAAGGTATATCCTTTTGCTTTAGGATAGAATGTTCTATAAATATCCGTTAAGTCCATTTGGCTCATGACTTCTCTTAGTCTGTCTATGTCTCTGTTTAATTTCTGTTTCCATGATCTGTCCATTGATGAGAGTGGGGTGTTGAAATCTCCTACTATTATTGTGTGAGGTGCAATGTGTGTTTTGAGCTTTAGTAAGGTTTCTTTTACGTATGTAGGTGCCCTTGTATTTGGGGCATAGATATTCAGGATTGAGAGTTCATCTTGGTGGATTTTTCCTTTGATGAATATGAAGTGTCCTTCCTTATCTTTTTTGATGACTTTTGGTTGAAAATTGATTTTCTTTGATATTAGAATGGCTACTCCAGCTTGCTTCTTCTGACCATTTGCTTGAAAAGTTGTTTTCCAGCCTTTCACTCTGAGGTAGTGTCTGTCTTTGTCTC
This sequence comes from Rattus norvegicus, assembly GCF_021556685.1. Lineage (NCBI taxonomy): Eukaryota > Metazoa > Chordata > Mammalia > Rodentia > Muridae > Rattus > Rattus norvegicus. Next base: position 35,511,228 of record NC_141550.1, on the reverse strand, counting down.
TGAGGTGTGTTTCCTGTAGGCAGCAGAATGCAGGGTCCTCGTTGCGTATCCAGTTTGTTAATCTATGTCTTTTATTGGGGAGTTGAGACCATTGATGTTGAGAGATATTAAGGAATAGTGATTATTGCTTCCTGTTATATTCATATTTGGATGTGAGGTTATGTTTGTGTGCTTTTCTTCTCTTTGTTTTGTTGCCAAGATGATTAGTTTCTTGCTTCTTCTAGGGTATAGCTTGCCTCCTTATGTTGGGCTTTACCATTTATTATCCTTTGTAGTGCTGGATTTGTAGAAAGATATTGTGTAAATTTGGTTTTGTCATGGAATATCTTGGTTTCTCCATCTATGTTAATTGAGAGTTTTGCAGGATACGGTAACCTGGGCTGGCATTTGTGTTCTCTTAGGGTCTGTATGTCATCAGTCCAGGATCTTCTGGCCTTCATAGTTTCTGGCGAGAAGTCTGGTGTGATTCTGATAGGTCTGCCTTTATATGTTACTTGACCTTTTTCCCTTACTGCTTTTAATATTCTTTCTTTATTTTTGTGCTTTGGTGTTTTGACTATTATGTGACAGGAGGTGTTTCTTTTCTGGTCCAATCTATTTGGAGTTCTGTAGGCTTCTTGTATGCCTATGGGTATCTCTTTTTTTAGGTTAGGGAAGTTTTCTTCTATGATTTTGTTGAAGATATTTACTGGTCCTTTGAGCTGGGAGTCTTCACTCTCTTCTATACCTATTATCCTTAGGTTTGATCTTCTCATTGAGTCCTGGATTTCCTGTATGTTTTGGACCAGTAGCTTTTTCCGCTTTACATTATCTTTGACAGTTGAGTCAATGATTTCTATGGAATCTTCTGCTCCCGAGATTCTCTCTTCCATCTCTTGTATTCTGTTGGTGAAGCTTGTATCTACAGCTCCTTGTCTCTTCTTTTGGTTTTCTATATCCAGGGTTGTTTCCATGTGTTCTTTCTTGATTGCTTCTATTTCCATTTTTAATTCCTTCAACTGTTTGATTGTGTTTTCCTGGAATTCTTTCAGGGATTTTTGTGTCTCCTCTCTATGTGCTTCTACTTGTTTATTTATGTTTTCCTGGAATTCTTTCAGGCATTTTTGCGATTCTTCTCTGTAGGCTTCTACTTGTTTATTAATGTTTTCCTGTGTTTCTCTAAGGGAGTTCTTCACGTCTTTCTTGAAGTCCTCCAGCATCATGATCAAATATGATTTTGAAACTAGATCTTGGTTTTTCTGGTGTGTTTGGATATTCCATGTTTGTTTTGATGGGAGAATTGGGCTCCGATGGTGCCATGTAGTCTTGGTTTCTGTTGCTTGGGTTCCTGTGCTTGCCTCTTGCCATCAGATTATCTCTAGTGTTGCTTTGTTCTGCTATTTCTGACAGTGGCTAGACTGTCCTATAAGCCTGTGTGTCAGGAGTGCTGTAGACCTGTTTTCCTGTTTTCTTTCAGCCTGTTATGGGGACAGAGTGTTCTGCTTTCGGGCACGTAGTTTTTCCTCTCTATAGGTCTTCAGCTGTTCCTGTGGGCCTGTGTCTTGAGTTCACCAGGCAGGTCTCTTGCAGCAGAAAAGTTGGTCTTACCTGTGGTCCCGAGGCTCAAGTTCGCTCGGGGTGTGCTGCCCACTAGCTCTCTGTGGCGGCAGCAACCAGGAAGATCTGAGCCGCCGTTTCCGGGAGCTTCAGTGCATCAGGGTTCCAGATGGCGTTTGGTGTTTTCCTCTGGAGTCCGAGATGTGTGTGCAGAGTGCAGTCTCTTCTGGTTTCCCTGGCGTGTCTGCCTCTCTGAGGGTTTAGCTCTCCCTCCCACGGGATTTGGGTGCAGAGAACTGTTTATCCGGTCTGTTTCCTTCAGGTTCCGGCGGTGTCTCAGACGCAGCGGTCCTGCCACTCCTGCCCCCTCCCCCCCGGGCCTGATGTCATATTTTTAAAAAAAAAATATAACTTTTTATTTTTTATTGCCGCTGTTAGACTGTGAGGCTGCAGAGGGGAAATTTTCTGTCCTGTGTGCCCACTGATCCAGTTCACTCCATCTGAAGCTTTTCTTTACCTCATCTCTGCATTCGAAATTTGATGAAAATGCTAACTCCAGACAAAATTAACTTAATTTTGCCCACAATTTAAAAGAATTCAGGGATACTCTAAATGTACCTGTAGACTTTAGGACCTGTGGTCCCTCCTGGCCCCCTGAATGTCAGTTCCTATATATATAACCATAATTGTCACCGAGCAAATGTGAACAGTAAGAATGTGTCGTTCGGACTCAGCACCCCACCTGACCTACCTCACTTGTAACCACTGTAGGAAACCCAGCTGCAGTTGTATCACTCTTACTGATGGGGACACAGAAGAAACTCATGTGAGTAACTTGCCTGGGGCTATTCTGGGCCTCTTCTTTTAGCCACGGACCATATTGCTAACCTCACTATGGTACAAAACATACTACTCTACCTAAATGTCAATGGAATGACCCACAGAAGGAGTCACTCATGGTGGGCACAGGGGTTATTTAAACCTTTTACCTTGTATGTGTGTGGAATTGTGTATAGTTGTTTGAGTGTATGTATGTGGGGTGTGCATGTGTTTACATGTGTATGTAGGTCAGAAGGTAATGCTGGTGCCTTCTTCTATCCCCCTCCACCTTACTTGGGTCTCTGAATCTGGAACTCTCTGTTTAGGCTGGCTGGCTAGGGCCCCACAGGGGTGCTCCAGTCTTTGTCTCTACACAAGGCTTATAGACCACATGCCCAGCTTTTTATGTGGGTGCTTGGGATCTGAACTCGGGCCCCCATATTTGTGCAGCAAGCACTTTATTACCTGAGCCATCTCACCAGTTCTTGTTATTCTTCCCTCCCTCCTTCTCTCCCTTCCTTCACTCCTGGTTCTTTGAGGCAAGGTTTTGTTTCCCGTGCAGTACAGAGTCCCTCTGGCCTCCTAGTCCCTTGCTTCAGCTTCTCACATGGTGGAATACTCCACACACACCACCATGCTCGCTTGTTTTTTAACAACTTAGAAAATATTTTCATGTGTTCTATCAGCAAGTAATTTAAAACTATTTGCTCGGAGGTTTAATTTTTTGGTTTCTAATATTACCTTGCTGTCTTAGGTTTTCTATTTCTGTACAAAACATCAAGACCAAAATCAAGTTGAGGAGGAAAAGGTTTATTCCACCTTTTCCACCATTGAGGGGAATCAGGGCAGGGATTCAAGAAGGGCAGGAACCTGGAGGCAGGAACTGGTGTTGAGGCCACGTTGGAGTGCTGCTTACTGTCTTGCTTTGCCTGCTTTCTTAGAGAACCCAGGGCCATCAGCGTAGGGGTGACACCACCCACAATGCTCCCCTATCAATCATGGATCCAGAAAAATGAACCACAGTCTTGGCCGTAGGTCAAGCTGGTAAGGGCAACTTCTCAATTGAGGCTCCTTCTTCAACAGTGAGTCTAGCATGTGCCAAGTTCCTGTGAAACTAGCAGCACCTTGCATGTTCCTTACAACTAAGCTGCAACCTTCACAGAGTTCCTATTTTGGAACAGAGTCATTTGCTGTCACAGATCATCAGAAGGTGACTTAGTAGAGCCAGTTTTCTGTGGGCTGTGCATGATCAAGCTGGACTGTAATTACCAAGCTGGTTGTAATTCATTAAAAATCTTCATTTCCTTGTTGTATCTTTTTTCATGGGATGCATTTCCTGCACTCTAAATTCCTGTGTCTGCCTATTTAAGAAAAGATCTAGAGACAGTTAATAGAGTACATTTGCATTGTATTTGTTTTTTGATTTGATTTCGTAATGATCTTTTTGTCCCTTCATTTCTGTAGCAAGGCTTGGCCTGTTTTACCAGTCCACATGCAAATTTTTCTAGAGGCTGACCTCTACAGTTCCATAGCAAAAGAATTTTGATCTTGCAGAAAGCATTTGCATTTGGATGAAGGCCTGCACCTGGATGCAAATCCAGGAAGCTCAGAGGCAGGCTCCATCGAGGGGAGGGTTCAGCTGCCTGGTGTTACATTATATGATGAATGTGACCTGGTGCTCAAAACAGGATTTGGAGAAGCCTTGATTTTTGTCTGTGGTGAAGATCTGCTTATGTGTGTAGCTGTGGGATGCTGGCAGTTAAGTGTTTACTGTCAGTCTGATCTGCCAGTCACAGAGGCCTTTCCCTCCTCCACGTCTCCCTGGGCAGCTCCATTAGGAGAGGTTATCAGGTTCCCCTCAGGCTCTTTGGAGTCACTGAGTAAACTGGAGTAAAGTCTGCTTAAGATTGTGTTTCTCAACAGCACCTAGCAACTTCCGGGAGCAGTGGTTCTCAGCCTTCCTAATGCTGTGACCCTTTAATATAGTTCCTCATGTTGTGGTGACCCCCCAACCATCAAATTATTTTGTTACTACTTCCTTACTGTAATTTAGCTACTGTTATGAATTGTAATGTAAATATCTGATATGTAGGATATCTGATCTGCAATCCCTGTGGGGGTTGGGACCCACAGTTGAAAATGGCTGTCACTGGAGTATTCTTAGGGGTGCAGAGGAGTTCCTTGTAATCCGTTCACGTTTGCCTGCTTTGGTGCTCACTATCTAGACAAGATTGTCCTGGAAATGGTTTGGGTGGGAAGCTGGTCCCTCTGTTTCTTCTCCCCCAGTGAAGTACTGTTCTTTAGCATGTAAACTAACACAATTTCACTGGGAAGAGTAAACTCCAAGGAGGAAAGAGTGAGGAATTACAGGAGAAAAGGAAATACCAGAGAGAGAGAGAGAGAGAGAGAGAGAGAGAGAGAGAGAGAGAGAGGAGAGAGAGAGAGAACTGTAATTTCCTCCAGAATTAGGCTTTGTGTTTTAGAATGTGAATCAGAGAATCATTTAGGACCCATTGCTTGCCCAAATCAAAGGGGAAATGAAGCTAGAAGCATCTTATAAAGCATATCCAATTACCTGAGGGCTATTTTACAGGTCTAAATAGAGAGAACACGAGTTTAAATTAGAGATGATAGCTCAATATGTGGATCCTGTGTAAAAATTAAGTCAGGGCGTTCATCATACTCTTCGCATTTCTCTTAATGTGGTTTTACTAAATAGGGATTTTTCACGAGTGGTCCAAGACTGCTAATGCAGTCATTACCCTGAAGAAGTGTTACACACTGTAAGAAGGGAAAGAACAGCTGATGGGAAATTCTGTCTAATTACAGTGTTCCATTAAAAAAAAATGGTGTCCAGGGGCTGGAGAGATTGCTCAGCTGGTAAGAGTCTTAGTTACTCTTCCGGAGGACTGGGGTTTGATTCCCAACACCCATGTGTCAGCTCATGGGCATCGGTAACTCTAGTCCCAGGGTGTCCTCTGCCCTCTTCTGGTCTTGGAGGACATCAGGCATGCTTGTGGTGCATAGACAGATGTCTAGGCAAAACACCCAGACACATAAAATAACATCTAGCAACAACCAACTATTCATATGCTGGGACGAAGCTGAAGATGTGGCCAGAAACTCCAAAGCCAGCTTCCTAGCTTCCTCTTCTCCCCCACCATGGGACTAATGGGCCTTATTCTACCACTTTTGCAAGATGAACTGAACAGATGTCAAAGACCTTCCCCTGGCTGGGGAAGTGGCTCAGAGCTTAAGGGCTGCTGCCCATACAGAATACCTGAGTTTGGTTCCCAACACGACAGACTTCCTCCCGACCTTCTGAAACTCCGGCAACAGGGAGACCCAAGTTTTCCCATCCCATCTCCCCCACACATATTAAAAATGAGATCAATCTTTAGTTTTTTGGTTTTGAAACAAGATTTCTCTGTGTATACCTGACTGTCCTGGAACTCTGTAAACCAGGCTGGCCTCGAACTCAAATATTCACCTGCCTCTGCCTCCTGAGTGCTGGGATTAAGGCCATGGGCCATCATTGCCTGGCAAAATCAATCTTTAAAATAGATAAATACATAAATACCTTCTACAATAATTGAGCTTTAAACTCCTGGAAAGTTACTCTTTTGAGAGCAAGTTTCAAGGGAGAATAACTGATAGAGAACAATTCTATGTGCTTTTATCTACCGTGGCCTAATGTATGTGCTGTAATGGTCACTGCAGTGATTGACAACATCTGTTTTCATGGTAGCTTTTGGTATTCCCAATTCAGAGATATATGTTATCATGTAAACTAATGGAATCTCATACTTGAGAGATGGAAAACTTACTAGAAACTCAGAGAGTTTCAATTTGAAGTCCCGGTGTGCTCTGAACTTTACAGAATCAGATTTTAAGAAGGGCTTGTGCTTGTAGGTACTGGTCACAGGAGTGTAGTGTGTTAGGGCTTGTAGGGGTGTGGGTAAGGGTGTGCATGTTTGAATGATCTGCCAAGGTGGAGTCTTTGAGCAGCTTTAAAAAACCGAAAGCATTCTCCAAGGACCACACTGAAGTTTAGTGGCTGGCAGACAGCTGAGCTGGTCAGAATGGAGAGTCCAATCAGTTGGGAGTCACAGGCTGAGGAAAGGACTCAGTACAACTTGTCCAGCTCTGTTTCGTCAACCAGGTTGAGCAATACTTCTTCTACTTCGGGATGGTTGTTGGGATGGGAAACCAGAGTCATAAGAAGAGGCCATCTAGGAGCAGATGCCTCAGAAAAAAACAAAGGAGGACCTGCCCAGATCCTCACAGCGAGAATCATCCCAGGGCAGAAAGCATACCCAGCACAGATTTCCTAGTCACTGTGATGGAAACAAAAACATAGTCTAAGCACAGACGATCCAGGACCACTTGGAGGAGGAGGGGCAGGAGGAGGAGGAGAAGGAAGGGGAAATGTGGGAAGAGGGAGGAGGAGGAAGTGGGGGGGGGCATTTCTATTCACAACAAACAGCAAAAGCTGCCTCCTTCACTTGAAGTGGGCAGATAAACCCATCCATTCATTGCGAGCTTCACACAGAAGTTTTTATTGTTTATAAATAATTACAGCTCCCTTTCATGTCCCCGAATTCTGGGTCTGAGGAGAAAAGAGAACTGGGCCTGTTAACCTTTACCAACAACTAAGAAGCATTTATGGCCAGCCAGGTGCATATCCTGTATCTAATCTCTGCTTGCGTCTGCCTCGCAGCAGCTGCAGCTGTTAGAGGGAGTTAAGAGTCATTAAATACCAAGGAAATGTTTATGCCAGTACTGTCCCAAACTAGAGAAGTAAGAACATTTTACTGTTTTCTGTGTGGAAAGAATCTCAGAAAAATCCATGCATACCAGGATCCCGTCATCAAGGGTACACTGAAGTGACCCATTCAAAGATTCAACGACTGACGGACCAGGAACTTGGGACCCTTTTTTCCTTTGAGCACTGTGACCATTGCATCAGCTTTTAAGTGCCTCTTCGTGCACTCCCCCTCCGCCCCCCAGTTCCCTGTGACTGTGAGCAGGTGACTCAGAGGCAAAGCACAGTCATTTGAAAATTGCCCCATCTGACCATCTAAAAAAGCAAGCAAACAACAACAAGAACTTTTTTTCTTTAATCTGTGGCCAAAGAGATGGAAAAGGTGATGAATGAAATCTGGGGTCAAGTGCAGTGAGATCTCAAACAGAAGAATGCAGTGCAAAAAGAGTGTCTGTGTCAGTTGTTCAGTGTTGGGCAGATTAATGAACGTGGACCGGAGCACAGGAGTGCGAGCCACGTTCTGGGACTTACTGGATTGGTGGGGCGAGGCCCCTGAGCTCCAGCATCTCTATTGGAGCTGTGAGATGACACTCCCAACATTGCTCCCAGTTTTCCTAACGTATACTGACTGCACCGCATCCTCCGAGAGGAAGGGTCAGCAGTGCATCCGCTGTATAGGAAGTGAGATATCCTTCAAATGGTCTAATACGCAAAGAGCAGCACAGTGACTCGGGTCACATGTCACAGAATTTGGCCTTTACTCTTTTCTGCTCAAGTTTTTCTTCCTCCGGGTACTTTTTAAAAAATGTGTGTGTTCATGTTTATGTGTGTGCATGTGTGCGAGTGGACATGGAGAGGCTGAGTTCACATGCGATATCTTCAGTTGTTCTTCATCCTTTGTTTCTTGATTTTGTTCTTTTCTTTTTTTATGGAAAATAGATATTTTTCATACAAAATATTCTTAAATCTGCCCCCCACCCCACCAAATTCATCTCAGATCCTCCTCACTTCACCACACACCAAAATCCACACTTGTTTTCACTCTCACTAGAATACAAACAGGCATCAAAAATAATTAAAAAAAAAAAGAATAAAATAAAATGGACAAACCAGAATAGGACAAGACAAATTAGCAGGCAGAAGAAAAATAATCAAAGAGAAATCTCAAGAAACATACAGACACAGTGACACACTCAGGAATCCTATAAAGACCACACAACTAGAAACCTTAATATATACTTAAGGACCTGTAAGGTAGGAAAAAAGCCCCCCCCCCCAAGCATTATGTGACAAAGAATCTCCAAGAGTTACATGGAACTGCATGGAGCCTGGCCTTAAGAGTTGGTGTGTATACCTGTGAGACTCCATTGGAGAAAACTAATTTTTCCTTTGCAACCACTTATCAACTGGAGACAGCCTCTGAGTTGGGTATATGGGTTTATGTCCACTGTCCTTCTCAGTGCTGGGACCCCATCTGGTGCAGACCCACACAGGACCTGTTCATGCTGCCTCAGTCTCCCTGAACTCACATGTGCTTCAGACCTGCTGTCCTTTGAAGGTCTGTTTCATTGGTGTCCTGCATCCTCTGACTCTTACAGTTTTCCACTTCCTCGTCCAAAGGGTTCCCTGAGCCTTGAGGAAAGGGATTTGATATAGACAAATAGGACTGAGTATTGCAAAGCCTCTCACTCTCTCCACACTGTCCAGTGTGTGTCTCTGGGTTTGTTTCCATCTACTGCAAGAGGAGGCTTCTCTGATGGTGGCTCAACAGGGCTGTAAATGTATTTTTTTTTAGTCTCCTGATATAATTGTCCTTAGGGAGGCTCACTGCCTCTGTCTGTTAATTTAGGCCTAGTTCTGGAGATTTCTGGCCTCCATACAATCTAATCTAGGTCTAGAATGTTTCAGTCTCTGAGACTTACTGCTGATTAAGCTCACCCTTTCTAGTTCTTTCTGAACTCCACTGGCTGGTTTAACTCAGCTGTTCTCGCTCAAACTCCTCTCTAAGCTGACTGGTTCAATCTGGTCTCTCACAGCTTCTGACTGAATTGCTCTGCTTGGCCTCACACTAACTTTGGCAATCTGTTCTAATCTCCTGGCCTCTTCTCATTGTCTGGCTCGTTCTGTCTTCACCTGTGTCTACTTTGTACTGTCTCTGTAACACTGTCCCTTTTTCTTTCTCTACACTGCTCCTTAAGTAGCTTCCCTTTGTTCCCTGTTCTTGTGAAAGTTGTGCGTATCCTATTTTGTCAAATCTTTCTCTGATTCCTCACCTTGCCACTCAGTTAGACATCACTTTCAAACATGGTCTTTTTTCTTTTACAAACTAACTTTACCTTCATGGTTTGGGATTTAAAGGTGTGTACTAAGGGGCATGTCCGTATTCCAGCAGGAGGGATTAAAGATGTGGTAAGGCTGAGGTACACCACAAACAGAAACAATTTTCTTTTTTCAGTAAAAAGAAAGTCAGTAAAAATTAACATGATCTCAGGGTTTCACAGTGTGATCAAATATCCTGCAACACAAAGCACTAACCTGTGAGTATCATAGAATGTTAGGAGTAAGTTTATTTTGCTGTTCCTTTAGAAAAACTGTAGTATTTGGAGTTCTCCCGGGTTCCTGACCTATCTAGTCTCACACTCTTGGCCACCTGAGCAATGTTGGGCATGGGTTCTAACTTGTGATGTGGGCCTTGACTGAGACCTGATACTGGTTGGTCACTCCCACAAGTTTTATGCCACTCTCACCATCGTAGGTTAAAGGATTTACATATGGGTTGGTGTTTACCTTTTTCTCTGGTAGCATAAAGAGTACCTTCTAGTACCATGAACTCTAGTCATTAGGGGTGATGGTAGGCAACAACTTGACTTCTCTGTATTCAGTGAATTGCATAGATGTTATCTTTAGCCATAGTGCCTTGCCGTCAGTTTGTGGAAAGCCACCGACAGTCTTGGCAATAGCTGGAGTTGTTTGAGGATTCCCAAGGGTTCTCATCACCAACAACTAGATTAACTATAACGTATTTTCAGAAGTGGAGGGCTCAGTTGGCAATGGAGATGTCTGTCTCCCCTGTTATTTGTGATTCCATTTAAATCTCCTTTGTGTGTGTGTGTGTGTGTGTGTGTGTCTGTGTGTGTGTGTGTGTGTGTGTGTGTGTGTGTGTGTCTGTATTTTTTGGAAGCTTCTAATGTCTTAGATTGCAATGTGACCCCTTAAATGTCCCTCAGTTTTAGCTGTCTTCCCCCTTTTTTCTCCCTCACCCACTCTTGGCTCCCCTTCCCTGTTTGATCCTCCTATTCCAGTCCCCCTCACCACCATTGCTTTATAACTAGGTATTCTGTTTTTCCTTCCTAGGGAGATACAACCCTTACCCTAGTCCGTTTCTCTGTTCTTAACCTCTGACATCACATGAATTGTACTCTGATTAGTGAAGACTTAGCATCCACCTATAAGCAAATACATGCCACTTTTATTGATTTTGATCTGGGTTATATCACTTAGGGTGATATTTTTCTTTTCTTTTCTTGTTTTTTTCATATTCCAAGTTATTCGGCCTTTATTTTTTTCCATCTTTATTAACTTGAGTATTTCTTCTTTTTTTCTCCATCTTTATTAACTTGAGTATTTCTTATTTACATTTCAATTGTTATTCCCCTTCCCGGTTTCTCAGCCAACATCACCGTAACCCCTCTACCTCCCCTTATATTTGGGTAGTCCCCTCCCCATCCTCCCCCCATTACCACCCTCCCCCCAACAGTCATGTTCACTGGGGGTTCAGTCTTGGCAGGACCAAGGGCTTCCCCTTCCACTAGTGCTCTTACTAGGCTATTCATTGCTACCTATGAGGTCAGAGTCCAGGGTCAGTCCATGTATAGACTTTGAGTAGTGGCTTAGTCCCTGGAAGCTCTGGTTGCTTGGCATTGTTGTTCATATGGGGTCTCGAGCCCCTTCAAGCTCTTCCAGTCCTTTCTCTGATTCCTTAAACGGGGGTCCCGTTCTCAGTTCAGTGGTTTGCTGCTGGCATTCGCCTCTGTATTTGCTGTATTCTGGCTGTTTCTCTCAGGAGCGATCTATATCCGGTTTCTGTTGGCCTGCACTTCTTTGCTTCATCCATCTTGTCTAATTGGGTGGCTGTATGTGCATGGGCCACATGTGGGGCAGGCTCTGAATGGGTGTTCCTTCTGCCTCTGTTTTAATCTTTGCCTCTCTATTCCCTGCCACGGGTATTCTTGTTCCCCTTTTAAAGAAGGAGTGAAGCATTCGCATTTTGGTCATCCTTCTTGAGTTTCATGTATTCTGTGCATCTAGGGTAATTCAAGAATTTGGGCTAATATCCACTTATCAATGAGTGCATACCATGTGTTTTTTCTGTGATTGGGTTACCTCACTAAGGATGATATTTTCCAGTTCCATCCATTTGCCTATGAATTTCATAAAGTCATTGTTTTTGATAGCTGAGTAATATTCCATTGTGTAGATGTACCACATTTTCTGTATCCCTTCCTCTGTTGAAGGGCATCTGGGTTCTTTCCAGCTTCTGGCTATTATAAATAAGGCTGCTATGAACATAGTGGAGCACGTGTCTTTTTTATATGTTGGGGCATCTTTTGGGTATATGCCCAAGAGAGGTATAGCTGGGTCCTCAGGTAGTTCAATGTCCAATTTTCTGAGGAACCTCCAGACTGATTTCCAGAATGGTTGTACCAGTCTGCAATCCCACCAACAATGGAGGAGTGTTCCTCTTTCTCCACATCCTCGCCAGCATTTGCTGTCACCTGAGTTTTTTTCTTAGCCATTCTCACTGGTGTAAGGTGAAATCTCAGGGTTGTTTTGATTTGCAGTTCCCTTATGACTAAAGATGTTGAACATTTCTTTAGGTGTTTCTCAGCCATTCGGCATTCCACAGCTGTGAATTCTTTGTTTAGTTCTGAACCCCATTTTTTAATAGGGTTATTTGTCTCCCTGCGGTCTCTAACTTCTTTTTTATTTGTTCAGAGCTGGGGACCGAACCCAGGACCTTGCGCTTGCTAGGCAAGTGCTCTACCACTGAGCTAAATCCCCAACCCGGTGGTCTAACTTCTTGAGTTCTTTGTATATTTTGGATATAAGTCCTCTATCAGTTGTAGGATTGGTAAAGATCTTTTCCCAATCTGTTGGTTGCCGTTTTGTCCTAACCACAGTGTCTTACAGAAGCTTTGCAGTTTTATGAGATCCCATTGGTCGATTCTTGATCTCAGAGCATAAGCCATTGGTGTTTTGTTCAGGAAATTTTCACCAGTGCCCATGTGTTCGAGATGCTTCCCCACTTTTTCTTCTATTAGTTTGAGTGTATCTGGTTTGATGTGGAGGTCCTTGATCCACTTGGACCTAAGCTTTGTACAGGGTGATAAGCATGGATCGATCTGCATTCTTCTACATATTGACCTCCAGTTGAGCTAGCACCATTTGCTGAAAATGCTATCTTTTTTCCATTGGATGGTTTTGGCTCCTTTGTCAAAAATCAAGTGACCATAGGTGTGTGGGTTCATTTCTGGGTCTTCAATTCTATTCCACTGGTCTATCAGTCTGTGTCTGTACCAATACCATGCAGTTTTTATCACTATTGCTCTGTAATACTGCTTGAGTTCAGGGATAGTGATTTCCCCAGAAGTCCTTTTATTGTTGAGGATAGTTTTAGCTATCCTGGGTTTTTTGTTATTCCAGATGAATTTGCAAATTGTTCTGTCTAACTCTCTGAAGAACTGGATTGGTATTTTGATGGGGATTGCATTGAATCTGTACATCGCTTTTGGTAAAATGGCCATTTTTACTATATTAATCCTGCCAATCCATGAGCATGGGAGATCTTTCCATCTTCTTAGGTCTTCTTCAATTTCTTTCTTCAGAGGCTTGAAGTTCTTATCATACAGATATTTTCTTGCTTGGTTAAAGTCACACCAAGGTATTTTATATTATTTGGGACTATTATGAAGGGTGTCATTTCCCTAATTTCTTTGTCGGCTTGTTTCTCTTTTGTGTAGAGGAAGGCTACTGATTTATTTGAGTTAATTTTATACCCAGCCACTTTGCTGAAGTTGTTTATCAGCTTTAGTAGTTCTCTGGTGGAACTTTTGGGATCACTTAAATATGCTATCATATCATCTGCAAATAGTGATATTTTGACTTTTTTCCAATCTGTATCTCTTTGATCTCCTTTTGTTGTCTGATTGCTCTGACTAGAACTTTAAGAACTATATTGAATAAGTAGGGAGAGAGTGGGCAGCCTTTTCTAGTCCCTGATTTTAGTGGGATTGCTTCAAGTTTCTCTCCATTTAGTTTAATGTTAGCTACTGGTTTGCTGTATATGGCTTTTTACTATGTTTAGGTATGGGCCTTGAATTCCTATTCTTTCCAGGACTTTTATCATGAAGGGGTGTTGAATTTTGTCAAATGCTTTCTCAGCATCTAATGAAATGATCATGTGGTTTTGTTCTTTCAGTTTGTTTATATAATGGATTATGTTGATGGTTTTCTGTATATTAAATCATCCCTGCATCCCTAGGATGAAGCCTACTTGATCATGGTAGATGATTGTTTTGATGTGTTCTTGGATTTGGTTTGCCAGAATTTTATTGAGTATTTTTGTGTTGATATTCATAAGGGAAATTGGTCTGAAGTTCTCTTTCTTTGTTGGGTCTTTGTGTGGTTTAGGTATAAGAGTAATTGTGGCTTCATAGAAGGAATTCGGGAGTGCTCCATCTGTTTCAATTTTGTGGAATAGTTTGGATAATATTGGTATGAGGTCTTCTATGAAGGTTTGATAGAATTCTGCACTAAACCCGTCTGGACCTGGGCTCTTTTTGGTTGGGAGACCTTTAATGACTGCTTCTATTTCTTTAGGAGTTATGGGGTTGTTTAAATGGTTTATCTGTTCCTGATTTAACTTCGGTACCTGGTATCTCTCTGGGAAATTGTCCATTTCCTCCAGATTTTCTAGTTTTGTTGTATATAGGCTTTTGTAGTAGGATCTGATGATTTTTTGAATTTCCTCTGAATCTGTAGTTATGTCTCCCTTTTCATTTCTGATTTTGTTAATTTGGACACACTCTCTGGGTCCTCTCGTTAGACTAACTAAGGGTTTGTCTATCTTGTTGATTTTCTCAAAGAACCAACTTTTGGTTCTGCTGATTCTTTCTATGGTTCTTTTTGTTTCTACTTGGTTAATCTCAGCTCTGAGTTTGATTATTTCCTTCCTTCTATTCTTCCTGGGTGTATGTGCTTCTTTTTGTTCTAGAGCTTTTAGGTGTGCTGTCAAGCTGCTGACATATGCTCTTTCCTGTTTCTTTCTGCAGGCACTCAGAGCTAAGAGTTTTCCTCTTAGCATAGCTTTCATTGTGTCCCATAAGTTTGGGTAGGTTGTACCTTCATTTTCATTAAATTCTAAAAAGTCTTTAATTTCTTTCTTTATTTCTTCCTTGACCAGGTTATCATTGAGTAGAGCATTGTTCAATTTCCACGTATATGTGGGCGTTCTTCCCTTATTGTTATTGAAGACCAGCTTTAGCCTGTGGTGATCTGATAGGATGCATGGGATTATTTCTATCTTTCTGTATCTTTTCAGGGCTGTTTTATGACCAATTATATGGTCAATTTTGGAGAAAGTACCGTGAGGTGGTGAGAAGAATGTATATCCTTTTGTTTTAGGATAGAATGTTCTATAAATATCTGTTAAGTCAATTTGGTTCATAACTTCTGTTAGTCTGTCTATGTATCTGTTTAATTTCTGATTCCATGATCTGTCCATTGTTGAGAGTGGGGTGTTGAAATCTCCTACTATTATTGTGTTAGGTGTAATGTGTACTTTGAGCTTTAGTAAGGTTTCCTTTATGTATGTAGGTGCCCTTGTATTTGGAGCATAGATATTTAGGATTGAGAGTTCATCTTGGTGGATTTTTCCTTTGATGCATATAAAGTGTCCTTCCTTATATTTTTGATGACTTTTAGTTGAAAATCGATTTTATTTGATATTAGAATGGCTACTCCAGCTTGCTTCTTCAGCCCATTTACTTGGAAAGTTGTTTTCCAGCCTTTCACTCTGAGGTAGTGTCTGTCTTTGTCTCTGAGGTGTGTTTCCTGTAGTCAGCAGAATGCAGGGTCCTCATTGCGTATCCAGTTTGTTAATCTATGTCTTTTTATTGGGGAGTTGAGACCATTGATGTTGAGAGATATTAAGGAATAGTGATTATTGCTTTCTGCTATATTCATATTTGGATGTGAGGTTATGTTTGTGTGCTTTTCTTTGTTTTGTTGCCAAGACGATTAGTTTCTTGCTTTTTCTAGGGTGTAGCTTGCCTCCTTATGTTGGGCTTTACCCTTTATTATCCTTTGTAGTGCTGGATTTGTAGAAAGATATTGTGTAAATTTGGTTTTGTCATGGAGTATATTGGTTTCTTCATCTATGTTAATTGAGAGTTTTGCTGGATACAGTAACCTGGGCTGGCATTTGTGTTGTCTTAGGGTCTGTGTGACATCTGTCCAGGATCTTCTGGCTTTCATAGTCTCTGGTGAGAAGTCTGGTGTGATTCTGATAGGTCTGCCTTTATACGTTACTTGACCTTTTTCCCTTACTGCTTTTAATATTCTTTCTTTACTTTGTGCATTTGGTATTTTCATTATTATGTGAGGAGAGGAGTTTCTTTTCTAGTCCAATCTATTTGGAGTTCTGTAGTCTTCTTGTTTTATGGGCATCTCTTTCTTTAGGTTAGGGAAGTTTTCTTCTATGATTTTGTTGAAGATATTTACTGGTCCTTTGAGCTGGGAGTCTTCATTCTCTTCTATATCTATTATCTGTAGGTTTGATCTTCTCATTGAGTCCTGGATTTCTTGTATGTTTTGGACCAGTAGCTTTTTCCATTTTACATTATCTTTGACTGTTGTGTCGATGATTTCTATGGAATCTTCTGCTCCTGAGATTCTTTCTTCTATCTCTCGTATTCTGTTGGTGATGCTTGTATTTACAGCTCCTTGTCTCTTCCTTTGGTTTTCTATATCCAGGGTTGTCTCCCTTTGTGCTTTCTTTATTGCTTCTATTTCCATTTTTAATTCCTTCACCTGTTTGATTGTGTTTTCCGGGAATTCTTTCAGGGATTTTTGTGATTCCTCTCTATAGGCTTCTACTTGTTTATGTTTTCCTGCGTTTCTCTAAGGGAGTTCTTTATGTCTTTCTTGAAGTCCTCCATCATCATGATCAAATGTGATTTAAAATCTAGATCTTGCTTTTCTGGTGTGTTTGGATTTCAGTGTTTGCTTTGGTGAGAGAATTGGGCTCTGATGATGCCAGGTAGTCTTGCTTTCTGTTGCTTGGGTTCCTGTGCTTGCCTCTCGCCATCAGGTTGTCTCTGGTGTTACCTTGTTCTGCTATATCTGACAGTGACTAGAACGTCCTATAGGCCTGTGTGTTAGGAGTGCTGTAGACCTGTTTTCCTGTTTTCTTTCAGCCAGTTATGGGAACAGAGTGTTCTGCTTTCGGGCGGGTAGTCTTTCCTGTCTCCTGGTCTTCAGCTGTTCCTGTGGGCCTGTGTCCTGAGTCCACCAGGCAGGTCACTTGGAGCAGAAAAGTTGGTCTTACCTGTGGTCCCGCGGCTGAAGTTGCTTGTGGGGGGCTGCTTTTGAGCTCTCAGTGAGGGCAGCAACCAAGAGGGCCTGTGCTGCCTTTTCCCGGGGACCCAGTGCACCAGGGTCCCAGATGGCGTTTTCCTCTGGAGTCAGAAATGTGGGCAGAGTGTAGCCTCTTCTGATTTCCCAGGCGTGTCTGCCCCTCTGAAGGTTTTGCTATCCCTCCTACAGGATTTGTGTGCAGAGAACTGTTTACCGGGTCCATTCAGGTCCGGTCAGTGTCTGGACAGCAGGGGACCTGCTGCTCGAGTGCCCCTATCTTCCGGTTCCTAGAGGCCTTATACAGTTTCCTGAAAGCCAAAGTAAACTCTTCCTTTTGTCTAGTATTTTGTCACAGTCATAAGGACAAGTACCTAATAAATGCTAGCCTCTGGTCTTTTCTGACCTGATCCCATGTCCTAGAGACAGGATCCACAAGCTGCTTCTTACAGGTGACACAGAGTCACCTTAGTCAGTTGGCTGGCAGGAATGCTCCAGGCCAGCTTCTCTGCCTTGGCTTTGGCTTCATCTCCTGTCTCCTTTGGAATTCCAACTGGTGACTTATTTGTCTCCAGTATTTTCAATTTATCACATTTGAATTTTTTCATAAAGGATGATTAATAAATGATCTAACAAAACCTCATTTGTGTAAGGGTATACCTTATAAAATACTGCTTCTATTGAGCCCTTGTTAATTACACTTCTTGAAAGAATACCTTTACTTCCAACATTCAGGAGGGAGAAACAGGGGATCTCTGAGAGTTAGAGGCCAGGTTGGTCTGCGTAGTGAGTTTCATAACAGCCCAGGCTATCCTGATAGATCCTACCTCAAAATAAACAAATGAACCAAAAAAAAAAACCAAATATTTAATGTGTGGTGTATTTACCTTTAAAAATTGTATTTATGTATATATCTTTCTGTGTCTGTGGGTATATGTGTTGGTACGTGTATGTGCCTGTGCAAGTTCATGGAGATACGGAGGCCAAAGGTCAACCTTCAGTATCTTCCTTAACACAATCTGTCTTATGTTTTGAGACATAATCTCTTAATGACCCTGTAACTCACCAAGCAGTCAGGGATGACTGGCCGGTGAGCCTTAGAGCTTTCTTTCCATCTTCCTTATGTGGGTTCCGGGGATTGTACTCCCGTTCTTATACTTGTATGGAAAGCTATTTACTGAGCCATTTCTCCCATCCTGTATCCACTCTAATCTCTCAATAAACCCTTCTTGATTTCCCAAGGTATTGAATAGCCCCCGTGATTACAAGAACCTGTCCCACCTATCTTTATAAGATCTAAGATGTTTACCAACTAGAAGCTTGTATCTTAAGGTTTGTTCATTTATCTAATGTTCATAAAGAGGCCATTCATGAATCTAGTTATAAGTCTAGTTCTTCCAAATGTGCTCTCCTGCTAAATCAATACCTTATAACTCACGATCAAAGGGTGACCTTTGACTCTGCATGATTTTTATCCTGTCTTCACTGTTTTTCTCCTAGCTCAATTCTTAACACAAAAAGGCTATTTCTGTTCTTTTAAATGCAGCCAGTAATTCTGGAGGCTGTAACAGTATTTAACTATGTGTCACACAGTGAGTGCTATGCTGAGTGACAGGGTGAATGAAGAGTGGCTGGTCCCATTTTGAATTATCAGAGGCATAAGCATTAGTGACAGGAAAGCACCAAGCACAGAAAATCCCTTGTCACTCTGAATCTGTACTTTGATTGGCATTTGTCAGCACCACCCCCTCTGAAAATGGAACACACCTGAGTCCCTTTGGCAAAGCACTTTGGGACTAGACCATTTCACAAAAGCAACAAAAGTCCAAAGTATCACTGGTGAGTATAATCCCACTTCTGCCCATCCCCATCAAAACTCTATCAGACACACTAGTGGAGCTGAAAACTAATTATTGCTAATTTGAACTCTCTGGGTCACTTCTGTTGCAGAGATTAGGATAAGCAGCATCCTTAGAGAAGAATCCTAAAGGCAAACAGGAGATACTAGTCATCTTGTTATGAAAGGAAGACTAATATTTCTAAGGATACTTGTGTGTTTTTAGCTCTTCACTTTTTAGCCATTTTCTGAGCATGATTACAATGATATATTGGAATGAGGGGCCGGATCCAGGAGCAATGGAGACAGCGGGTGCGTAGCAGCAGAGATGAGATCATTTTAGAAACTGTCTGCTTAGCTTTCTGTCAAATTAAAAGAAGCTAGAGTCATCTGAGAAGAGGGAACTTAATTGGGGAAAAAAAAAAGACACTATCAGATCAGCTTGTAGTCAAGCCTGTGGGGCATTTTATTGACTGATAATTGAGATAGAAGGGTCTAGCTTGCTGTGGGCAGTGTCATTCCTGGGTAGGTGGTCTTGGGGTGTGTAAGAAAGCAAATTCAACAAACCAATAAGCAACATCCTTCAATCCCTCTGCTTCAGTGTCTGCATCCAGCCTGGAGTGCCTGCTCTGACTTCCTTCACTGTAGACTAAACTGTAAACTGAAATAAACCCCTTCCTCTTATTTTATCACAACAATAGAAGCCTAACTAATATAAAAATGTTTCACAATGTTAGGTTATTAAATAGATATTCAAATTTTTTAGAGCATTTATCTACATGATGTGTTTCTGTGCCTGTGGTAGATTGAATGAGAATACCTGGGAGGCTCAGAAGTTTGATTGCTTGGTCCCCAGTTAGTAGAACTCTTTGGGAAGGAGTAGGGGTGACCTTCTTGGAGGAGGCGTGTCACTGGGAGTGGACATGAAGGTTTCAAAAGCCCTTACCAGGCCCAGTCTCTCTTTGCTTGCCTGCCAGTGCCTTTTAGCTCCAAGTTTCCTGCTGTGGTGATAATGGACTAATCCTTTGAAACTACAAGCAAGCTACCATTAAATGTGTTTTTAATAAGTATTGCTTTGGTTATGGCATCTCTTCACAGCAATAGAATAGTGATTGAGAACTGTTGTAGTTCTGTCCTTACCCACACAATGTTTTCCTTTCCATCTGGAACTTTATAAGCTCTCAGTAGTAAATGATTTGCCCAGGATCTGCTATCTCCTAGTTCAAGAATCTACTCTTATGCCATATACATACACGTATAACTTAATCTCCAGCACCCATAATTAAGAGAAGAGCAAAGGGGGGGTGGGAACAAGAGAGAGATGAAGGAAGGCATACTTGCCATCAGAGTTAATGGAGTAAGGACGTAGTCATACCTGGGGAGCATTTCCTAGGCATATCAAGGTGCTAGGAAGAACTCTACATTAAACAAAAGTCCCACACCACTGTATCTTTCTAAAGACACAGCATCTATTAGAAAACTAGAAACATTTACATAATGCAGAAAATGGCACCATGCATAGGTTTTTTGACTACATACTTCGGCTTTAGCCTTAAACTGATTGATTTTATTCAACTTGACACAGGCTGGGGTCATTTGGAAAGAGGGACTATGAATCATGAAAATGGTCTCACTAGATCAGCCTGTGGGTAAGTCTTTGGAGACATTTTCTTGATTACTAATTGGTGTAGGAGGGGCCCAATATGTTGTGGGTGTTACCACCCCTGGACAGGAGGCACATAAGAAAGCAGGCTGAACAAGCCAGGGGGAGCAAGCCAAGAAGCAATGTTCCTCCACGGTTTCTGCTTCAGTTCCTGATGCCAGGTTCCTGCCTTGGCTTTCCCTGATGATAGACTGTAACTGGGAAGCCAAATAAACCCTTGGTCCCCAAGTTGCTTTTGGTCATGATCTTCATCATAACAATAGAAACCTAACTAAGACAAGTATGTTTTACCAAATAAGATGATGCACGAAAGTTACAGCTGTTAGACAGAGGGGAAGGAGAAGAATGGCCTGAAAATGGTCGACAGCTTAAAGAAACACTTTAGGGAACTGTCCTATTAGAGATGCTTTCATGACAGGATCAAATAACACACCATCATTTTCCAGTGACCTTACAGCCCCTCGCCATGCAATTATTCAATTGGTTCTATGTGCTTTATGAATTAATACCCCTAAAGATCTAAAAATATTACACAAAATATGGTGATTATCTTTAGTGTCACAGGGCTTTTCAAAGGGTAATTACCATTTAATTTGCCAGGTCTGAATTTATGTCATGGCCTGACGGTGAGCAGGCATTCCCAGGATGTCTTACATGGCTACTGGGGGTGGTGGGCCTCAAAATATCGTGCATGCTTAAACCGTGGGGCATTGTTAAAGTAAATTTTCTTCTCCTTTATTAAGTGTTGTCCCTGAAGCTTACTACCTCAGCCTGCTAACCTAGACCTAGTCCTGGAAGCATCTAGCCTCCATACAATCTTACGTAGGCCTAGAATGGTTTCAGACTCTGAGACTTACTGCTGAATACACTCACCCATACTCATTCTTTCTGATCTCTAGCTGGCTGGGAAAGGGCTGTTGTTCTGGCTATAAACTCCTCTCCAAGCTCACTAATGCAATCTGGCTTCTCTTGGCTTCTCCTGAATTATCCTGATTGGCCTCAAACTAACTCCAGCAATCTGTTCTAATCTTTTGGCTCCTTCTCATTCTTTGTCTCATTCTGTCTTCACCTGTGTCTAACTTGTTCTCTTTTCAACCTGTTTCTATAAAACTCCTCTAGTAAAAACTCCTCCTTTTTTCTGCACTGCTCCATAAGTAGCTTCTCTTTCTTCTCCTCCGAGAAAGTTGGGCGTAGCCTATCCTGTCAAATCTTTCACTTCGTCTGTTATTTAATTAGACAGACATCACTTTCTAACATGGCTGCTTCTACAAACTAACTTTACCTTCCTTGTTTGGGACCAAAGGTGTTTACTAAGGGCATCTCTATACTTCAGCCCAAGGGATTAAAGGTGTGTGCTAAAGGCTGAGTCATACCACTACTAGAAATAGTTATTTTCAGTAAGTAACACACTCTCAGGGATTCACAGTGTGGTCAAATATCCTGCAACAGGATATCCCATAGGGACAGGTGGGAATCCATAATGGTGAGTTCTGTGTGTTTGTGCATGCTCTGGGTTCACAGAGGGACTACAATAAATACATCCACAGTGGAATGCATGCACAACTACGTACATGAACCCGTAAACTCATACCTGTAGGTTTCTTAGATCTCTCAAGGGCTGAGCAGCTTCACCAGAGTGAAGCAAGCAACCTTTGACTCAGCTAAGCTACAGCTCGTCCACTTAACAAAGTAACTTAAGCCAGGCATGGTGCCACGTATGTTTAAGCCCAGCCCTCAGGAGGCAGAGAGGCAGGCAGATCTCAGTGAATTCAAGGCCAGGTCTGTCCACATGCTGAGTTCCAGGCCAACAAAGGCTATACAGAGTGAGACAGCTACATACTGTCTCAAAAAACTTAAAAAAAAAAACTTAAAAAAAAAAAAAGCAACTTACATTTGGTAGATTTGTTCTTCAGTCAAGAGGAGGGAAAAAAACCCCCAAACACCAATCTATAAAATTTTGGCTTTTCTTTTAAAACCAAGAATAAAAAAAAGTAAGAACAATTAAATACAAGAAACAAAAGTAAATATTTGACAGGGTCAGCACAAAAGATACAGGAGACACAAGTGCATCCAGCCTCTTGACACTCTAACACGATGACATTTACAAAGTCCTTGTTTGAGAATTCTACAATGAACTTAACAAAAAACCCTCCAGTTCCTCAAGTATCATAACAGTAGCTATCCTCCTGCACACAGCCCCCAGTCTCAGGGTTTCATAGTAGCAGAGAACTCTGAGTCTACTACAAAGTGCCTTGTGCTGTCACCTGGAGTCCCTGAGGATACGTTGTCATCTGGAATCCAGGAGAAATGGACTTAGGAATCCCTGCAGATACTCAAATCTGGAGATGGCTCAAGTCTCTCACACATACAGCAGTAGTATGTTTGGCATTACCTACACAACTTACTTATAATCCCTGGCTCATTGTGACACAGATACTTTGTAAGTGGACATTACTATATTGTATTGTTTGGACTTATGACAGGAATATAAAGGTCTGGATATGTTCTGTAGTTTGTTGAAGGCAGATTGAGAACCTATTGATACACATGGTTTGACGTGCAGGTATGACAAAGTGATATGGCCTCTAGAAATGAAGAATATTGTTTGCAGTGTTAGCCAAAATGGTTATCTGGTGAAATTAACTCCAATTGTAAGTTACTTTTTAAAATTTTTTTGAGACAGTAAGAGCTCTTAGAAACTTGATGCAGCCATGATACTTGCATTTACAGGCACTCACGACAAGGAAGCCCCACCTTGAATCCTAAGAGCCAGCTACTGTAGAATGTCCCTGAAGCCAATTGTCACTGAAAGGACACTATGATGAAAAGGAAATTACATTTTCTGATAACCCTTAGGAACAGGATCTCTTGGCCTTTCAACCTCCAAGAGGCTGAAACCTCCAAGGCTGCTTTCTGGTTTTCTTTCTTCTTTGTGTTCTCTCATCCTACCAAGATGGTACCTCAAGTAAGCATCAATATTTAGAAAATACATATTGAATGTTATAGTTAAGAAGGCAAATACACTGGGAAAGGTGGCACTCAGGAGACAGAGGCAGGAGGACCTCTGGTCCAGGACAGCCTGCTCTACATCATGAGTTCCAGGACAGCCAGGACTCCATAGAGACACCTCCCCACCCGCCTCACACACACACGGCAAGCACTGAGAACTATATTACACTTCTGGTTTTTAATTCACCAGCCCATTTTGCCGATGATAAGTGTAGACAGGGCTCTTTCATATTCTTGGAGTTTGTTGTCGTTTTTAGAGGAGTACAATAGTATATTATTATTATTATAATTCACTTGTGGGAATAAAAATGGTCCTTCATATACAGCTCTTGGGAAGACTTGACTAATTTTCATTTAGAGACATGGAACCTAAATAAGCTCCGTTGAAGAAGTGATCATTCTACAATGTACACGTAGTTACAAACATCATCCTGTATAATCGAAGCATATTCTTGCTTTTGCCATACTGGCGATTGAACTCAGAGCTTTATGCGTGCTATGGAAGCTCTCTGCCAATGAGTCACATTGTCAGCCCCATAATTTTTGTTTCTCATATGTGAAATTAAAAAAAAATCCCTATGACACATCATTGACTATTGCTTTTAAGATAGGAGAAGATTGGGGCTGGGGATTTAGCTCAGTGGTAGAGCGCTTACCTAGGAAGCGCAAGGCCCTGGGTTCGGTCCCCAGCTCCGAAAAAAAGAACCAAAAAAAAAAAAAAAGATAGGAGAAGATTAAGGTTATCCCATGTGTCTGGTGCATTGTAGACAGCAAACGGTATGTGTTTCTGTTCTTTTGGGAGTGCTGTTATTAGAATTTTATTTAGAACACCATCTTCCACAGGGACTATGAAGTTGATGAGTTTTGGGTCACAGCCTGGCCTAAAATTGTCATCAAACCTGATTCTAGTTTGGGGTAATCGGTAAGCTATGTAAATGTCTGAGGCTGTACTGGGTGGTCCAGAAGAGTACAGAACGAGCGAGGCAGGGAAAGAGAGCAGATTGGGAAACTCAACGAAAGAGGAGGCTGTCTGCTAGGATGTTTTGCAATGATACCACCTCTAATAAGAGGAAATCAATGTGCTACTTTTTCAGAAAGGGAGGTGTGCAGAATTGAAAATCTTTTACTCTCTCTCAGCTTATAGAAATTGTGGCCCAATCATGCTCAGCCTATAATAATGACACAGACAGCATTCTCTGTTTAATTTCCAGGAACTGCCTTTGAGTTGGGTACCACAGCATTCACATAGTTTACTCTTTAGTGGTTAGACCAGGATGGGTGGGAGGAAGGGAATCCATATATACCACCCTTTGGTAGCTTCTTCTCCCCTGTGCTTCAATAGCAATCTCATTTTCAGAAATGCTCACTGCAGAGAAACTGAAAGGAAGGAACAAAACTGGGGGCCTGTTCTGTGAGCATTCCAGCAGTGCCATATTATCTAAACATAAACTGGCCCTACGGCCTTCTGTTCTCTTCACACATCTTCCTGAATTCATCTCTGCATTGTGTATAATGCCTAAGGAAGTATAAATCCTAAGTAAATAACTGTTATACAGTATTGTTTTTGCAAAAGACAGGGGAAATGTCTGTATGGTTCAAAAGGATGAGTTATTTTCTGAGTATTTTTGATCCAAGGTTCACTGAGTCTAAGATTCAGAACTTGTGACTATAGAGGGATGACTATCTATAATATTGATCTGATTTCTCTTTAATCTTAAAAAATCATGCAGAACTTATGTTCATCAATAATCACTTTGTTCAATTTATACAACAACATCAGCTCCTCAAATTTCCACAGTCCAAAAGAGTCAAGAGGTATAAAGCAAATTTCTCTTCTCCAGATTCCCAAGTTGGTTGCATACAGTGCTTTGTTTGTCTTTCTGTCTACAATCTCTTTAAAATGTCTTCCCTTGTGTCAGTACAGATAATGCCAATCACATATAATGCCCAATTGAAAGAAAGAGGGAAATAATCTTGACTAGTAGTCATTGGGAGTTATATTAGTGTGAGGGCCTATGTTAAATGGGTGACAGGCACTCATGTGACAGGAACTCAAACCTGCACATGACTACTAGTCCTGGTTGACACAGAGGAGGTTCAGCCCAGAAAGGGAATTAATTTGCTCCAGGTCACTGACAGTCAGTGGTGTAGACAGGATCCAAGACTGGGTCTGTGTCCTGAGAACAGCACATTCAGACATGTGATTATGTTTTTACCATTCTGGATTCCGGAGCTAAAGTAAAGGATCGTGAGACAACTTGGCATAATTAAATATTACAGAATGTAAACCAGATGTGCAGAGAAAAACAGCTGCAAGTTGCACATTTGCCTGTTTCTGTGGTGTAAATATTCGTTCCATGGTTGATTTTAATCCAGGGATGGTTGTTCACTGAGTACATTCCTAAATATTTAAAAATTGCCAACTGACATCAGCATCCCAGTGGCTTTAAGTCTCTCATAGGAGGGAGTTGGATGTTGGTCTAGAGGACTAGGGTCTTGTAGTCTATGGTGTCTTTGCTACATGAGCCAAGCCAAAAAAATCACTTATCCTAACATCCTCATACTTCATACCAAAGAGCTGTAGAACTTAGGAAGGTCTGCGTGGTGTCAATTAGTCAATTTGGAAAGTATAGTATTTCTTTTTTAGGACAAAAAATTGGAATCTACTAATAACCTGAACAAGGTTGCTTTAGAAAGTGAGATATGTGATACAATTTATATCCTCTGTAATTCTGAGCATTATATTGCATATAAATTGAAGAATACTATTATTGAGAGTGATCTATAGACTTTTTGAGACTTCCAGAATGAATGTGGTAGAAAAAAATAATGAGAAGAACGAGGAAGCAGAATGAAGAATTGCCGAGGACCTGCAGAGGAGTAAGGAAGACACAGCAGCTGAGAGCAAACCACTTCAAAGAGGAGATGATCTGCAGAGACTCATGGTTTCAGAGGTTGTTATCCATGACTGTCATCCTGCTTCTTTCTGAGTCTGTGTTGAGGAGGGGGTCATGGTGGGATAGTGGGATGGAGCAAAGCTGCTCATGAGATGGCCAGAAGATGAGAGGGAAGGGCACAGATTGAAGCATCAAGATACTCTTTTTTTTTATTGGATATTTTTATTAACATTTTAAATGTTATCTCCTTTCCTGGTTTCCCATTCATAAACCCCCCTAGCCCATTCCCTCTCCCCTTCTTCTATGAGGGTGTTCCCCCACCCAACCACCCACCCCTTCCCACCTCCCCACTCTGACATTCCACAACACTAGGGGGTCCAGCCTTGGCATGACTAAGGGCTTCTCCTCCCATTGGTGTCCAACAAGGCCATTCTCTGCTACGTATGCAGCTGGAGCCATGGGTCTGTCCATGTGTACTCTTTGGATGGTGCTTTAGTCCCTGAGAGCTCTGGTTGGTTGATATTGTTGTTCTTCCTATGGGGTTGCAACCCCTTCAGCTCCTTCAATCCTTTCTCTAACTCCTCCATTGGGGACACAGTTCTCAGTTCAATGATTGGCTGTGAGCATCTTCCTCTGTATTTGTCAGGCTCTGGCAGAGCCTCTAAGGAGACAGCTATATCAGGCTCCTGTCAGCATGCATTTCTTAGCATCAGCAATATTGTCTGGGTTTGGTGGCTGTATGTATATGGGCTGGATTCCCAGGTATGGTAGGCTCTGAATGGCCATTCGTTCAGTCTCTGCTCCAAACTTTGTCTCCATATCACCTCCTATGAATATTTTTTTTCTAAGAAAGACTAAAGCATCTGCACTTTGGTTGTCCTTCTTCTTTAGCTTCACATGGTCTGTGGATTGTATCTTGGGTAATTTGAGCTTTTAGGTTAATATTCACTTATCAGTGAGTGCATACTATTGTGGGTTTTTTGTGATTGGGTTACCTCACTCAAGATGATATTTTCTAATTCTGTCCATTTGCCTATGAATTCCATGAAGTCATTGTTTTTAATAGTTGAGTAGTACTTCATTGTGTAGATGTGCCACATTTTCTCTATCCATTCCTCTCTTGAAGGACATCTGGGTTCTTTCCAGCTTCTGGCTATTATAAATAAGGCTGCTATAAACATAATGGAACATGTGTCCTTGTTATATGTTGGATCATCTTTTGGGTATATGCCCAGAAGTGATATAGCTGGGTCCTCAGGTAGTACTATGCCCAGTTTTCCAAGGAACCTCCAGACTGATTTCCAGAGTGGCTATACCAGCTTGCAATCCCACCAACAATAGAGGAGTGTTCCTCTTTCTCCACATCCTCGCCAGCATCTGCTGTCACCTGAGTTTTTGATCTTAGCCATTCTCACTGGTGTGAGGTTGAATCTCAGGGTTGTTTTGATTTGCATTTCCCTCATGACTAAAGATGTTGAACATTTCTTTAGGTATTTCTCAGCCATTTGATATTCCTCAGCTTGAGAATTCTTTGTTTAGCTCTGTACCCCATTTTTAATAGGTTATTTGATTCTCTGGAGTCTAACTTCTTGAGTTCTTTGTATATATTGGATATTAGCCCTCTATCAGATAGACGTAGGATTGGTAAAGATCTTTACCCAATCTGTTGGTTGCCATTTTGTCCTAATGACAGTGTCCTTTGCCTTACGGAAGCTTTGCAATTTTATGAGGTCCCGTTTGTTAATTCTTGATCTTAGAGCATAAGCCATTGGTGTTCTGTTCAGGAAAATTTCCCCAGTGCCCATGTGTTCGAGGCTCTTCCCCACTTTTTCTTCTATTAGTTTGAGTATATGTATCTGGTTTGATGTGGAGGTCCTTGATCCACTTGGACTTGAGCTTTGTACAAGGAGATAATAATGGACCAATTTGCATTCTTCTACATGCTGACCTCCAGTTGAACCAGCACCACTTGTTGAAAAATGCTATCTTTTTTCCACTGGATGGTTTTAGCATTATTAACTAGGCTCAACCTCCTTCCTGAAGGGCCTATTGTCTCCTAAGAGTGACATAGACTGAAACCAAACCTTCACCATGTGATACTTAAAACACAGAATATACTTAAGACCTGAAGTATAACAGTCAGACAGAGTCGCATTCCCATTGGTTTATTTTCCCAAAATACAAAAGATTAAAGCATTTGCCTCGTTTTTCCTGAATAATATCTAGAGTTAACTGATATTTATTGACTGCGTTAAGTTTTGATTAACATTGTTTCATTTAACTTTCATTGAGCGATTAGTCTGTCTCTCTGTCTCTGTCTTTCTCTCTGTCTCTGTCTCTGTCTCTCTCTCTCTCTCTCTCTCTCTCTCTCTCTCAACACACACTTTGGGTGTTACACTGGACCCCAGGTGTTCCTGGAACTCAAGGCTGGCCTCAAACACATGATGAGCCTCCTGTCTCAGCCATATGCTAGGATCATAGCATGATCTACAACTACCAACTTCTTCTCTCCTTCTGTGTTTTCTGTGATTTTTAGGTCAACATTTACAGCACAGGAGCAGCATCCTTCAGCTCTTGGGAAATATGTAATTTCAGGATGACCTGCAATGGAAGAAATTCATCATGTTCTCAAATTGGAAACATGGATGTTCCTGCCATCTTCAGTAACTGAGCCTTGATCCTGTCATGTACAAGTGTGAGCAGGCAGAATGATGGCACTGGGCCACGGAGATGAGTGTGCCACAGTCCTGGGAACCACTCTCAGAGAGCTCCTGAGTCACCCAAGGACAGGGGATTGAACAAAAGCTCTCCATGACAGCACTGCTGGAGAAGAAGGGTACAAGGAGCTGTGGAAGGGTGCTTACCTATTGTCAGAGTGTCCCCATGTCCAGGGACACATGGATATATCACAGATGTTGTTTCCTAGTTAATTTCTATTGATTTATATAGCATCTTAATAATAAAGATAAAGAAAGGCAAGTTTGAGGATTAATTTCACTTTCCAAACATGTTTTAAATTATGATATATGTGTGTGTGTGTGTGTGTGTGTGTGTGTTTGTGTGTGAATGTGTTTTAATTTGTAACTACAAATCCACATGTGAAAAAAAAAAGAAAAAAGGAAGATTGCAAACAAATGAATGAATGATCCTTATGTGGAGTTGGGTGTGGTGGCCATGCTATTTGAAAAGCAGACAGGAGGATTCAA
The DNA here is from genome assembly GCF_021556685.1 of Rattus norvegicus. Lineage (NCBI taxonomy): Eukaryota > Metazoa > Chordata > Mammalia > Rodentia > Muridae > Rattus > Rattus norvegicus. The sequence continues at coordinate 35,481,863 of NC_141550.1, read as the reverse complement.
GGTCCTTCCAAGCTTATGAGAATTTGACTTCAGCCTGGGATGTTCGGTTCTGTATTAAAAACAACAAACAAGCAAAACCCCAGGGAGACTAAGCAGGTAACTCAATTTTAAAGAACTTGCTGTGGTCACCAGCACCCATGTCAAAAGACCAGTATGGCGGTGGTATAGACTGTATAGGTGTAATTCCTGGGCTTGCTGGCCAGGCAGCTTAGCCAAATCAGAGAGTTCTAGGATCAGTAAGAAGCCCTGTCTTAAAACATAAGGTTGTTTGATGCCTGACTGGAGCTTTCCTTCATCTCCACTTACTAGTGTGCACGGCACACGAAGGCACTCCGTCTGCTGATAGAGGAGAAAGGTCAACAACCCAGCTTCAGGCCCAGGTGATTTACAACCGTGACCTGCTTGCAGAAGACACTAGTGCAATCGTAGCATAAATGTCTTAGGAGCGATCAACCACTCTCTGATTGGATTTACAGCCCGCTCCATGAGAGGCCATTCATGACTGATACTGCTTAAGTGGCCAAGAACTTGAGACTAGATGGGCCATGGACTTTTGTTTTACTAAAGGAATGTAGCAATAAAATGATCCCTAGTGACATTCTGCTCTACCATAGATTATTGTCTCACTCAGCCATCGTCAGAGCAGCTTCCCCTGGCTTACAGAGTCCCACAACAGAACAGTGTGCAGAGAAGAACAGACTCTGGAACACTCAATCCTAAATGGCGCGTCTCCATCAAATCCCTCCCCTCAGAGCTCAGGGAACTCTTCAGAAAAGGAGAGAGAAAGAGCGTGAGAGCCAGAAGGGATGGGTGACCCCGAGGAAACAAAGCCTTCTTGAAGTGGAAACTTCTGGTTTCTTTGGAATGTCAGGTTTGTCAAATGATGTTTTGGTGGGGAACACACGTAAAAGGATGTTTTGCTAAAGCAGACACGTGGCAGGATGTGTGATGAAGGAATATGAATTTGGCTCCTCAGACAGTGGGTGCCAGAGTCCTGGTTTGCTGTGTTCTACCTCACATTGTGTTGCTGAGCTCCACCAGAGAGAGACTTGCGGAAGAGCTTCTCATGAGGTTCCTCCTTGGCCTCAGCCCGTTGGCAAGCCTTGCAGTTTCTCCAGGACTGGACTGTAGCTGCTGATTTGTATTTGGTGTTTGCTATGGGTCTGAGCTGCTGATAATCCTGACAACAAAAATTAGACTCGCCCCCAAAAGAACTGTTTCTAAACAGGTTCACTTCCCCCACATCCTAATAACTTTTCTACTCTCTGTGGTGCGTGGTGGGCTAGAGGAGAGGTTGAATGTTTATTAAAGTAGGTTGAGAAAAATGTAAACCCTCACCTTCTCACCACAGCAGGACTGCTGCACATATGAACTCACAGAGACTGTGGGGAGCATGTACAGGGCATATGATCCAAGCCAGATAGGGTCTCAGCACTGAGAAGGGGAAGTGAATGTGAACTCCCATCCCTAACCAAGACGCTATCAGCAATTGGCAATCACTCGTGCACACAAAATAGTTTCCTCCAAAGGATTCTCGCTGGGTAAGGGTCTTAGGACTTCCCTTGCTATGAAGAGACACCATGACCAAGGCAGCTCCTATAAGGACAACATTTAATTGGGGCTGGCTTATAGGTTCAGAGGTTCAATCCATGATCACCAAGGCAGAAAGCATGGCAGTGTCCAGGAAAACATGGTGCTGGAGGAGCTGAGAGTTCTACATCTTGTTCTAAAAACAAACAGGAGTACAGTGATTTCCAGGCATCTAGGAGGAGGGTCTTAAACCCCACCCCCACAGTCACATACTTTCTCCAACAAGGCCACACCTCCTCCAACAACGCTATACCTCCTAATAGTGTCACTTCCAGGGACAAGCATATTCAAATCACCACATCATGCAAACCACATTTAAGGGAACTTGTTCCACAGTGGGAGATCAACACAAAACAAACTCAATGATATTTTCAGAGATTTTTCTTTATTCTTTCTTTCTTTCTTTCTCTCTCTCTCTTTCTTTCTTTCTCTTTCTTTCTTTCTTTCTTTCTTTCTTTCTTTCTTTCTTTCTTTCTTTCTCTCTTTTATCTCCTCTTGCTTTCTGTGGGTATTACTGGTCTTCTACTGATATATTCTGGTTTCTGATATATTATGGTTTTTGTGGTGTTTTGTGTGTGGGCGCGCGCGCACATGTGGATAAATAGCATGCGTCTGAGTATGTATGGGTTTTTTGTGTTTTTTTTTTGTTGTTGTTGTTGTTGTTTCCATTTACTTTTTAGTTTGTTTTCTGAGACACAAAGAGAAGGCATGGAGTTGGGTGAGTAGGGAGGTAGGGAGGATATGGGGAGAGATGAGGCAGGGGAACTATGATCAGAATATATTTTATAAAATTTTTATTTTCAAAACAAATTCTAAGGAAAAAACTAAACAACAAAAATAAAGTGGAGACATCCACTTCTGGTTTTCACACACACACACACACACACACACACACACACACACACACACACACGCACATGCACACACACTCACATTCACTTAGGCACACACAGACACAAACACACACACACACACACACACACACACACTCATATACACAATTTTAAAACCTGAAACACAGCATTGATAAGGAAACATCAAGCCGTGGGGGGGGGGGGTTTGTAACACCACCAATGCTTGGGTTCTGTTCTGGACAAGGGCCTAATCACAGAGTGGGGTAGGAGGTCCTGAAGGAGGATAAGAACCATTAGGGTGGCCGCTTCTGCAAGGACCCACACTGACCACCACCCTCCCTGACTTTTGCTTCAGATCCAGTCTTCCCTAGGGCCACCAGCAGGTCAGGACCTCAAGCACAAAAGTTTCTACAGGATAAAACAGGACAATCGACCTCCCTAACAACTCTGAGATCCTCAGTTATGATTTCCTACCTGAAGATGCTTGGTTGGATTTCTCTATTAGAGATCTTTAAAGAAGTTGAATTTTTTTTTTAAAGATTTATTTTATTTATTATATATAAGTACACTGTAGCTGTCTTCAGACACACCAGAAGAGGGCATTGGATCTCTTCACAGATGGTTGTGAGCCACCATGTGGTTGCTGGGAATTGAACTCATGACCCCTGGAAGAACAGTCGGGTGTTCTTAACCACTGAGCCATCTCTCCAGCCCAAGAAGTTGAATTTTCTTTTAGGAAAACTCAGGTAACGACTGAGGAGTCAGCAAACAGTCATGGAATGGTGCCATGTGTGGCTTGCTCCCTGCCAGCCAGTGGGTTATCTTTTGGTAAATTGCCTCTCTGTTTTATTGCAACTGTCTCAGATAGCCCAGGCTCAAGGTCATTCTTCAAGTTCCTTATATGACTGCGTATGACCTTGATCTTTTGATTTTTCCCGCCTCTACTGTCTGAATGCTGGGAGTATAGCCATGTACCACCAGACCTGGTTTTACGGGATCCTGCAGATCAAATCCAGGGCTTGGTTCAAGTAAGGCAATCCTTCTGCCAACTGAGCTAGTGAGCCCCATCTAAGAGACCACTCAACTCTATTAAGATGAGCCGAAAAGGGCAACTGAGTCCAGTTTTGGCTCTCTCTAGGTAACACTTCTCGGTGCCTCTCCATAAACCACAAAGGTGGGATCCAGATGCCATTTAATACTGTAATTACATGGAGGCTGTTTGTTCATCTAGTTTTGACTTCTCTGTCTGCTGTCTGGAAACATTTTCTTTTGAGTGAGATTCATATCTCAAGAAGCAAACAGAAAACTAAAATTCATGAGTGAGAAGTGGAGAAAAGATCACTACAACCCCTTGCAAAATAAAGGGTATGCACACAACCCCCTGGATGCACTTCCTAAAATAGGTGTGTGCCATTTTGCTCAGCACCCCAGTGCCTGTCCTGGGAGTAGCTGTTCGTGGGCTGTTCTAATAGAGTGCTATTAAATGATGAGGACAAGAAGTTCTCTTTAGACACTATGCCCGGAGAGGACGGTCCCATGCAAATTCTCCTATTGTCATTCTTTTAGCTCAGATTTATAATTGACTTTCTGTTAGCCATCGTAGCAAGTTAAATTAATGCAGCAGGATTACAGTCGTTAAACAAATGCTGGGTAATGCCTGCTTGCTTATTTTAGCAGTTCCTCAAACCCCTGTGGTAGTGCCCACATAAAGCTTTTGGCTCCATTGTCACATTAATTGAGCTGTACATGGAGTTTCACCACAGAAGCGAACATGCCGCTTCGTAGCGATGAGCATGATTTAGGGCTTCTGCCGGACCAATTTACCTTTGTGTTTTCTCCGTTGCACCTGCTATTGTCTTAGGTACAATTTATGAGTTCATGACATCATCCATGTAGCTTAAGACAATTTCTACCTGATTTAAGGACAGAAGAAGAGGAGGAAGAATAGAGGGGGTGGGGAAGGAAAAAGAGTTTTTAAAACGGAAACAGCGGCAAAAATTGTTCCGCACACACCGCAAGAAACCCAAGAGACATACATGGTCAGTGATGGTTTTAACTCATTTCTGCATGGATCAGTCACTTCAGGAATGGCCTGCCAGCTAAAAGAGCGGGAGAGAAATAATTCTTTCAGTCTTGAGTTAAAACCGCATTGGCACAAATACATGGAAGAAATGATTGTCAGCCGGACGGACTTAGCCTGCAGTCCTGCAGCCACTTGCAGGACCCTGTTGATGTCCAGGGTCATCTGCCTGGTGCCACCTTAGAAACTGTCCTGATTCTGTACAGGACACTGAATGATAACACCCTGCAAGTCAGCTGACTGCTGTGTCATACTGCATTCCTGCAGATGCCAGTCGAGATGCGGCAGAGGCAGACAGCTAGGCACAGAGGAGCCGAGTTGTAAACTTTGCTTTTCCTGATGCTGCCTACTGTCGCGCATACGAAGAACATTTCCTCTGTGTAGCCAGGAGCTGAGATGCAGTCTGAATGTGCACGGTGGCTTCTGACGTGGCAGCGTGAATTCTCAGCTGGGCAGGTACTGCTCGGAGCTTGCTATGCAAACTGTCTATGTTGAAGCTCAACTTGTAGGGGAGTAGTCTGCGGGGGAGGGGGTCTTGTGCCATGCTACTGATGATCTTAGCATGATTTGTCTGACGCAGACCTGGGCAACTTCTCGCACTGGCACTGTGGGACTCCCAGCTCTCATTTCAGGCTGGTCACGGGACTGGCACACCTCCCCCCCACCCCCTGCCGATCCTCAGTTAGATCATGCTTTAAAGGAGAAACCAGATTTATTGGCCTAACTCAATCCTAGTCCTCTCTGGATGCAGGACAGCTGTCAGCTAGCAGGGGACACAACCAGCCATCAAGTGGAGAATCGTTGGGACTTCGGTCTGTATGCAGGTGGAGCCTGGAAGACTGACAGTCTAATTTCAGTCATCTAATGGCTTCTTATTTTCCTAACTAATTGTGCTTGCTAAGCACACAGTGGTCTGGATTAGTCTTTCTGCCTTGCAGCCCTCATCAAGTTGGGCTGCAAATCAGGGTGCCAGCAAGTCTGCATTAGCCTTGGCTCCCTCCTGTGTGATGCTATGCTAGTTCCTAGGATGGGTCACTCTGACAACAAAGAAGGACGCTTGACTTCTCTTGTGATGCTAGAAGGACATAATTCTTTTTTGCAGTGATGCAGTGATCTCTCTCTCTCTCTCCCTCTCTCTCCCTCCCCCCTCTCTCTCTGTGTGTGTCTGTGTGTGTGTATGTGTAAAATTCATCAAACCAAAGAGCCTAAGAGATATCATCATGGACGTGGCTTTTAATGATTTGCAGGGGAGAAAGAAAAAGAAAAATGACAGCCCGTGGAGACGCCGATTTGAGAAAGCAGCACATTGTGGTTATTGCCAATTTGAAATACTGGGTTTGTGAAGCCAAGCCCTGAGGGAGTAGCCGGGGAACTGAGAAAGAGATCGTAGATAAAGAAATAAAAATGACAAGCGTAATGGAGGCTGTGCGAAGGGACTGTCAGAGCATCCGTTCATGGATGGCAGTCCTGCCAGGCGGAGATTGAATAATTCATAGATGGAAACTACCCTGCCTTCACCTTCCCATTTAAACCGGGCATGGGCTGAATCTCTAATAAATTTTCAAGATAAAGTAAAATGCCAATTTGAATCTGAAGAGCTTTTAAAAGCAGATGTCGCATCCCTGAATCTTTCAGTATCTTTCACAATTACGCTCCGAGGACTGCACTTCATCAGGAAGCACCATTACCAGGGAAAATGACTGTGATTACAATAGCAACAATAGAATGCCATCGAATGATCTCTAATTTACCTAATTTGCTAAGACTGACTGGCTTAAATACCCATTGTGAGTTGCTGGTGCCCTGTCCGTGGATCTCTCTCAAGACGGAACAAAAGTGGTGGTGTGTGTGCTACCTTGGTTCACACAGTCTGGGGGAGAGCATTCTTCTAAGTTACAGTGTCTCTTTCATCAGCTTTTCATCTTTGTATTTTTATATTTATATTTTTTTCCCTAATGCTCTGCCCTAAATGCCTTTTGAGGGAAAACGGCAAGCCTGTCTTTGTTATAGAACAGCAGTGACTTGTTAATTTTTACACTTCTTAAATTTTAAAATCTACAAGATGTGTCTATTTGAGGAAAGGCTAGATTCAGTGCTGGGAGAAAGGTTTAACAAGCCAGCTGGGATGGTGTGTGTGTGTGTGTGTGTGTGTGTGTGTGTGTGTGTGTGTGTGTGTGTGTTGAGCTGTTTCCTTCCTATAAAATTATTTTCCTGGATCCCTGTGGTGTGTTAAGATCCTCTCCGACTGTGAATCTCAGGTTGCAAAGGCAGCATCCACTCCACATAGCTCTTTCAGAAAGCCTGTGTGCCTGATTCCTTGATGCATCAAGGCTTTTAGGCTATGTGTCTGTGTTTGTGCCTGCTCAGTGCACAGAAGTCTGTGCTAAAGAGACCTTTCTGTCTGGCAGAGTGCCCTATTCGTTTTGAGGTGACGGTGCCATTCTGAAGAGGTGGCACGGGCTCTCCATCCTCCCTGGGGAACAGAACGGGATCATTTAGCAGACACTGGGGTTTCTGGAATTGTCCTTATAGCATGGAGACAGCATGTGGTTCACGCCAATCAGCATTTGAACACTTCAGGGAGGGACCGGAGGTATGTATGACAGCCATTCGAGAAGAAGGTCCCAAATCCCTCTCTTAAAATTTTGGGATTGTGCTTGGGACTTAGCCCTGATGCGGTCCTTGGTAATTCACTCGCTGGTTTACCCACATTGTATGCTCCCCCTACCTGCCCCTCCCTTGCCATAAGGTAAGTTGTGTTTCTAGTCATTTATATAATTAGCATGGTTGATCCTTATTGCGTAGGAATGTGCTGTGGATGGTGCCTTTTCTTCCCATTATAACTTATACTTTTGTGTTTCTCTGTTTTCTGAGCACATGTTAAAATGCAGCATTTTGAAGCCTGACTTGACTATTGTAGGTTTTTTTCCCTCTTTCTTTTTTTCTTTCTGACTGAGTGCATCCAAGGCTTTAATAGTGTTTACAGCGGGGGGGGGGGCAGTTTTATGTAGTGAACACTGCCTAAAAGCAGTAAGCAGTTCGCAGGCTATCACTGCTGTTACCACTGCTGTTCTTTACATAGCCTGCTCCAGAAAGAGGCTCTGCTATGAGTGACAGCAGGGTGTGTGGAGGTCCACACTATGCCTATGCCAGCATCACCTTCCCTTTTCCATAATTAAAGCGTAGTTTTGCTGATCAGCAAGGGAGCTAGCTTCTGACACCTTCAATCTTTTGAAGAGCCGGAGTTTCAACAGGATTACCATGGAGCGAGCCGATTGGTTTGCTGTCCGATATTTAACAAATACAAGTACCTTCAAGTTATCCAAGAATAATTGGAAATCAGGCTTGCCATTTGGGGGACCCATAACAAACCCATTTTAGTTATTGGGTAAGAATAGCAAGTCGGGAGCTTATGTTTTAATGATGAGAGGATTTAGACGGCAGAGTCTTGGAAAATGAGGGTGTGTTTGGTTTCTTTAGGCTGTGTAGGTACAAGGATATTAGTGTTTATATATAATATCTGTATTATACCTACAGTATAATATGATGATATTAGTGTTTATATATAATATCTGTATTATACCGACAGTATAATACAAGGATATTAGTGTTTATATATAATATCTGTATTATACCTACAGTATGCTGGTGCCTGCCCAAGTGGCACTTTTATCCACTTTGCCTCAGGAACGTGGGACTGCAGAGTCCCTTAGAGATTTCAGATACCACTGCTTCTTTGAAGTCAAACTTTTCTTCGCAAACTTATCAAAGTGATTATGCATAAGTGAGCATTTTTTTAAACACCTAAGTTGCATATTTTTAATCTAGCAGTGATATCTTGTCACTCTCATAGATCCATCTCACAGTGCTCTAGATGCAGTGACTGACTGAGAGATATGGGGTGACTTTATAACTGCACACAACCGCAAGTGAGGAAATGCTGGAAACATATGTGAGCAGGATTAATTTAGGTCATACCTAAGACAAGAAATGGCTCCACCGTGTGTGTGTGTGTGTGTGTGTGTGTGTGTGTGTGTGTGTGTGTGTGTGTGTAATTATATACATATAATTGTTGTGGTTGGATTTTTATGAGCATAAAACAGGTGCCAACAATGCCCTGCTCCACACTTGTAAGGTCCCAACACTCCAGAGACTCAACTACAGTCAGAAAGAATGACTGAAAGTTTAAAGCAACCCCCCTCCCCAAGAAACCCACTCATAAAAGTTATAGAAACGGAAATGACCAACACTCTAGGACAGGACGTGTACAATTTGTCATTTGTTAATTGGTTGTGTTGGACATCTTTTCATGAGTGTATGCTACGTTCATCTCATTATTGAAGTCCAGCTTGGAGGATAAACCCAAACTGAACTGAACTGAGATTCCTCACAGAGAACATATTAATCTGCACTGAGCATCTGAGCTACTTAGCGAAGCTCTGTGGATGCGTTTCACAGATCATCAGACTAAATATTCATCATCAAACCTCGTGGCTGGGTTTCTCTAATTGAATTATTTTACAAGAACAGCAGCGCGGTCCGTTTCCCTGAGTTTTAAGTGAGTAGTGTGAAAGTTGCCTTTACCAATTTTTGTGCAGTCTTAAGTCTGGGAGGGAGAAAAGGGCAGGCACGAATAAGAAGCAGGTAAAAACAACACTTTCATCCCCTGGTTTTGACAATGGTAAGGCCAAGAAAAGTTGGTTATCTTAAGGTGAAGAAAAGTTAAGTTATTTGAAGGCACATGTGCCTGTAATGTGTTGGTATGTACATGTGAGGGTAGGTCAAAAGAGTACGTCAGATTCCCTGTACTGGAGTTACCAACAGTTGTGTGATCCCCACGCTGTGCTGGGAACTGTGCTTTGGCCCTTTGCAGGAGAAGTATGTGTTCTTATCTGCTGGCTGAACTATCCCTGCAGGCCTGAGGTTGGTATCTTGTGTCTGTAGAGTGATTTTTTTCTTTCTAAATAGCTTGTTTTCTATAGTAAAACTTTTTCCTTTATTGCATTATGATAAATCTCAAACACAAAGAGCACAAAACTAGGAATAGCCACGCACACCTCGGCATCTATAAATACACTTTGCTGCCTTTGCTCCGCATCTGCGTGCTTCGCCACCCCTCTACTCATCCATCAATCGCTTTGCTTTTTGGATGCATTTCAAAGTGAGTTGCAGACATCAATACCCATCCCTAAGGATATGCCTGCTGAGATGCTTAGCTAGATTCAAAGTTTACGGTTTTCGGTGCTCTCCTTTAAGCAAATTTGGATCGGAACAGAGAGTTTTTGAAAAGAAACTATCACTGTTGCTGTTTCCACGTGGCACGAGGTACCTCTAGTCTGTTTATAAATGGCTGGTGCAACTTCAGGAATCTGTAGTTTTAAACTGGAGGCAAAAGTCCCTCAGGTTTTGATAGAGGGAAACCCGTTAAAGTAGAAGCATGTAGCCTTCCCCTAGTCTTAGTCTCCATTTGCAGGCCAGACTTCACAACCAAGCCCTGGAACCGCTGGCAAATGCACCACCATTGTACTGGGGTGGAAGAGGTGGACCACACACCAGCAGTTTCCAGGCTGCTCTGGCTTCTGGGCCGAGTTCCTTCTTGTTTCCCGCAGGCCCATGGGAAGGAACCCTCTTGAGCCCCAGGAGCCGCTCTGCTGGAACTCTTGCTGCTCTTCCATAGACCCTCTCCACACCTGCCTTCCTGCTTTCTCTCAGCTTCTCTTTCCTGCTTCTGATACAAGAGAACACATTTGCTCATTTCCCCCAAGTCACCCTGTTTTATGAATTTCATGGAAATGGTTACAAGAGAAAAAAATGACAGACTCAGGAATCCCATGATCTCTTATTAATTAGTTTTTTAAAAAAATTAATTAAAGCCTAAGTGACTGAGGATTGTGTCTCAGGTTCTTAGTACTCATTCATTTCTTGGATCTGTTCTTGTTCACTCCTCCAGGTCTTGAAGTAGCACCACACTTCTCTAAGATCCAGGTCAGTGTAACCCCCACAAAGAAACCATCCTGGGCTTCCCACATCTACTGAGTCTCCTAGGCACTAGTTTCTGTTGCTAGCTGTGGTCTAGAGCATTTCCATTCAGGAACGACAAAATCATATGATATGGTCTTGCCCTTGCTTCTTAAGGATCTGCCTGTTTCTGCCTTCTGAGTTCTGGGATTTGATCTTCTCATCTCTTCCCTACTCCTTCCCTTTCTCCTTCCCTTTTCTTCCCTTCCTCTTTACCTCCTGCCCTCCTCCTCACTTACCTTGAGTGCCTTTTTCTTTCTTTCTCTTCCAGGAATTGAACCTATAACCCCTACCTACTAGGCAAATGCTTTGCCACTAAGCTGTACCTCCAGCCCTTTCTTAGTCCTTTTAGCCCTGGAAATATAGCAGATGGCTGAAGTCATACCAGGAAAATGCACCTCTTAGACCTAGCAAAAGGGACCATTGGCTAGGCCCCAAACTTCATAGGGACTCAGTTTGCCCTAGCGGGACTCTTGTCAAAAGACAAAATGTGAATGGAAGAAGCAGATATGTCTAATGAGCCTGCGATGCTCTCTCTGTCTGTCCAGATGCTAGAGTCCTAAGGTTGCCTCAAATGACTTCTTCCCAAGGACCATCATCTCAAGAACTAAGAGCTATGCATGTGCTCTTAGTACTGACAGGTTGATAAGAAAGGACCCTAGGTGACCTGAGTCTCCACATATGTAGGGAAGGACTTCTATGATGTGTGAGAGAGCCAGGAGTATACAGGGGCCAGGGATAAGGCTGGAGGCTCTGAGCCAGACCGCTGAACTTTCTGGTATGGAATGCCATATCCAAGGAAGATTCCTAATGTGATTCTAGTTTGAAAAAGATGTATTTATGAGAATAAAATTGTGTTATTAACATGCTGACTTATTGTGTACTTTTTCTACATAGTTCAAAAGACACGTACAGAAGCTCTCATCTATACTGTCATCCATCTGGTTCCTACAAACACTGTCCTGCACCATGACTGGAAGAAGAAGCATTTGGAGGTTTCCCCAAGAAACTAGTTGGTATGTAGTTTTACCTGTGGGTAACTCAATTTTTACTTACAACACAGGGAAGAGAAATCCAGACAGCCTATTTGACAGCTGAGGTCTATAGTCTATATAGTTGTTGAAGGTTATAGAATACTAAACTGTGAACATTCCATGTTTTATTCCTATTTGTTCTAATGAATTAAAATAATCACTGCCTTCTCTCTTTCCTTCTACTGGAGAATCAAAAAGGCAGACTTGGGGGAAGGCTACACTTGATATAGCCTCCAGCCAGCAGACTAATGGCTATCAACAGCACACAGAAGAGGAAACCCACGAGCCATCTAATGACACAATCCCCTTACCCTATACTGAATATATTTATCACTAAACAGATGAGCTTGGAAGATGCAAGTTAAGGGATTAATAGTTAATGGAAGGACAGCCATTCCTTCCTAAAATACAACCCAGTGTAATTTCCCTACTTTGATTTTCAAAAGACCATTCAAGAGATACGGCAGAAAAAGATTCGGGAAATAAAGGGAAGTGATGTGCTAAGACTGTGAGAGTCTTTCACATGCAGTCAAGTGGGACTGTGTGTGGCTGAGTGGAAGACAGCACAAACACCACAGTGGCTGATATGATGGAGTCTGGAGCCAGACAACATGGGTCTGAATTCTGACCCTGCTGCTTCCCTACTTTCATGGCTGGACCACACGTTGAAAATTGGTATTGGGAGAGATTCATGTCTTTCTTGTGAGGCTAGTCAGGGGAATGACTTTGGTGGGTGGTGCTAAACCAAAGTGGCAGCCCTGCCCCTGCCATCTCCTCTGCAGATGTTGTGAGGTAGGTACTCTTCTGAAGCCAAGCACATGCTGGCACTGTGCTCTCAGACTTCTGGAACCAGGGGGTTCCAGAAGCATCATTCTTTATACATTGCTCAGGTCGTCTGAAGTAGCCATGGCGAGAACCCTCTTTGCTTCTCCAGACCTTACGGTGAAGATTAAATGTTCTCCTCATAGGGAAGAACTAAACTCTCACTAAGTTAATATTTTGTGACACAAGAGAGAATGTCTGGCAGGTGGCGGGTGTAAATAACAAAACTACAAGCCTGAGAAACTAACGGTCAGAGAAGTTGTCAACCTGCTCCCTAACACATAGCAGATTAGTGAGCTACTTATGATGTGACAGAGACATCCAAACCTCAGGAAATTTTGGAATTGCTACTTGCCCAAGATCTGATTGTGGTCAAAACACAGATTTGTATGATTTGCTGTGTCTCTAAAGGAAAACCAAACGAACTCTAAAAAAATCACACAGTGCTGTCCTGGTAAATACTGACGTGCTACTGTGTGTGTGTGCATGCATGTGTGTATGTGTGTATGTGTGTGTGTGGGAGGGCGGTGCTACCTTCTGTATCACTTCCTCTATGTTGTGAATTTACAGGCTTTTCAAGTTCATTATTTAAGATTTGTTTTTATTGTGACCACGTATCTGTGAGTGTATAACTGTGAGTTCTAGCACCTAAGAAGACAAGAGGTTCAAGTCTCCCTGTACCTGGAGTCACAGGAGTTTCTGAGCTGCACAGTGTGGGGCTGCGAATTGCTCTTAGCTACTGGTCTGTTGCTCCAGCCCTCAAGTTCATCTTTAAGTTCCCAACCAGTAAGTCTATGGAGACAAACCACAGTCATTATTTTCCTCATGTGTGTTACTGTTTTGGAGAAAGTGCCAGTGATATATGACTACTCATGTGCACATACAAATACACACCACACATATAAACACATGCTCACACATGCACTTATGTAACCACTTTTTTTTTTTTGGTTCTTTTTTTCGGAGCTGGGGACCAAACCCAGGGCCTTGCGCTTCCTAGGCAAGCGCTCTACCAGTGAGCTAAATCCCCAACCCCACACATGCACTTATATGTGTGCACACACATGCAAACATCCTTGTACTGGGCCAAAGAATAGCATGATAAAAGAAAGGATAAGAAAAAATGGGAAAATATACAGCAGCATGAAAGGACAATAACTCCAACCACTGTCCTCTTGCTTTCAAGACAAGCACTGAGTCTCATTTAATCTTGTACATGTAAGTTCACTCTGAGACTGATACTGCATTTCATATTCTGGGTTGTAAATGACCTAGAAATTTAGTATATCAAGGATATGTGTTAGGGATACACCTCAGTCACAGAGTGCCTACTTGACATGCGCAAGGTCCTTAGGACTTGCCAACAAACAAAATAAATAAGTAAATAAATAAATAAAACCAAGAATATGCAACAGGCCTTTTGGAGCTTGTGAGATGGCTCACAAAGGTGCCACCTCAGCAATGTGAAATTGATTACTGGAACCCACATAAATGTGGAAGGAGAGAAGTGATTTCACAAAACTTTTCTGACCTCCATATATAGACAGTGACATATGTGCCTGCGTGTGTACATACACATAATACATAAGCAAATAAAGTGTGTGTGTGTGTGTGTGTGTGTGTGTGTGTGTGTGTGTGTGTGTGTGTGTGAAGACCGGCCTGGTGAGATGGCTCAGCATGTAAAGACACTGTCTCCAGCCTCACAAACTGTGCTGTGTTCTTGCACACAGCTCTCTAGAGTTTGCCCTGAGTGTGGTTGTCTGTCTGACAACAGAAGCAATCAGATCAGATGGTCCGGACTCTGCTGGAAAAAGCCCAGCACCTCACAAGGCTCACTGTGTTTCCCTATCCAGTTACCACACAGCCGAACAAGAAGGCAGGTGCTGAGGTGCTGTGGTCCTTGGCATGGCTGGGTCCTTGGTCAAACAACACAGACCACTCAAGACTTCACTTGTTCCCAACAGTAGAAGGGAAGAATTGACTTTTACTTTTGTTTTTGTTAGTCCTAAGGATTGACCCCAGGGCCTTGTGTATGTTATGTAAGCACTCTGTGACTGAGGTATTTCCCTAACACATAACCTTGATATAATAAATTTGATTGTCCTCTGGTCTCCACACACAAACACCCCTCCAAGCAAACTAAGAAAATGCTTTTTTTTTTTAAAAAAAAAAAAAAGGCTGGAAGAAAAGCCTTCTGAAAGAAGGGTATGCTTCTTAAACTCTAAAACCTTTTTTTTTAATTGAGCCTTTTAATGGCTGTATATTACTCAGTGGATACTCTCTCTAGTAGGAGATTAAAAGTTTCTCTAGTGCTCACTATTAATAGATGTAGCCTGGTGACTTATTCAAATATTAGTGTATGAGACCAAAAATATTTTGGGATGAAATTGCATGATTTGTAAGTTGTAGATTTATTTTAAAACCACAGATGCCTTTCTTCCCTGTACTTTCCAAGGGCTCCAGTGTAAATTTAGATCCACCTTCTGGATGCCTTAGTCCCTAAGACAAGGCAATGGGCTCTTGCTATCAAAAGCGTGTCCCTGAGAAGGTGAATGATAGGAAGTGGAGCCAATGGGAACTCAGGCATGGTGGAGACGATGGATACTTTCAAACTTACACAGGGTCTGGGATGTTTGGAGATAGTGAAAGAGAATTTTCTGAGATAACAAAGCCTACAGAGATAAGACAAGGTGGGAGACTGAGGATACCTGGTAAAGACCCTGCACCCCATAGAGTAAGGACATGTGAGATCAACAGAGGCGTTGGCTGTGACCATATGTGCATAGAAGCCGACGGGGAACCATCTTACCTGTGGGATGTTTTCCATAACTCAGAGGAATGGAAGACAAAAACTCAAAGTAGAAACAGACTGGGTACCAAACCTGCGTGAGATTGTTTCCTTAGGATAATTTCCTGCAAACAAAATGAACTTAAGACCCAAGGTTTTTTGTGTGTTTATCATTCTCTGTTTTAGTATTTCTCAAGTCTACGGTACTTCTATTTATCTCTGACAAAATGTTATTAGGGAAAGGTGGAAGAGCAAAATTAGCCAAGCTAATTGATCATTAAGTATAATTGTCCATTAAGTACAAATTTCCATTTATAATCTATTTCATCCCAGAGGATTTCAATTATTTGATTGCTTTATTGATACGCTGAGGAGGTAATCATTAAGTGTGTAAACAAACAATATAAATTTCCACAGGAGAAAGACGAATATTTAGCAGTTACGCATATTGTCAGGGAATCCTCTAGAAGGGTGAAGATAGGTACTAGAATAAATGGAGGCGAGTCTCATCTCAAAACCCAGCTCCCACCTCTTGGTGACTTCTTAGTAGCTTTAGGACACAAGCCCATATTGTACTCAGTGGTCAGGTGTGTGAACTTGGCAAAGTGCCTTGGCTTCTGTGAGCCTATAATTCTTCCTTTCTAAGCAATGGATAATATTGAAACTCATCTCAGAGGGGTTCTGGAAGAAATGAAATCATCTAAGCTTGGAACCTTCTAGAAACATTCCCGGTGCCCCGTGAGCCTGTGAACTCTTCAGGAACATAGAGCCCAACATCTAGCTAGCCTCCTGTCTTCCTCTCCAGCGTTCTATCACCTGGTTCCCTCACCACAGGTAGGTCCAGCAGATGCTACGGTCTTGTCCTACTCTTGGCTCCCACAGTCGTCTTTTTCCTACCTTTCTAGGCTTCTCTGCTGTCTGGAGTGATGGCTCCATTCTTGTCGTGCTAGATTCTTCTCTTAGAGAAGTACCAAGAATTGCTCTCCCCTGCTTCTATTTAGTCCTTGTCCTGGAAGACCAGGGTTGGTAAGAAGATAGTGGCTTTCTTTGTAAACCCTTCCGTCTGAGCTGGACACATTTCTCGGGGCCACTTGTGACGATTAGCAGAGTAACTGAATTGCTCTACTATAGGAACAATCCCTGAAGTTAAGGAGCGTGCACATTTGTTGAATCTATCAGCCCTTGTCCCCCGTGGTCATCTTTGGTGCTCAGTCACTGTCACTCTAGTTCTGTTTTATTTCTCAGTTTTGGGATGAAAGCCAAGGCTCTTCCATGAGAGACAAACACTCTACCACTGAGCCTCCACCTCAGAATCAAGCATCATCTACTGAGCGACTTCACTTGTTATCCGACAGTGTGGAAGGAGGGGACAGGACCCCTCATCTCACTTTCCTTCCAAGCATTCTGCCTACATTTCATTAGATGTACAAGGAGCAAACAAGCCAAAATTAGCAACACTTTCACAGTTATTCATGAATCGTGGTATCAGAAAAGATGTCACTCGGTAGCCAGGATGGATCTTTGTGATAAGGTCGCCTGCCAGAAGGGTGGCCGCAGGATATTAGGCAAAAAGTGTGGCATTCAGATCCGAGAAGGGCAGGTCTCACTCAGCTTTGCAGATGAGCAGTGTGACTTCAAGATGCTACTGGTTTGCTGTCTCTGGGTCTTGTTTCTTAATTAAAAAAAAGAAAATGTAGTTAAGGGCTGGGAATGGTTCAGTCAGTGAAATGCTTGCCCAACCAGACTCACATTCTGAGTTTATTAATTCTCAGAATCCATGTGAAAAAGCTGGGCATGGTAGAATATGTCTGTAATCTCACAACTCCGGCAGAGATCGGGGTATTCTCACCACACTGTAACCTACTTAGCAAGTTCAAGATCAACAAGAGACCTTGTCTTTTAAAAAAAAAAAAAGAGGCAGACAGACAGTGCCTAAGCAATGGCATCCAATTTTGACCTCTGGCCTCCAAATGCACTGTATCCAGGTATTCACACACATTCTCTCTCTCTCTCTCTCTCTCTCTCTCTCTCTCTCTCTCTCTCACGCACGCACACACACACACCACACCACACACACACCACACACATACACACATACACACACACACACACACACACACACACCACACCACACACACACAACAAGGCACACAAAACATGTATATAACTGTAGCAGCTACCTTGTAATGTGGGGACGTTTCACCATAGTGCAGACTTATTTCCAATATTCCAATATGTAGAACACCAGCTCCTAAGTAGATGCTCAGTAAAAGTCTGTTGGAAATGGGCTAAGGACTATTGATGGTGTGTGACACAGAGCCTGGGTGGGCTGAGAGGAGTTGCTAGCTGCTAAAAACTCCACCGAAACAACAGATGCTATCATGTTTCCCTCCTAGAATCCAGAAGTGCAATGTGGAAAAATAAAATAAAATAAAATAAAATAGAGACTGGGGGATGGCTCAGCAGGTAGACGTGTTGCCATTAACCCTGATGGCCTGGCTCCCATCTCCAGAAGTCACATGGTGGAAGGAGAGAACCAGTTCTAGGAAGTTCTGCCAGTTTCCTCTGCCTCTGCTTTCATGTTGTGACACACGTTACCCCTGCCCCCGCAACAAATAAATAAATGTGATCTAGATGGCTCAGCGGTTAAGAGCACTGGCTACTCTCCCAAAGGTCATGAGTTCAATCCCCAGCAACCACATGCTGGCTCACAACCATCAGTAATGGGATCCGATGCCCTCTTCTGGTGTGTCTTAAGACAGCTACAGTGTACTCATGTACATTAAATAAATAATATAAATTTTAAAAAAAATCAGAAAAAATCAAGAAAGAACAAAAACAAGAAAAAAGAGATATGGGGGTAGGTGGGGGCAGCAGCTGGGTGATGGTGCCCCTTGCCATTAATCTCAGCACTCAGGAGGCAGAAGCAGGCAGAACTCTTGAGTTCAAGGCCGGTCTTCTATAGAGTGAGTTCTAGGACAGCAGGGATACTCAGAGAAATCCTGTCTTGAAAAACAAACAAACAAACAAACAAACAAACAAACAAGGAAAGCCCAGACCAAATAAAAACAAAAATGGACCAGCAAGATGGTGGGAAAAGCTGGACAGTGAAGTTTGATCAGTAGAGTCATGTGACAGAAGGAGACAACTGACTCCTATAAATTGTCATACATACACACACACACACACATATATATATATATATATACATACACAACATATGGATGTCATAACACATGCTTTCTCTCTCATACACACACAGACACATACTCACACTAAGTAAATATATAATAATAAATGTAATTTTAAAAATTTAAAAGGACTTTTAAAATGTAATTTATTTTTACTTAACGTATGTCTATTGGCGTTTTACCTGCATGTATGATTGTGCGAAGGTGTCAGGAGCCCTGAAGCTGGAGTTACAGACAGGTGTGAGCTGCCCTGTGGGTGCCGGGGACTGAAAGTGGGCCTTCTAGAAGAGCAGACAGTTCTCTTAACTGTTGAGCCATCTCTCCAGCCCTAAAAGAATTTTGAAAATATGTGTGAAAGAAATTATTTGTATTAAGAAACAAGTCCTGGGTCACATAAAGGACTGCAGTGGAGGAAGGTGTCCTTAGATTGGCTTTAGGTATGGTATAGGAAGGGGCCTCTCCTCTGTCATTCTACTATGCGCTAGTTAACATATCCGTGACCTGGACCTTGGAGGGGTTATGTAGCTCAGGTCACTGGTGCACAGCATTGCACGCCTTTTGTAAGTTCACCATGCGCACGGTCTCCCTCCTACTACCTGGGACATGGAGGTTTGTCTGGGATCAGAATGAGTCACTGCCATTGTGGATCCTGGTGTAGGAAGTGCATGTTGCAGTGGGAGGCAGAAGTAAACCAGATTGTCACCACACACTTGCAAGTGCTTCGTGAATGAGTTTATAAAAATAAGCACAACCTAAAATCTGGTAGCATATTCTGTCTAGGGACGATTTGTGGCTGTATTGTGAAATGCCCACAACCCATCCCAGTGATTCTTTCACATCAACCTAGTAGGATCTCAGATTAATTTAAAGATAGATGATCCAAATGGGTTTGGTAAAGTGAACCAACACTCAGTTACTGATATTTTGCTTCTACCTTATTTACTGAATCTTTTTTCTCGACCTACCTAACCAATTGTGAATAATATGCATAACATTCTTCCTAGAACTGGGGAGACAAAGAAGACAAAGTTTTCTCATGAAGACTGGGATTGGCCATGGCCAGTGATTCTCCTATGTATGTGTGTCTGCATGTTTGTCTGCATGTGTATGTGTGTGCCTGTGTGTATGTGTGTGTATTTGTGTGTACATGTGTGTGTATGAGTATGTACATGTGTGTGTGTGTGTATGTGTGTGTTCGTGCGTGTGTATATGTTTGCGTATGTATGTGCATGTGTATGTGTATGTGTGTATGCATGCGTGTGTGTGTGTGTGTGTGTGTGTGTGTGTGTGTGTGTCTGCATTGTGTGAATGTACATGCCCTAGCACATATGTAGGTATCAGAGGATAAGTTATGGACACTTGTTCTCTCTACCACATGGGTCCCAGGGATCAAACTCAGGTTGTCAGCAAGCTTACCAGCAAGCACCCTTCCCTGCTGAGCCAACTCACTGGCTCTGTCCTATATTTTTATTGTACTGTATGGTGCTTTGAGAGATCAAGAATGGAGAGCTTTGAATTAATTAGTGAATCAAATAATCATATACCTACAAAATTACTGAATAGTCTTCAGGCTTCAGAGGCAACCAAGTCTCTATACCTCTAAGATGACAGGAGGGTGTTTCTCTTCTCAAAGTTCTCCAGATTCAGCAATGTGAATAGCATGGCCTGAGCCTTCAGGAAGGTTTTCATACGGCCTAATGAAAGGACTATCCGTTGATTTATCTGTGGCAGGCAACCACAGAATATCCTGACCCTGGTTCCTAACTGCTTTTTCTTACCTGCCCCTACTACAGGTGCTAGGAACATTAAATCTTCATGTCCCCAGGACAAGAAAGTTAAAAGTACTCATCGTTAGCTACCGAGGTTGACGGGAGGCAAGGCTGTGGATTCACGTGACCAAAGATGGCTGGTCTGGCTGGCTGTACTGCTTTCTCCTTTTATCAAGTACAGATGTAGCGCCTGCCTGGAATGGTAGGACCAGTGCCTAAACTCAAGGAAACAACCAGAGACTGGCTCCCAGGGGCACCTGTTCCCACTTATTGTTGCTGTTGTTGCACACATATGTGATGTTTGTACATGTATGTTCTTGTGTTTGTAGGTACACATTGTATGCTGGTGTATGTGGTCACTGAAGAAATTAAAACAGAAAGACTCAGTAGTTATTAAGTTATATTTTCTACATGTCAGTAAACCAGCAGAAAGAGGGATGAACACACTGAATGGGACAGGGAACACATGTGCATGTTCACATACTAAACAAATACTAAACAAATAAACAAACCCAATTTCTCTTACCAAGCAAAATTATCCTTGGAAATGACATTCTTCAACCAGACATAGTAAAGCTATGTCTGTCATTCTGATTCTCAGGAGAGTGAGGCAGAAGGACTCTTGTTAAATTTGAAGCTAATCTGGGCTATATAATGAGTCCCAGGTTAGCCTGGATTACAGTGTAAGACTTTGTCTTCCAGAAGCTAAATAGTTGCTAAATAAAATGAGATAGCTGAGTTTAGTTTTCTCTAAGGTTCTGTTCAGCTTCTTTGGGGACCATTCCAGAAAGCCTATGTGTACAGGAGACTAAGGAAAGATTATGCAATGCTAGGGTCATGGAATGAGCAGAGAAGCCAGCCTGAATTGCTTGCACCTGGCCAAAGCCACAGCAGTTGGAGCATTGTGATATATTATTTCATAGTTTAACCCAACCAATAATGCAGGGGGTATAAATCTTTACACAAAGAATAAACAGCATGAGAAATCTGAGTCCTCAAGGGATTACACCTCCAAATACTTAGGTCACAGAGGAGGAGAGATGAGTAACTGTGGTTGGTGGACCCTGACTTGGGAAATGAACCAAAATATCACCTGAGGGGTGGTGGGAAATGAAGCTACCCCATCACTGAAAGGCATAAGCTGAACAGCAGCCCTTGAGGGTTAGTCCCACCTGTGATGCCTAGCCAAATGCGGAAGGCACGCAGAAGTCACTTTTGCTCAGCTCTGCTCACGCAGGCTTACCCAGTAAGGCTGAGCCACCGTTTACTCAGAAGAAAGGTATTGGGAATGGTGATGCCTTGACTCAGAATGGCTTAGTCTTCCCTCCTGTAGCCTTATGCTAGTTTCCTTTGGAAGGGATGTGAGATTCTGGGGACTGTCTCCTTTTGCTGTACATCCATTTCTGAGACCACTGGTGGAATTTTAATTCCCCTCCCCTGAAGGTTTGAAGACAGCAATGTGCCCAGTGTTAGTTTTCTGACTTTGATGGCTGTGCTGTGGTTTTCTTGAAGAATGTCTCTTGAAGGTAGGAAAAATGTATAGTGAAATATCCTAGATGAGGGGACAACAGGCCACACACATGCTCCCACATGGTCCTGATTAGGAGCTGTTTGTACAGCAGCTCCAGCATCTCTGCTAACTTGTGATCGTTTTGAAGAAGTGTGGAGCCGGCTGTGATGGCTCGCTTTTGTAATCCTACCACAGGGGAAGCTGAGACAGGAGAACCGCCACGAGTTTAAGGTTAGCCTGGCCTAGTTATGTTGTAAAAACCTATCCTTTAGAAACAGACAAACATCTTCCCAACAACCCTCAATCCCCCAAAGAGTTTATAATCACTCTCAAACAATGGATCATTTTAAAATCTAACTCAGCATTTAAAAAAGATTTATGGTATTTTCTTCATGTATGTGCTTTGCTTGTATAGTGCAAGCTCGAAGAGGCTCTGGCATAGGATCCTCTGGAACTGGCAGTTAGGAGTTAGGAGTGACTAACTGGGTGACTAATATGGGTGCTTGGAACCAAACCTGGGTGCTCTGCAGCACCATCCAGTACCCTTACCCACTGAGCCATGTCTTCAGCTCCCCCACACCAAGTAATTCTTTAAAGCAAACTCCCCAATTTTTCATTATCGAAGATAGACAACTGCTTTGTTTCTGTGGTTTGCCTAAGTATTAACCACACTGCCACAGGGAACAAGAATGTGGGTGCCACCCATGTTCAGGGTAGGTCTTGTCCCATTATCCTCTTGGGAAGCATCTCATAGACGCACAGCAAAAGGTGTACCTCAGAAATGCCCAAGGTGTTTCTGATCCAATCAGATCGACAAACAAACAATGCATTGCATTTTATATAGATCCTTGCCTTGGGCATGAAGCTTAGTTGGGAGAGTTCTGGCCTAGTAGACACAAGGCTATGGATTCAAGTCTCAGCACTATATAAACCAGGAATGGTGGCCATGCCCACCCCAGTGCTTAGACAGAGGGAAAAAAGATCAGGAGTTGACAGTTAGTTTCCACTAGTGAGTTTTAAACCGGATGAAGCCACACGGGACCCTCAAACAAAAATAAATGAAAAAGAAATCTTGCCCATGTTTTGCACTTTCCTACATCTCTGCTGACCCAGTGTCTGGATTATTTTTCCTGCACAATGGGGCTAATCGTTCCCTCTCCGTCCTTATGATGGCTTCTTTGACACTGAAGAGATTCTGGATTGATTTAGAACCCAGTCCTGATTGTGGTTAGAAATACTTAAATGAAGGAGTGCCAAATACTGACTTGGGCCTCATGTGAGTATATGTTAACTTGTATCAGCAAAGGAATATTCTAGATCAGCTTCCTGGGAGGCAATTACTTTAAAGAAGACCCTTGGGATTTGGTAGCATGAGGTCTACTTATATGTGATGCTGGGTGTACTGGCTGGTTTTGTGTGTCAACTTGACACAAGCTGGAGTTATCACGGAGGAAGGAGCCTCCCTTGAGGAAATGCCTCCATGAGATGCAGCTGTAAGGCATTTTCTCAAGGAGTGATCAAGGTGGGAGGACCCAGCCCATTGTGGGTGGTGCCGTCCCTGGGCTGGTAATCCTGGGTTCTATAAGAAAGCAAGTTGAGCAAGCCAGGGGAAGCAATCCAGTAAGTAACATCCCTCCATGGCCTCTGCATCAGCTCCTGCTCCCTGACCTGCTTGAGTTCCAGTCCTGACTTCCGTTGGTGATGAACAGCAATGTGGAAACATAAGCTCAATAAACCCTTTCCTTTCCAACTTGCTTCTTGGTCATGATGTTTTGTGCAGGAATAGAAACCGTGACTAAGACACTGGGTAAGTCACTTGAACGCTATGAATCTCTTGTGAAATGTGAAAAGTGTGTCACATAACCAATAAGATCTTTTGTATGAAGTGAACATACGGTGCCTGAGCATGCACTGAACACCTTGAGGTGGCTGTTGTGTCAGTTCACCCGGAACACGATGCCTTGATTCTCTCCAGTCACAGACACATCACATATTTCCTCGTGGTCAGTGAGAATGCTCAGTAACCCATCATTTGGGACAGGCTACATTATTCTGCAGTAACAACCACCTCCACATCCTAATAGCTTTAAGAGCAACCAAAAGTCCATTATTGTTGAGATCCTATGCCAGAGCCTCTGTAAGCAACAGGTGTGCCCACATGCAAGCAAAATGCTTACATGCATGAAATAGGTCTTTAAAATGTGGAGGTAGATAACTTTTTTAAAAAATGATTCACTGTTTGCTTTGAGACTGATTATAAATTCTTTGGGGGATTAAGGGTTCTTTAGAAGATTTTTCTCTGTCTTAAAAGGTTTTTACCGACACCGGCGGATCCCGGACCGCAGCAGCTCCCTGCTCCCAAACCCCGTGGGAGAGAGACCTCACCGCCTGATCAGGTGGGCACTCCTGAGGCTGCAGAGCGGAGGAGACCACCAACACTGCCCACCCCTGCCCACATCCCTGGCCCAAGAGGCAACTGTATAAGGCCTCTGGGTTCCCATAGGGGAGGGCCCGGGAGCGGCAGGACCCCTGCGCCTGAGACACTGCCGGAACCTGAAGGAAACAGACCGGATAAACAGTTCTCTGCAACCAAATCCCGTGGGAGGGAGAGCTGAACCTTCAGACAGGCGGACACGCCTGGGAAACCAGAAGAGACTGCACTCTGTGCACATCCAGGCGCCAGAGGAAAACACCAAACGTCATCTGAAACCCTGGTGCAGGGAGGCTCCCGGAAGGAGCGGCACAGATTTTCCCGGTTGCTGCCACAGCGGAGAGGACTTAGGCAGTACCCCACGAGCAAACTTGAGCCTTGGAACCACAGGTAGGACCAACTTTTCCCCTGCAAGAAACCTGCCTGGTGAACTCAAGACACAGGCCCACAGGAAGAGCTGCAGACCTGTAGAGAGGAAAAACTACACGCCCGAAAGCAGAACACTCTGTCCCCATAACTGGCTGAAAGAAAACAGGAAAACAGGTCTACAGCACTCCTGACACACAGGTTATAGGACAGTCTAGCCACTGTCAGAAATAGCAGAACAAAGTAACACTAGAGATAATCTGATGGCGAGAGGCAAGCGCAGGAACCCAAGCAACAGAAACCAAGACTACATGGCATCATCGGAGCCCAATTCTCCCACCAAAGCAAACACGGAATATCCAAACACACCAGAAAAGCAAGACCTAGTTTCAAAATCATATTTGATCATGATGCTGGAGGACTTCAAGAAAGACATAAAGAACTCCCTTAGAGAACAAGTAGAAGCCTACAGAGAGGAATCGCAAAAATCCCTGAAAGAATTCCAGGAAAACACAATCAAACAGTTGAAGGAATTAAAAATGGAAATAGAAGCAATCAAGAAAGAACACATGGAAACAACCCTGGACATAGAAAATCAAAAGAAAAGACAAGGAGCTGTAGATACAAGCTTCACCAACAGAATTCAAGAGATGGAAGAGAGAATCTCGGGAGCAGAAGATTCCATAGAAATCATTGACTCAACTGTCAAAGATAATGTAAAGCGGAAAAAGCTACTGGTCCAAAACATACAGGAAATCCAGGACTCAATGAGAAGATCAAACCCAAGGATAATAGGTATAGAAGAGAGTGAAGACTCCCAGCTCAAAGGACCAGTAAATATCTTCAACAAAATCATAGAAGAAAACTTCCCTAACCTAAAAAAAGAGATACACATAGGCATACAAGAAGCCTACAGAACTCCAAATAGATTGGACCAGAAAAGAAACACCTCCCATCACATAATTGTCAAAACACCAAACGCACAAAATAAAGAAAGAATATTAAAAGCAGTAAGGGAAAAAGGTCAAGTAACATATAAAGGCAGACCTATCAGAATCACACCAGACTTTTTGCCAGAAACTATGAAGGCCAGAAGATCCTGGACAGATGTCATACAGACCCTAAGAGAACACAAATGCCAGCCCAGGTTACTGTATCCTGCAAAACTCTCAATTAACATAGATGGAGAAACCAAGATATTCCATGACAAAACCAAATTTACACAATATCTTTCTACAAGTCCAGCACTACAAAGGATTATAAAGGGTAAAGCCCAACATAAGGAGGCAAGCTATACCCTAGAAGCAAGAAACTAATCATCTTGGCAACAAAACAAAGAGAATGAAAGCACACAATCATAACCTCACTTCCAAATATGAATATAACGGGAAGCAATAATCACTATTCCTTAATATCTCTCAATATCAATGGCCTCAACTCCCCAATAAAAAGACATAGATTAACAAACTGGATACGCAATGAGGACCCTGCATTCTGCTGCCTACAGGAAACACACCTCAGAGACAAAGACAGACATTACCTCAGAGTGAAAGGCTGGAAAACAATTTTCCAAGCAAATGGTCAGAAGAAGCAAGCTGGAGTAGCCATTCTAATATCAAATAAAATCAATTTTCAACTAAAAGTCATCAAAAAAGATAAGGAAGGACACTTCATATTCATCAAAGGAAAAATCCACCAAGATGAACTCTCAATCCTAAATATCTATGCCCCAAATACAAGGGCACCTACATATGTAAAAGAAACCTTACTAAAGCTCAAAACACACATTGTACCTCACACAATAATAGTGGGAGATTTCAACACCCCACTCTCATCAATGGACAGATCATGGAAACAGAAATTAAACAGAGATGTAGACAGACTAAGAGAAGTCATGAGCCAAATGGACTTAACGGATATTTATAGAACATTCTATCCTAAAGCAAAAGGATATACCTTCTTCTCAGCTCCTCATGGTACTTTCTCCAAAATTGACCATATAATTGGTCAAAAAACGGGCCTCAACAGGTACAGAAAGATAGAAATAATCCCATGCGTGCTATCGGACCACCACGGCCTAAAACTGGTCTTCAATAACAATAAGGGAAGAATGCCCACATATACGTGGAAATTGAACAATGCTCTACTCAATGATAACCTGGTCAAGGAAGAAATAAAGAAAGAAATTAAAAACTTTTTAGAATTTAATGAAAATGAAGGTACAACATACCCAAACTTATGGGACACAATGAAAGCTGTGCTAAGAGGAAAACTCATAGCGCTGAGTGCCTGCAGAAAGAAACAGGAAAGAGCATATGTCAGCAGCTTGACAGCACACCTAAAAGCTCTAGAACAAAAAGAAGCAAATACACCCAGGAGGAGTAGAAGGCAGGAAATAATCAAACTCAGAGCTGAAATCAACCAAGTAGAAACAAAAAGGACCATAGAAAGAATCAACAGAACCAAAAGTTGGTTCTTTGAGAAAATCAACAAGATAGATAAACCCTTAGCCAGACTAACGAGAGGACACAGAGAGTGCGTCCAAATTAACAAAATCAGAAATGAAAAGGGAGACATAACTACAGATTCAGAGGAAATTCAAAAAATCATCAGATCTTACTATAAAAACCTATATTCAACAAAACTTGAAAATCTTCAGGAAATGGACAATTTCCTAGACAGATACCAGGTATCGAAGTTAAATCAGGAACAGATAAACCAGTTAAACAACCCCATAACTCCTAAGGAAATAGAAGCAGTAATTAAAGGTCTCCCAACCAAAAAGAGCCCAGGTCCAGACGGGTTTAGTGCAGAATTCTATCAAACCTTCATAGAAGACCTTATACCAATATTATCCAAACTATTCCACAAAATTGAAACAGATGGAGCCCTACCGAATTCCTTCTATGAAGCCACAATTACTCTTATACCTAAACCACACAAAGACCCAACAAAGAAAGAGAACTTCAGACCAATTTCCCTTATGAATATCGACGCAAAAATACTCAATAAAATTCTGGCAAACCGAATTCAAGAGCACATCAAAACAATCATCCACCATGATCAAGTAGGCTTCATCCCAGGCATGCAGGGATGGTTTAATATACGGAAAACCATCAACGTGATCCATCATATAAACAAACTGAAAGAACAGAACCACATGATCATTTCATTAGATGCTGAGAAAGCATTTGACAAAATTCAACACCCCTTCATGATAAAAGTCCTGGAAAAAATAGGTATTCAAGGCCCATACCTAAACATAGTAAAAGCCATCTACAGCAAACCAGTTGCTAACATTAAACTAAATGGAGAGAAACTTGAAGCAATCCCACTAAAATCAGGGACTAGACAAGGCTGCCCACTCTCTCCCTACTTATTCAATATAGTTCTTGAAGTTCTAGCCAGAGCAATCACTATTCCTTAATATCTCTCAACAAAAGGAGATCAAGGGGATACAGATCGGAAAAGAAGAGGTCAAAATATCACTATTTGCAGACGACATGATAGTATATTTAAGTGATCCCAAAAGTTCCACCAGAGAACTACTAAAGCTGATAAACAACTTCAGCAAAGTGGCTGGGTATAAAATTAACTCAAATAAATCAGTTGCCTTCCTCTATACAAAAGAGAAACAAGCCGAGAAAGAAATTAGGGAAACGACACCCTTCATAATAGACCCAAATAATATAAAGTACCTCGGTGTGACTTTAACCAAGCAAGTAAAAGATCTGTACAATAAGAACTTCAAGACACTGAGGAAAGAAATTGAAGAAGACCTCAGAAGATGGAAAGATCTCCCATGCTCATGGATTGGCAGGATTAATATAGTAAAAATGGCCATTTTACCAAAAGCAATCTACAGATTCAATGCAATCCCCATCAAAATACCAATCCAATTCTTCAAAGAGTTAGACAGAACAATTTGCAAATTCATCTGGAATAACAAAAAACCCAGGATAGCTAAAGCTATCCTCAACAATAAGAGGACTTCAGGGGGAATCACTATCCCTGAACTCAAGCAGTATTACAGAGCAATAGTGATAAAAACTGCATGGTATTGGTACAGAGACAGACAGATAGACCAATGGAATAGAATTGAAGACCCAGAAATGAACCCACACACCTATGGTCACTTGATTTTTGACAAAGGAGCCAAAACCATCCAATGGAAAAAAGATAGCATTTTCAGCAAATGGTGCTGGTTCAACTGGAGGGCAACATGTAGAAGAATGCAGATCGATCCATGCTTATCACCCTGTACAAAGCTTAAGTCCAAGTGGATCAAGGACCTCCACATCAAACCAGACACACTCAAACTAATAGAAGAAAAACTAGGGAAGCATCTGGAACACATGGGCACTGGAAAAAATTTCCTGAACAAAACACCAATGGCTTATGCTCTAAGATCAAGAATCGACAAATGGGATCTCATAAAACTGCAAAGCTTCTGTAAGGCAAAGGACACTGTGGTTAGGACAAAACGACAACCAACAGATTGGGAAAAGATCTTTACCAATCCTATAACAGATAGAGGCCTTATATCCAAAATATACAAAGAACTCAAGAAGTTAGACCGCAGGGAAACAAATAACCCTATTAAAAAATGGGGTTCAGAGCTGAACAAAGAATTCACAGGTGAGGAATGCCGAATGGCTGAGAAACACCTAAAGAAATGTTCAACATCTTTAGTCATAAGGGAAATGCAAATCAAAACAACCCTGAGATTTCACCTCACACCAGTGAGAATGGCTAAGATCAAAAACTCAGGTGACAGCAGATGCTGGCGAGGATGTGGAGAAAGAGGAACACTCCTCCACTGTTGGTGGGATTGCAGACTGGTAAAACCATTCTGGAAATCAGTCTGGAGGTTCCTCAGAAAATTGGACATTGAACTGCCTGAGGATCCAGCCATACCTCTCTTGGGCATATACCCAAAAGATGCCTCAACATATAAAAGAGACACGTGCTCCACTATGTTCATCGCAGCCTTATTTATAATAGCCAGAAACTGGAAAGAACCCAGATGCCCTTCAACACAGGAATGGATACAGAAAATGTGGTACATCTACACAATGGAATATTACTCAGCTATCAAAAACAACGAGTTTATGAAATTCGTAGGCAAATGGTTGGAACTGGAAAATATCATCCTGAGTGAGCTAACCCACTCACAGAAAGACATACATGGTATGCACTCATTGATAAGTGGCTATTAGCCCAAATGCTTGAATTACCCTAGATCCCTAGAACAAAGGAAACTCAAGACGGATGATCAAAATGTGAATGCTTCACTCCTTCTTTAAATGAGGAAAAAGAATACCCTTGGCAGGGAAGGGAGAGGCAAAGATTAAAACAGAGACTGAAGGAACACCCATTCAGAGCCTGCCCCACAGGTGGCCCATACATATACAGCCACCCAATTAGACAAGATGGATGAAGCAAAGAAGTGCAGACCGACAGGAGCCGGATGTAGATCGCTCCTGAGAGACACAGCCAGAATACAGCAAATACAGAGGCGAATGCCAGCAGCAAACCACTGAACTGAGAATAGGTCCCCCGTTGAAGGAATCAGAGAAAGAACTGGAAGAGCTTGAAGGTGCTCGATACCCCAAAAGTACAACAATGTCAAGCAACCAGAGGTTCCAGGGACTAAGCCACTACCTAAAGACTATACATGGACTGACCCTGGACTCTGTCCCCATAGGTAGCAATGAATATCCTAGTAAGAGCACCAGTGGAAGGGGAAGCCCTGGGTCCTGCTAAGACTGAACCCCCAGTGAACTAGACTATGCGGGGAGGGTGGCAATGGGGGGAGGTTTGGGAGGGGAACACCCACAAGGAAGGGGAGGGGGGAGGGTGATGTCTGTCCGGAAACCGGGAAAGGGAATAACACTTGAAATGTATATAAGAAATACTCAAGATAATAAAAAAAATAAAATAAAATAAAAAAAAAAAGAAGAAAAAAAAAAAGGTTTTTACCACATAGCCAGTAGCTTTTAGAGCAACCAAACATCCATTCTCATTCTTCATGCAAAGACCACTTCAGACCCCTTTGACTTTCCAGAGAGGCTTCCCCTCGGGATGGCTCAGCCTCCTTAAGACAGGCTTTTTTATGGTGCTGAGGCAAGAGGAGAAAGAGGTCCAGCTGAACTGGAGTGATTAGATGCTTGAGTCAGATAGGAAATTCAATTTTCCTCCCATTTCATTGGTAAAGAGCAACCCTATGGCCTGAGAGAAATGCAAAGAGCTAAAGTAATGCAATCCCTTGAACTTCTAAAAAGCAAATGACAAGTGAGAGCACCAGTGGCTCTCTCTCTACTCAGAGGGGACATTTTCTAATCAAGTGCTATTAGAATTGTCAAAATTTAAACTGCACAAAAAGTTGCTGTTCAGTCCAGCGATATTTACAACCGATGCCCTTTTGAAATGAGAGTTGTGGTTCTATAGAACATTTACCTTTTTTTCTCCTCCCTATTTTTCAACATTTTTGCAGTGTTGTGACTCAGAGAAGTGTCACTGAATCCCACCAAGCACATGCTGAGTGCTTAGCACTTATTAATGGAGGAACACCACTGTAAGAAGCTACATTTGAAAAGTCAGTGGACTTGTGATTGTATTTCATATCCAAAGTCACAAGGCCATGACAGAGCCAGAAAAGGGTTTTCCTGCATATTGCCATTAACCACCAGACTGCTTTTATTACTTCCCTGAGAAAAGCTGTACTCATCAGAGTTATTTATGTCTGTTGGCAGTTTCCAATGGTGACTGCCATCTTCAGCCTTGGACTCTATTCATGCCCAGAATGTTTGGCTCAGACATAGGGCAAAACAATGCCTAGCACAGTTAGAGGCAGTATCCTACTGTAGTTACTCCATAGTGCCTATCCCAACAGAGAAAGTACAATACTGCCACTCAGATGCTTCCTCCTCTTAGTTCCGTTTCCTGTTGCTGAGACAAAAGATCCCCAATAAAAGCAACTTAAGGGAGAAAGGGTTCATTGGGCTATAGTCTGTTATGGCAACAGGAACATGAAGCAGCTAATAACATATCCACAGTCAAGAGCAAAGAACAATAAATTAATGCAAGCGAGTTAGTGGTTTTTTGTTTTGTTTTGTTTTGTTTTGTTTTTTTAATATAATCCAAGATGCCCTGCCTAGGGAATGGTGCCACCCATAGTGGGTGGGTTTCCAACTTCAATTAACATAATCATGGTAATCATTCATGCCTACAGGTCAACCTGATCTAGACAATCTCTCATTGAGACTCCTTTCTCAAGTGATTGTAGATCGTGTTAAGCTGACCATTAAAACTAACCATCACATGTTCTACAAACTTATTAAGGTCCAGTCAGAATTAACTATTGTTTACACTAATGACTTGCCTATTTTCTTTACTGGATCCTGTGACATAGGATCGGGGCACTGTTAAGGAGGAGAGAGGGTACTGGCAAGAGGGGGATGTCGAGACCAGAGATGGGAGGAAGGAGTAGGAGAGGATAGATGAGATTAAAGTACAGTGATATGCATGGAAATGTCACAATGGCCTGGGGACATGACTCGGTGTGCAAGCTCAAGGCCTAAATTTGGATCCCCAGAATGAACAGAAAAGCTAGGAATGGCAGCATATACCCATTATTCAGGCACTGGAGAGGTAGAAAGAAACGATTCTGTGGATCTCAGCAGCCAGGCATCTAGCTGGAACAGAGAACTATGGATTTGGTGACTGGCATTGTCTCAGAATGAAAAGTAAGGTGCAAAGAGATAGAGGAAGACATCCAGCATTGACCTCTGACCTCCACCCAGGCACACAGGCACAAGTGCACCCCACATATATGATATACTTGCATACTCCACACTAAACACATGCACACAGAAGCCCACTTCTTTGTATAACTCAAATCTTAATAGAAAAGAATGGAGATCTGGTCTGGTGTAGAGTTTTTAATCCCCTGCTCCTGAGAGAATTCTAAGACTTACAAAGAGCAAAATTAGTGTCTCTTGAGTCAAACAGAAGCCCTACAGTCACACTAGAAACCCAAATGTTAGCCTGCACCTTCCTTCCTTGCTCTGTTTTAAAATGATAAATTGGCATCTGTATGCAAAGAGGAGAATGCGGACAGACTGAGTTTGTATTCCCAGCTGTCGCCCATACCATGTGAGAAGAGAGACTTCAATTTCATTTTAGCATCCAGGAGACATCAGGTCCAATTTAATTTGATCCCCAAATGACCAAGCTGATTAATTGTCAAGTATGGTTTTACTCCATAGTAAACCTTAATCTCTCATAATTTGCCATGAAATTAATGGGAGTTGGCTATTTCAGGCGCGAATGAGGGAGGTCTAACAAACCTCCCCAGGCCGTCTTTAGGCCAGGTGGGGATGGCCTGGCTGCACCCAAAGAGGAACAGGTGGAATGAAGATTAGGTCACATGGTGGGAAGGGGTGGCCGTAGGCCGGCAGCTGTTGAACTCCCAGGTGTGTGTGAGTTGGCAGGGGTACAAAGGCAGGAGCTGCTAACAGCTCAAAGTCCCAGGGCTGTGCAGCTGCTCGCTTGGCGCTAGCTGTGGACCCACCTGTAGTGTTGACAGGCACACCCCACGCTTGGTGCACGAGAACATGAAAGGTCTGGGGAAAAGAGCAGCCACCCGCCCTTCTTACCTCGAAGGTTGTGAGGAGCAAACTTGCCCCCTCACTGACAAGAATGAATAGGCTTAAGACCAGACCCCCTTGGCTTTTCTTATTTACCATGCAGCCCTTGGAGATCTAAAGAAAAGATACACATTTTTTTTTTCTACACAAGAGCCTATTCCCAAGCACTCAAGGAAGTAGGGGGAAAAATAACCCTGAGGAAGAGGGTAAATCAACAGGCAAGGATATTGGGGGTGGGGAGACCACAAGAGATTGGAGACTGAGAGACAAAAATAAAAGCTGCCCCTGCTAGGCCGGGGGACTGTGTACACAAAATGTCCTATAAGCCAACCTGTCTTAGTCTGTCTCTGCCTGGAACAAAGGCAAGCTATGGCTTTCACTGGATAGAATACAGCCTCAGCTTTGAAGAAGCTAGTCTTAGTAGCTGTCAATATGCAGTGTTTCTTGACCTCCGATCACAAAAGGGAACTGAGGGTGGCACATTCAAATGACAGCGGAGTGTGTGCATAAGTGAAGTAACAATCTCTTGCTGAGGTTCAGACTACAAAGCGTCGCCAGCTCTCATGCTATGGTAAGCCAGCCTCCAAAAGAACGATGAACCCAGCTACTATCCTCTTGTTTCTTCCATCTCAGCTTATAAGTACAAACAGCAGAATAGCTGACTCGAGATCGTGTGACGTCACTTTCCTGAGTCTGTTTCAGAATTATCCCACTTCCGGTGTATAAGGATGCTACATTTCTAGTATTGCTTCCCACCCCTCAAAGGCTCGTGGTCTCAGCTTGTTTTGGGGAAGGAGTGAATGAGTAGTCAACGGTCTTCATGTGTGGATCCAGTTCACTGGGGGTGATCCCAAAAGAGGACTAGATTATAAGTAGGAGCGGTTTTGATATCATTTGGTGAGAGTCAATCAAATCAAGAACTGGAACAAAAACTGTGAACCAAAATAAGTTTAAATTTATTTAAGCATAAATCAATGCATCTTTTCTCTTTACAGATTGGCTGTCTCAGGCATTTTGTCATAACTACAAAACACTGATTAAAAACAAAATGACAGAGAGTATGAAAGTTATCACATACTTGCCTGTGTGTTTTCTGCTGCCCCTTGGCATGGCTGTGTCACTCTTGACTACCACAGGATCTTAAGTAAAGGGTATCTAGAAAGGTTTTTCAATTTTGGATCAATATAGTCTGGATCTGCCTATATTTGTGGTGGAATGAAGATTTATCTGTAGTGCATCTTGTTGCAAAGGTAAAAGCTCTGTGCTGAACATACCTGAGAGGAACACAGAAAGAGCCGGGGTTCTCTATTGCCTTGGTTGTTGCTGTGGGGACCAGCCTTGATGCCAAAGTCAGGATCCCTCATAATAGAGGACAGTCTTGTAGCTCTCAGACTTGAGTGAGCATCTGTGTCATTCACAGGACTCTAGATTCAGGGAGTCTGGATAGAGCTTAAAGCCTAATGTTCTAGACCCAGATGGTGCTGATCCAAATCCAAATGGGGCTGATGCACCTATTGGAGACAACGTTGTTAGAACCCCTTGGACAGCTGCTGTATGTGATTTCTCAGATACACTACCCTGAGATAACTCTCACTAGCTACACAGTGAACCTAATCTCTCAGCACTAAAAGGGGACTAAGAGCTCATTGGATCACAAGTTACAAATACTCAGTAAAGTTGACACTCTGTTTAGATTCTGACTAGAAAATAATCATTACATCATGGAAAAGAATCTGTGGTTTTGTTTACAGTGGAATTTAATTATGTTTCCTTTTTAATTTAATTTGATTGAACATATTTATGTGAAGTACTGTGATCATTTAATACATGTATTTAATGTGTAATGGTCAGATTAGCATTTCTTTCTCAAATATTTACCATGTTTGAGATGCATTCTTGTATGCATATGTGTACATTTGTGTTTAGGGTGTGCACATATGTATGCATACATGTGTGTGTTTGAGTGTGCACACATATTTGGAAGAACAACCTTGGGTGTCATCCTCAGGAACACACACTGTTCGTTTCCTTTGAGACAGAGATTCTCATTGTTTGGAAACTCACCAGTTAGGTTACCCTGGCTGGACAGAATGTCCCAGAGATTCTACTCTCTCTACTGTCCCAGCATTAGAATTATAGTGTAGGCCATTACATCCCACATTTTCCATGGGTTCTGGGGGTCAAGTTCAGGTCTTCATGCTTGTAATGTCTGTGCTGTCTCTCTGGTGCGTTAGGAGAATTGAGACAGGTGCACTCTAGCTCAAGATGGACTTGAATTTACTGTGTATCTGAGGCTACTCTCAAACTCATGGTATTCCTGTGACCTTGGGTTCTCAGGAGCTAGATAGATTACAGGTGTATGTTAGCCGTGTCCAGGTATGTTGGGAATGAACTTTTCTAGTTCCTTACTAAATATGTAATAAATGGTTAGTGGCCTTAAATATAAAAAAGAAGCAAATAAAGTGTAAAATGAACCATAGTTTCCTCGTGCCAGCATGTTTTTGTCCTAGCTGTTAATAAGCA
The DNA here is from genome assembly GCF_021556685.1 of Rattus norvegicus. NCBI lineage: Eukaryota > Metazoa > Chordata > Mammalia > Rodentia > Muridae > Rattus > Rattus norvegicus. The sequence goes on along the minus strand of NC_141550.1, from coordinate 35,446,236 downwards.
TATTTTGGTACCCTTTGGCCAGGCTTCCTCTAGCCCCTCCCTACTCCTATTTCCCTTTCTCTAGTGCCACTGATCTTTTCTGTTCAATGAAAGACACTTTTCTCAGCTTCCACATTTTGCTAAGTATATGCATCCTTTGCTTTTCTCTGCCTGGTTTATTCCAGTCAATGAAATACCCAGTTCTTCCATCTGTGTTGTTGCAAATGATACATACCATCATGTCATGAATTTGGCTAGGTGACATTTTGTTCTGTGTATACCTACTCTTCCATAAACAGAAGCCTTAGTCAAAGAATTTCAATGTTTTTCCCCTTCAGAGGCAGTGGCATCACACTAGGTCCTCACAGCTGTTGAGTAAGTGCTCTTCTTCAGCGCTGTGTCACCTTGCCCAGGAATCTCTACTTTTTAACTTGGAGGCACTGTTAGAGGTGAAGAGAGGAGACAGAATAGAAGAGTGAACCAGAATCTGTAGAATATCAAATATTTAATCCACTTTCAAGTCCGTGTTTCCTGGGTTTCTTTCTTTTCTCCTGCCCATAGAACCTGGGGCAAATTCTTTAACTGCTCTAAATCTCAATTCCTTATCTCTAAATTTGAAGAGATAATATTTATCAGACAGACTTGCTGCCAGGCCTAATGATGTTAGGGAGTCAGAGATAGCCTGACTGTCAATCACGGGATGGTAGGATGCATACACATCACAGCATCATATAGCAGAAGACACAACAGAATAGATGCATAGACACCAACTCAAACAAGCCCTGAAAACACAGGTGCTCAGGGGAAAGATAGGCACTGAATCACTCCTAGGAATTAAGCAATGAAAAGAGATGCATATCAAGTATACGTTATGTTTTTATATTAGAATTAGAATGGGAAAGAAGAACAAGATGTGAACATGAAAACTTCAGACATAAGTAAACCACTCACAGTGGTAAAGGTCTGTGTCAGACAATACTAAGAAACTACGGAGTTGACTCCCTGTGGCACGGGCAGTATCAGGTGGGAGCCTGGCAGCACCTTGCTAATACTGTTTCCTCATCTGCAGAATTGAGTCCTGATGCTTTACAGCCACTAAGAATAATCAATGCCCCTGCCTCTTTCAAAGCTGCTGTCAGGTGGGTACTGACTATATTATATGACTGCAAAAGTCACTAGAAACTTCTCTGGAGTTTCCATAAGTAAAGGAATCTTCATAAAGGATTTGGAACAAAAGTGCCTGTCAGAGAGAGAAGGGAATTATATAGAATGTCTGAAATTCTCCCTGTAGCTGACCAAGCCCAAGGAAGAGAGTTGTCCTCAAGGCTCACACTGTCCTTAAAGGAAAAAAAAATGATCTTGGGATATGCAGCCTTGTGATGGTTCATCTTGACTAGATTTGGAAAGGCCAAGGACACATCTCTGGGTATGTCTTAAAAGGCATTTCTACAGGGGATTAATGGAAGATTAATTAATTCACCATCCTGAATGTGGTTGGTACCAACTCATGGGTTAGAGGCTGGGCTGAATAAAAAAGAATACATGAGCTGAACGTTAGCATTTATCTCTCTGTTTCCTGACTAGGGATGCAGTGTAACCATATACCTCCTGTTTCTGCCACCATTGCTTTCCCACTGTGATAGACTGTGCACACTCAAGCTATAAGCCAAGATAATCCCTGCCCTCCTTAGATCCTTTTCCCAGGTATTTTTGTCACAGCAATGCTAACATAAGCACATAGCTTGGGTTTAGGGTCATTAACCCTAAGAGGAAAAAAATCTATTCAAAGTAAGCAGTTGTAAACAAATAATAGACATTAGCAGAGTGGTTTTAAGTAAAGAATAATTCCTTCCTAAACCTCTGCCCCAGCTTCCGGGTACACTACTCAACATATGCATAAGTACCTCAGAGTTTGTCAAAACAAACAAAATTGGGCAATCCCTTACAGAAGAAGATTATGAATTCAGTTTGCTCATGTTTCTCTTTCCTAAAAACAAAGATATTCTGGTCCTCCGTCATCTGACTTGTTTCAATAACAGTGTGTTTAGTACAGAAAACCACAGCCGCACATCTGCTGCTAATAAAAGTTCCTGATCGGCGATGCCCGTTGCCTTTCAAAATGCATTTCCTTTGCTCCCAAACTGGTCATGGGCCTAGCCAAAGCTTGTTTCTGTTCTCAAGACAAATGACACTGTGCTTATTCCAAGAGGAACAAACGACCAAGTCGAATCTGTGTCAGCCACTGAAGGTTAGTGCACGTCTGAGCCTTAATGACAAGTTGACACTCTTGTTTATTAAATTGCTGAACATGCAGCTTTAAAATTTTGTAACATTTTCAACTCTTGGTAAAAGTTGGTTGCAAATCTCAAGGCTAAATGATATTTGATAAGCAAAACAATCACATTTCCAGTAAAAACAGATTCTTAAAGCAGCAACCTTAGGAGACTTTCTTTCCCTTTCTTTTTCCAGGAAACATTGATTTAGAAGAACTGTGAGCTTTGACTTAAGGAAGAGGCCACTACTATCCAGTCAAGAACATCAGCAGGCTCTGGTCCCTGCTTACAGTTCCCTAGGTAAGTGAGTTAAGGACAGACTACAGTCCTCCTTGTAGACAGATGAAGATGAGTTACAAGGTCAACTGCAAGAACAAACTAGAAACTTCTGGCACAAGGCAACATGTCCAGACAGTCGCAGCATTTGTTTCCATAGACTTCTGTGTTGGGCACAGGAGGGGTCAAGGGGTGATTTCCCATGAGCACTTGGAAGGGAAGTGGGGAATGGAGGAATAAAGACATGTTGCAAGCTCTCTATTCAGCAGTTGACAAAGTGTAGGCCTGAGCCCAGCAGCAGCTCTGAGTACTAAACAGGCTGGAAACCAAGCATGCTTCTTTCTTCCCTTAATCCTCACAAACAGACTTCCCACAAACCAGAGGAGAGCAGCAGGTCAGGCAGTGGATGTGAGACCTTCCTCAAGAGGTACTAGCAAGTGTCTTGGCAATGCTAGCATAGAAGAATGTGAATAGAAATAAATTGAGGGAGACACCCTGCAAGTGCATAGGATTGAGGGGAGGCCAGAGTTATTGTGAATTCCTATTTGATTTTAATTCTGATCTCATCTACCCCGACAGAGGGTGAGCCTCAGAACACCTTACAGAGAACCAAGGAGCACTAATTGTACCCTGATCAGCTCAATAGCAAGAGGATCCAGAAGATACCCAGGTCCTGGGGACACTAACAGAGAGCCTGAACCATAGTCTGATCATCAGTAGATGTGGCACAAGGACCCTCAGGAGATGAACAGATGACAGTGGAGAATGTCAGTAAATGGCGCACTCTATGTCTTGGCCATCATTCATTGTTTCCCAAAGGCTCCTGTGAGCCCTTGTCAGCTGCCATGCAGTGTTTGAGGTATAGGAGAAACAAGCTCAAACAGAAAGGATATAAAGAAACACTGTCCTCCTCGACCTGTGCTTTTAAAAAGCTAGCAAATAAGATGTAGTTTCAACCAACATGTTACTTGGAGTCTTGTGTAGCCCAGGCTGACCTCAATCTTGGTATGTGACTGAGAATAACCTTGAACTTCTGATCTCCTGCTCCCACCTTCCACAGGTTGAGATTACAAGCCTGTGCCACCATACTCAGTTTATGTGGCGACCGGGATCAAAGTCAGAGCCTCCTGTAGGCACTCTGCCAACATAGCTACTTGTACTGGATGGTTTTGTGTGTCAGCTTGACACAAGTTAGAGTCACCAGAAGGAAAGGAGCCTCAGTTGAGAAAAATGCCTCCATGAGATCTAGCTGTAGGGCATTTTCTTAATTAGCGATTGATAGTGGAAGGTCCAGCCCATTATGAGTGGGGCCATCCCTTGGCTGGTGGTCCTGGGTTCTACAAGTATGCAGGCTGAGCAAGCCTAGTGGAAGCCAGGAGAAGCCATGGCCTCTGTATCAGTTCCTGCCCCCAGGATCCTGCCCTGTTTGAGTTCCTGTCTTGACTTTCTTCAATGATGAACAGCAATATGGAAGTGTATGCCAAATAAACCCTTTCCTCCCCAACTTGCTGTTCAGTCATGGTGTCTCATTGCAGCAACAGAAACCCTAACTAAGACACTGCTCGAAGAAAAAGCCTTTTCATAAGTTATACATAACAGAATAAGAACAGGGAAATATTGGTCGAGCTAGGGCCTGGAGCTAAAAGTCAAAAGGGTCTTCTCAAGAGCTCAGCTCTGGAGTAGGAAAACAACCTGAATGGCTATCATCTCCCTCTCTCTGTCTCTGTCTCTGCCTCTCTGTCTCTGTCTCTATCTCTCCCTATCTCTCTCTTGTGTGTGTGTGTGTATGTGTGTGTGTGTGTGTGTGTGTGTGTGTGTGTGTGTGTGTGTGTGTTTGTAGGGTATGCCTGATCATATGGTGTCTGTGATTGGCTAAAACACAAAACAAAACAAAACCCCAATACTAACTTAGGTGTTAGTTTGTCTACATGCCAAGCTAGGATATAGCTTGCTAAATCTGCACTCAAATGTGAGACAGCCCCAGGCTTGCCTGTTTACTTTATTCTAACACTACATTAGATGGTAATGAGTGTTAAAATATAAAGCCGAGAAGAGAGGAAGAGTGTAGGGAGGCAGTCTGTGAGACGTTACTTGTTCATCATGAGGGGGCGGGATCAGCGAGAGGTTCCCTTCAGAATGTAGTGAAAACATGAAAGCCGTAGAGGAGTAATGCAGACATATGCAAAATAGCCTTCCAGACAGAGCAGAAAACATCCTTAAAGACTATAGGCAGGAGCATGCTGGCCACTGTGGAGGGACAGGGACAAGGCACGAGGCTGGCACTGAGTAGAAAAGATGGAGGAGGACCAGATGAGGTCCAGAAGGGGACATAAAGTCTACCACAAAGCGCACTGTGACCATTTCCCACTCTTTTTAACTGAGATTTAAAAAACAAATAAACAAGGAAAGAACAAAAAACAAACAAACAAAATAACAACAAAAAATTGGGATGCATATAATGCCTATGACTGTCAAAGGTAAAAAGAGAGAATGGCTGACGGAAGGCCAGGCAGCTGTCTTCTGATGTATAGAAATGTTTCCCAGAGAGAAGTCATTCAGCTAGATTCAACAGCCTTCTGGGGATCTTAGTCTCCTCAATAAATGAGTTTAGGAATGGTCAAAATGGGAAGCTCAAGGACAATTTTATTAGAGTTTAAAAGAAAAATCCCAGGGCAGGCAAGCTGTAAAGCTCAGCAGCTGCCCAGAGGAGGAGAAAGGGAAAAAGGACAAAAAAGGCCAGGACAGTTGAGTTGAGCCAGCATGGAGGTCAGACACAGGGACAGGCATCTGCACAGTCAGGAAGGACCCTTATGCCAAAGTGTCAGCCAGTAAGCATGTGTAGAAAAGAGGAGAGAACTAACATTGTGCTTTCTGGCGTGGTGGAGAGAAGTGTGCAGATGCAGGACGCTGCAAGGGCAGCTCAGGGAGAGACTGCCCTCACTGAGGTTTTGTATCCGTTACTTTTCAAATTCTGTTACTCTGATCCAATAGCTGATGAAGCACCTTGAGGGAGGATGGGTGGATTTCTGGTTCACAGGTGGATATGGATCAATGAGAGGAATGCTGGAGGGAGTCGGGGCTCGGAGTGTGGGAGTGGGAAGGAACGGAGAGTAGTGGGGACAGAGATATGAGACAGCAAGCAGGTCTGGCTATAAACCTATGTGACTCACTTCCTCCAGTCAGGCCCCTACGTCCCAAACATTCCATATCCTCCCCAAACAGGCCCAGCAGCTGAGGGCAAATGACGAAACACCTAAGCCGGTGGCTGATAGTTCATTCAAACCACAAAGGATGAGGAAATATGGGGAAGCCGGGCACAGCAGAGGAAGAAAGCTCCCTTTGAACAAATAGATCTACAAAATCTCTTCTGTTTGGGCACCTCCCACCTTTCCCTCCAGTAGACAGCAGTTAGCCCAAATAGAAAGAACTTTCCTGAATAGAGAGGAATCTTCAAGTTACACTCCTGATGGAGTCTGAAACTCAGAGGAGAGTCATGTTGCCCAGTCAAAAAAATATCAAGGTTTTGTTGTTTGGTTGGGTGTTTTGTTTTCTGTTTGTTTTTTATTTTGTTTTTTTAATGGCAACAAGCTAGTTTAGACCCTTGCCTAAGTGCCCATTCTTCCACCTTTCAACTTGAGTCACAAAGAAGACAACCCAGGGGGACATACTTGAACAAATGGCCAGAGGCCATGAGGGGACTCCAGAAAGTATAAAGGAGAGAGGGTGCTTGAGCAAGGACATGCAGAGGTCTCAGGAGCAGCCATAGAGAAGGCCTTGGTCAACAGAATCATTCTCCAGGTCTCTAATCTAAGTTCTGATGTAGATTCCCACGGTCACCACTGAGTTTGTGATTGCTACCCTTGCTGGGGTAGTAGAGCAAGGACTGGGGTCAGTCGGTTCTCTATCCTTCCATCCCAGTTGTCTTTTGAGAATGGATACAGTACAGCAAGCTTCAAGCTTATTTATTCTGTTTCTCACCCCTCTCCATTAAGAAACAGTTCACCCCAATATCTCTCTCTCTCTCTCTCTCTCTCTCTCTCTCTCTCTCTCTTTCTCTCTCTCTCTCTCTCTCTCTCTCTCTCTCTAATTTTTTTCTTAAAAATCAACTTGGGACACTGTATGTCTGATACAAAGCCAGACAGATTGGACTGTTAACTGCTATCTACAGTGAGACAGGAGACAGGATAAAACTTGCCTCAGCTGAGGTAGCTCTTTGCCATCGGGTTGAGATTTGCAAGGAGAAATTCCCAAGCCTTGAATTTCCACTGGGGATCCCCTGAGAAGTTGGAACTCGTCAGGTGCCACCCTTGCAAGTGAAGGGGGACTTGACCACCGAGATGTCTCTAATAAGTGACAAAAATCATCTGGGTAACAACTTGACATTTTTCATGTTCAAGTCTCTATTGAAATAGAATGTACAAATTAATAGTCTCAGGAGACCCGTGTGGAAGAAAATCAGAATGGGGATCACGAACCCCATTAACTCACTCGTCTCAAGCCTCTAATGAGAAGATCACTGGGGAATGGAGATGGGGCAGGATGTTCAGGGCATGCAGATGCTTTCAAAAGCATCCATTTTACAAAGACACATAGCATCCTCCTCCCCTGAGTGTGTCAGTCTTAATGAACAATAGCTGGTCCTGTCTGGAGAGGAAGCAATAACTTCTCGAAAGATGCTGTTTGCTTCGACGAGTTATCTGCTTTTTGGTTTTTTTTTTGTCTCTATAACCCTCCACAGGCCATAAGTCAAACTCTATTGTTCCTATCAGATCAGTTTCCCCAAAGGTGAAGAATGCAGAAACAACTACACCTAAAATTCAACACAATCTGCTAAGACGTCCGTAAGAGTCATTGAGATTCTGGAGGCCTGGGCAACGGAGATGGAGAAAATGCTTAGGAAAAAAAATCCACTTGCTGATTATTTTGTAATAAAACTGTTTATTCTGTCAGAAAGTGGGGAGAATTAGATGCAAACAGATTTATTTAAACCCAGTTGTACTACTGTGCAGTAGATTGCTTTAACCCCATTCCATTATTAAACACATGACGCTGTTTCTATGGAGAGAAGTGTCAGCCGAGCTGAGGTTGTCCATAGGTACAGCACAGTGCTACGGTTTTACTGTTTAGAGCTTGAGAAGGTTATAGTCTATAGGACACATTTGAAGTTTCCACACGCTAGAAAACCTATCCAATAATATAGTTGTAGATCTGGGAAGAGTCAGAGGAACGGAGGGGAATCAAAGCACATCGTGGAAGTTCTCAACGAACTAATGAAAACAATAAAGCGTAACACAGATTAGAAATCAACAGAGAAAGTTGTACTAGTAACCATCCTGGGTACACTGAGACAGGGACTTTAATTTATAGTTTAGCTCTAATCTATCCCAGCAACCTTGCTAAGCAGTATTAATATTCTAATGCTTAGATGATAAAGTAGAAACTTGTCAGAGTTTCCCAAGGTTAACTTAAGCTTCAGCCAGGATTAACAGAAAAGTATAGACTCAATGGTATGTCTTGGAGGTCCTGGGTTTAACTGCCAACACCAAAACAGAATGAAATAATGTAGAATCAAGGGTTGAAATTGAATCTTCACTTTTAACCTACCAAGATTATTATCCAACATTCACAGACCTCTTTACCCTCACGTGAACATGGAAGGCTTGATTTCCTTTATGTTGCTGGAGCACCCAGGGCCACTCCAGGGACTTGAGCTATACAAACTTCAGGGCCTGTTCTAATGCACTTGCAGCTCCAGTATGAGCTCCAGAGCAAGTTTTCAAGTTAGTTGATTTAAAGAACCAGCAACAGCACCACTAAGTCTTACAGGTGCTTTGGTGTAACTCTTCTTAACCCACATGACCATAGAGAAAAGCAACGAGGCCAACGAGATGCTTCAGCAGATACAGAACATGGGTTTGGTCTTCCAGACTCAGTGGAAGAAGGGAACTGACTCCTGCAAGCTGTCCTCCGTGACACACGTACACACTAAATAAATATAATAAAAAAAACCAAATACTACAGGCTGCATTTTAAAAGTAAAACTGTGTGAGTTGACTGGGAGAGACATGGAAGGCTTCTGTGATAACCCCCACTGTCTTAGTCAGGTTTCTATTCCTGCACAAACATCATGACCAAGAAGCAAGTTGGGGAGGAAAGGGTTTATTCAGCTTACACTTCCACACTGCTGTTCATTACCAAAGGAAGTCAGGACTGGAACTCAAGCAGGTCAGGAAGCAGGAGCTGATGCAGAGGCCATGGAGGGATGTTTCTTACTGGCTTGCTTCCCCTGGCTTGCTCAGCTTGCTTTCTTATAGAACCCAAGACCACCAGCCCAGGGATGGCACCACCCACAATGGGCTGGGTCCTCCCCCCTTGATCACTCGTTGAGAAAATGCCTTACAGCTGGGTCTCATGGAGGCATTTCCACAACTGATAACTCCAGCTTGTGTCAAGGTGACACACAAAACTAGCCAGTACACCCACCCTACCCCACCACCCTTAAGAAAGTAACAACCTAGACAAGAAGTCACCAAAGAGAACTCTTAAAAAGTATGGTGTGGATGCTCATATAGCTCTCCACAATCGGTGGCATCTGGTGAAGGTGCGGGAGGGGAAGGACTCAATTTTATTTAAGGGGCAGGCAGGCCACTGAGAGTTTGACCATGCTCCAGTGAGTATAGATAACACACCTCGGACTTTTTAATTTTAATTTTTACTTTTTTGGGGAGAGATGTCATAGGGGAGAGTAGACATGGAAGGACTGGGAAGTGACTATGATCGGGGTGCATGGTGTGAAACCCCCAGAGAATTAATAAAAATACGATGTTGAAGAAAATTAAACTGGGTATATGTGTATGCATGAGCAGGCTTGCATAATCTTGAATATCAGCCTTCCCTTGTCTTGGAACTTTTCCACATAGGCCATTCTAGCTGTAAGCTTTTGGGGTCCTCCTGTCTCTGCCTCCCTAGCATAGTCATTCTAGGCACGCAACACTGCTCAGATTTTTATCTGGGCTCTGGGGATCTAAACTAGTCTGCCCAGTTATGAGGCAATCACTTTCAACAGTTGAGCTATCGGCCAGCCTCACAGTTTTGCTTCTGTGTTTACATGATAAATTGAAAGCAGGGTGATGCACCAGAGGCTGGAAATGCATTGCAATTTGGGACTCAGCCATGCCTAATTTCCTCATGAATCGAATAGAAAGTGGGGCTAACTCTCATAGACCAACCATAAATACTCTTAGCATGATATCCCGGAATGTCATTGGTCAGTTTGTCAGTCCCATCCCACACTTCCATCTATCAGTGTAAGCTGACAGGACCCTGCCAATTAGAATAATTTGCTCTTTTGACTGAGGAAATGCTATTTGCACTTCCACAACCATGTCTGGTTCCTCCTCCTGAACTACCCAGTGTCCTCTTACCTGAGGATATCTCTCCACAACATCCAAGTCCCCTTGACATCTGCGGTTAAGTTTGCCAGTCACTTCCTCTCTGTTCCTGCAGCACTTGGCTCTCTCTTGTAGTATTTTCTCACTTTTTCTTGAATTATTAATTATCATGTGTGCCATGTTTTTGTTTTGTTTTGTTTTGAGTCTTGGGATTAAACCCAGAGCCTCGCCCCCTGTACGCAAGAGAGAAGTGCTCTACCAGTGAGCTTGATTTCCAGCCCTAGGCCACGTCTTAATGATCTCTGTTCCCATCCCAGTCCTCAGAACAATACTCCTGCATGATGAATGAGAGAAGAAATAGAGTGTCATTGCGCATGGAGACAGGAGTTTCTCCTTCTTTTCCAGACCTCGCTCTGTAATTAGCTTAGCTGTCACAGAGACGTGTATGCACAGCAAGCAATTGGAAAGCGTGTTTTCCGGGGAGACTATGACTCTTTACCACTTGATAAAATTCCTAGTAGCATTCCAGTGAAGAAGTGATTTTGAGAGAAGGCATTCAGATAGCATTCCCAAGGACTGGGCTGTACATTCCTTCCTTGAGACTGGCTTCCAGTGTGTATGAACATTTCATTAAACACAAATATGCATAAATGTTCATTAACTCTTCCAAAGCCATGCAGCCATTAGTAAAATAATATGTCTACCACTGTATTAATTAATGCATGATATAGTATACAATATGTGACTATATAGTTTTTAGGTGAAGATTTTTATATTTTCCCTTTGCCATCTAGGGATTGGCCTTTTGCAAAAATGTTTAATATCGGTTGAGCAGCTATAGTTTCTAGAAGACAAAGGAAAGCATGCCATTCTCTCCCTAACCTAGTCCCTAATGGTGGTTGATCGCCTTTCTCTCCCCAGGTTCTGTTACAAGGGACCTCTACTTGAGAATTAACTGTAGGAGTCTCTTAACTCTGTGCACTCCATGTGGAAACACCACAGGTCACCCCTCCCCCCAGATGCGTGGTGGAGCTGTAAGTCTGACAGTGTGAAATGTGACAGATTATTGTAGAATTCTTTGCTTGTTTTCCTTGTGACCTAACTCTCATAAAATTTATTTCATTTTTTTCTTCCAAGCTCCTAGAGCCTGTGGTCATATGATTCAAAGTGGGGGAAAACATTGTCAAAACAGTATAAAGGAGTTGTCATTTTTTATGTTGTTTTTATTACATAAAAAGCTTCAAAGTGCAGACCTAAATCTTGTTCATCTGCATCTAAGAGTATCAAATGTGTTGCTATAAACTAGTATTAGTATTATTGAATATTCTTGGCACTATGATTTTTATTTACATTTTAAAGAAAAAGCCAATAAATATAATACTAGAATTTGTCTGGGAAATGAATGCAGAAACTTGTCATGTTAAACACACATATATCCACATACCACACACACAGACCACACACACAAAGACACACACACTACACAACATACTACGTACCACATCCTCAACCCCCTATACACCCACCTACCAGTCATGTCACAACACACACACACACACACACACACACACACACACACACACACACCATACATCGCCACCCCCACATGAAGTTCAGACAGACATTCTGTTTTCTATAAGTTAACTAGTATTTTTTCATAACAGTAAGGTTGCAATGGATTTTGTGTGCTTCTTGGTGTATTGCTATAATTTCTTTAACATTCGATAATGGCCAAATTGGTTTAGCAAGGAGTGTGCTTTACAACAGTTGTACACAATTTTACAGATTTCTGACTTATAAGCCTCCAAATAGAAACCTTAAAAATATCCTTTGGGGCCATTGGCATTTAGGAGAAAACAGTATGTTTTGTCTAAATCCGGTTTAAACTGTAACAAAAACGTTTAATGCTATTTTGGTCTCATGCAAGAAAAATAGCATTCTAAACCAAGTACTTATTAATAGAGCCCCATCCAGATTTTAGACACAGTTTGGACTGAGGATCAAAAGAGAGGCCAGGAACGAGTGCAGAGGATCTTGCAAAACAGAGGAGTCCAGGACGAGACACAAAGTGGAGATGTGAAGTTCCCGCTGTCTTCACAGGCGGCATAAAGGGAGACGGTACATCAGCCTGGGGCTCTGTCCACAGAAGACTTAGATCTTGGCTGTGGGATGCTTCAGTGCTTTGTGAGGCTGATAACCAGAGTTTGGATCTGCAGAGCATGATTCACTTAAAGCCAGATGCAGTAGCCTGAGTGTCTGCAATCCTAGTGTGCCTCCAGAAAACAGGAAGCTGAGTCAGGGGAAGGACCAGAAACTCACAGGTCAGCTAGCCTGACTTACACGAAGCAACAAAGAGGCTTTCACTCAAAGCACAGTAGAAGGCCAAGACAGACCCCCACAGGTGAGTACAGTGTGTATGGATGAGCTGGTACTCATACTGATAAGCTCACATGCCCAGAAAAAATAGAGATTGAAGCCTGCTACACTCTGAACACTCTTAACAAAATATTCCTAGAAGAAGAGCCCCCAGCCTGTTCGCATGCTCAGGAGGAACAGACTGAGGGCCTGCTACAGTCTTGACAAGATTTTCCTAGCAGCAGAGCCATGGCAGAGAAAGATGCGGTCAATAGCATGTTGTCACTCTTATGGTTGATTTTAAGGTCAATTTGCCGCAAATTAGAATTATCTGAGTAGCGAGCCTCACCTGAAAAAAATTCTCCCCTTTGCTTTGATGGATGTGGGAAGACCCACCCCCAGATTTAAAAGGGGCTGGAAGGAGTATCTGGATCGACGCTCGCTTGCTTGGCCTTCTATCTGGTTGCTCTGCTTGGCTGCTGCTATGATTCCTTTGCTGACCATAGGAAAAACATTGTTTCCAAGTTTTCTTCATGGAATAGGGACCCATGGATTGAGCTCCAGGAACCTCTAGTGCCAGAGTGGGGTTATTCAGGAACCCCCTTTGTGAACCGAGTAACTACTGATTGTCAACCCCCAGTGAGATCCACTCTCTGGGGCTACACTGATGTTTGGCAGTTTAGCAATTGTTAGTATTCTAAAGCTCATTTAATAAATGATGTGTATATAATATACATATACAGCACATGCACTCACACACACACATGTATATACACATAGAACACAACATGAACACGGAGAACCTTGTTAAGATTATAGCAAGATTCTGTTCCTCTAGAGAACTTTAACTAAATCACCTACCTAAAAAAAGCCTTTGGGTTCATAAAGTGGCTCAGTAGGGATTGAGACTTACATGGTGGAAGTTGAGAACCGATTCGTGCGGACTGTCTTCTTGCTCTCACACATGCACACATGCCCCCCACACACATAAAATAAAGCTTAAATATCCTTTTAAAACTCTTCTATTGGATACAAGGAATGAAAATTATTTCCTTTTATGTCAAGGAAAAAAAATAAGTTCTTTCAAGAAGTTTGATAAATAGAGATCTTAAGGATTCAATGAAAGAAAAAAAAAAAGCACAAACCAAGGGGACTGGGTATAGTGACACACACCTTTAAGCCCAGCACTCAGGAGGCTGAGGCAGGAACATCTCTGTGAGTTTGAGGACAGCCTAGTCTACACAGCAATTTCTAGGACAGCTAGGTGTAGACATAATATTATTGGGTACAGTGTAGAGATTAGCCTTGTATTATTTAACTGCTGATTTCTGTGCTCCCGTATCTGGTTGCTCCCCAATTATTCCCTAATTGGTCAATAAAGAAGTTGATTAGCCAATGACTGAGCAGGGGAGAGAATAGGGCTGGATTTCCTCCCAGCCAGGGGAGGGAGGAAGAGAGAGAGGAAGCAGGGATTCAGCCACAGGGAGAGAGACCAGCAGTAATACTGCATGCAGTTGTTGTGCCCCTAAAACTTGCTAAATAGATGAAATAGTCTAATCTCAATTATTTGGGAGCTAGCTGTGTTAAGAGAAAAATGCAACAAACATTTATAAAACTTCCACTAATACCCAGGGATAAACAGACCTGCTCTGAAAACAAACAACCCCATATTTACCTTCAAGAATACAGAACAATGCGGTCATCCTTCCTTGACATAAGGTAGGTATGGATGACATAGGTAAATAAACAGAAGCCCAGGGAAGCCCAAGAATACCCTCAAAAGAGTATGTAAAGTTTCCCCTCTGTACTGGCTGGTTTTGTGTCAACTTATACAAACTAGAATCATCAGAGAAAGAGCTTCAATTGAGAAGATCTAGCTGTGAGGCATTTTCTTATTAATGATCAGTGTGGAAGGACCCATCCCACGGTAGGTGTGGCCATCCCTAGGCTGATGGACCTGGGTTCTGTAAGAAAGCAAGCTGAGCAGGCCTTGGGGAGCAAGTCAGTAAGCAGCGCTCCTTCATGGCCTCTGTATCAGCTCCTGCCTCCAGGTTCCTTCCCTGTTTGAGTTCCTCTCCTGACTTCCTTCTATGATGAGTAGCAATATGGAACTGTAACCCAAATAAATCCTTTTCTCTCCTACTTGCTTTTTGGTCATGGTGTTTCTTTGAAGTAATTGTTAGAAACTCTAAGACGTCCGCTATATGCACATTTACATATTTATGGCAAATTTGTTTTTGTAATTTGTATTGTGGACGAGAGAGAGAGAGAGAGAGAGAGAGAGAGAGAGAGAGAGAGAGAGAGAGAGAGAGAGAGAAGTAGAAAACTAAGGCAACAGAAAGTGTCAGCTTTGGTCTTTTTAGAGAGAATTGAGTCACATTTGTAACTTGTTAACCGTGGGAACTCAAATGAGTTGAAGTTTTAGAATTGTTATATGCTTTTAAAATTTGAATTGTGTATTTTAAAGTAACAGGCAAGTGCTCAGAACACTGTCTCTTACACGGCAGACACACTGAATGTAGCAGCTAATCTCATCCTGTAAATACTCTGCATCCCCAGCTCTCCCTGGTTTATTCTAACCAAACTTCAATTTTGTTCAGATGGTGTTTTAGTTAGCTTTCATTGTTGTAGTAGTTTCAATGATCTGTTTTCCATAATCTCAGGCATTTGAACTCTTGGTTCCCTGTTGATAGCTTAGGGAGGCTGAGGAGGTGTGATATTGTTGGAGGAACCTGGGAGTAGGTTTCAGAGCGTCACACCATTCTCAGTGTATGCCTCCTCTCTCCTCTCCTTTTTCCTCCTCTCTTCATATCTCTCACTCCCTCTCCCCACCTCTTTCTCTCTCTGTCTCCAACCTATATTATTTACAATTCAAGATGTGAGCCTTCAGCTTCCCACTCTTACTGCTATACCTGTATGCGTCTGTGCTTCCCATCATGACGAATCCTCATTGCTCTGGAACCATGAGCTCAAATAAACCCTCCTTCTATAAATTGCTTCTGGTCATGGTGTTTCATCACAACAGTAGGAAAGTAAGTAATGCAATTGTCAACTTCATACAGACTATTCTGAGAGGAAAGCCCTCATCAGTGAATTGCTTGCAACATACTGTCCTGTACACATGTCCTGGGAAAATGGCCTTGATTATTAATCGATGCAGGAGGGCCCAGTCCACTGTGGCCAGCACCATCTCTAGGCAGGTGGTCTCATGCTAAGAAAGCTGGCGAAGCAGGAGCTGACAAGCGAGCCAACTAGAAAGCAGCATCTTCTATGGTGTTTGCACCACCTTGGTTATAGGTTCCCTGATTGGAGGAAATGCTTTGTGGGATAGGAAGCCATTCTGACTTCAGGCTTCTACCCAGACTTCAATCAGTGATGGACCATAACCTATAAGCTGAAATAAACCATTTCCTCTGTAAAGTGCTTTTAGTGTTCATCACAGCAACAGAAAGGACATCAGAACAGGTGACCAACCTTTCATGTCCCTAAGTTAATGTATGTATAGAATGACATTCCCCATGTCACTCACTCTCTTAGGCAGCCCTTGCTTTGGGGACCATGATACACGTTTCTCTAGGGACATGCCACATAACATGATAATCCACATGGTTTTCAACACATCACAGAGCCCTTGTTAGCTCCCAGTGGGGGAGGGTCTAGCTACAGGATATATTTCCCTGCCCAAACACCTCTTGTCATAAGAAATCATAACCACCACTTTGAAACTGATTTTTAGTCTCTGTTTATGGCCTTGTAGATTCCTGTGTGTGTGTTCATGTGTGAATTTGCCTGTACATATACATTTTATCTATTGTTCTACCTGAGAGAACCTGCTGTTTGACTTAAAATAACTATTCCAAACACTATGCCATCTCTTTGACCAATACTTAGAGAACAGAATCCACTTCTGTTTTCTGTGACATATTCTTACCAAGCCTCCTAGAGTCTAGGAACCTTTCCACGGGTCACCAAGAGAGACACTGAAGCAGGACCAGCATGCCTTTTATAAAGCCAAATATATAAACTGGAGAAAGTACGCACACTAGCCATGTCAAATTCTAACCAAGCTTGGGCATGGCAATAGGTAAAAGTAATCCTAGACACTCAGGAGCCCAAGGCAAGAGGACTCTTCAGTTTGAGCTCAGTATTGACTGTATAGCTGGACCCTGGTTGTTGTTTTTTTTTTTTTTTTAAACTAGATTGAAGCCCAAGTCAAAAATAAACATTGATTTTTACAAATTCTAGCATTTGTGGAAAAACTACTAAAGTTTTATCTTCAGTCTAATAGTTCAATTTTTGTCTTGAGAACATCTACATTTTAACCTATTAGTTTCTCTGTGCCTCCAAGGCTGATTGTCTAAGGGCCAGGTTCACAAACCTTCTGAGTTCTCATTTCATTTAATATCAGTCTAAGCTTGAAGCACAGCCATATAAAATATGATGATGTCAGAGTTCTTGGGAGCCTCATAGTTTCTTGATCATCTTTCACTCTGACTCCCATGGTGAGTGTATCCTGCCTTCTTGTTCCTCAAAGCTGCTTCATCCTCCACTTCCTACTTCCCAGCCCAGTCAGTGTTCCATGCACTGCATTCCCCTGCAAGTTCTTGGGAGTAGTGGCCTTCCTGAGTCTTGACAATTAAATATTAATACAACTTGAACCCAAGAATAGCCATCTCTCTCCCAAGAGCTCAGCCTCTTTGCAATCTTCAAGGATAGGGTTTCCTGGCATCCTCTTGCTTCTAATTCAGAGAATCCTCATCCTACCCACCTCTCTTCCCTCTTGCATCACTACAGAGGACGTAAGTTCTCTCCTAATGTGGTGGATAAAGTAATTTTACTATTTTATTGTGTCTTCTTTCCTTTCAGAGGGTTCAGAGAAGATGGTTCTCTAGACCAGTGGTTTTCATTCTGTGGGTCAAACAACCCTTCACAGAAGACACATGTTGGATATCCTGCATATTAGATATTTACATTATGATTCATAACAGTAACAAACTTACAGCTATGAGATAGTAATGAAAATAATTTTATAGTTGGGATTCACCACAACATGAAGAACTGTATTAAAGGGTCACAGCATTAGGAAGGTTGAGAATCACTGCTCTAGACAAAAAGTCTTTTATGCCTAGTGGTCCTTTTTTTCCCTACTTACAGATTTGGGGTAACAGTTCTTTTAGATTTGTTTGTTTGTTGCTGTTTGTTTTGCTTTGTTTTTTTGTTTGTTTGTTTTTGTTTTGAGACAGTCTTCTGTAGCTCAGGCTGGCCTTCAACTGGCTAAGTAGCTGAGGATAACCTTGAATTCCTAATCCTCCTACTGAGCAGGGATGACAGACAATGTGCTACTCCCTTCTGGCTTAGGTTTGTGTGTACATGTGTCTGTGGGTGTTCATGTATGAACATGCATGCAGAAGCAAGAGGTCAATGTCCAGTGTCTTCCTCAATCACTCCCCACATGGGTTTTTGAGACAAGGTCTTTTACCCTGAACCTGAAGCTCTCATCTGACTAGGCTGGCTGGCCAGCAAACTCTGTGGCTCCTCTCATTTTTTTCACCCTTCCAGTTCTAGAGTACAGGCCTGCACTCAAGTTCCAGCTTTTTCACATGGCTGCTGGGGATCAGAATGTTCTTGTGCCCATGGGACACACACTTCACTTACTGAGCCATCCTCTAGCCCTAGGTTTTTAAATTAACTTCTTTGCTCTCTTCCCATTAAACAAGATACATACTTAAGGATCAAGAACTATCAATAACCACTGAATAATCTCACTTGTAAAAGACCTGGCTCTACATCATCACAATTTCTTGGTATCCAACTCTGCCTCCGTCACTCCTCAGAGAAGGGGTTTAAAGACGCAGACAGAGGAGTCTGCTTATGGCATGATCAGTAGTAAAAAGTCAAAACTTGGAGATAATCTGAAGTCTGGTAAGGAGATGACTCAGTGATTCGTGACTCATTGGAATAACCTATAGACATTAAAAAGGCTCAAAGACAAAAGACTAACAGAAGAAATAATTATGAGAGTGTATTTCAAATGGACGGTGCAAACTTCTAAAGAAGAAACACAAAAGATCAGGGCAAGGCAACAGTGGGGAGAGGAGCACGGATCTGTGATGCATATCTTTTCTCTATAATAGAATTATATTCATTCTAATAAGAATATGCTTAAAAATAAATACAATTTTAATTCACTGAATCACTTCAACCTTATTTAAATTTAAGCCTAAGAACCAAGGTAAAAGAAATATATATGTATCCTCTTGAATCTCTCATATACCTAATATTTAAAGAACTTTATTTCATTATTCTGTGTGTATATATGTGTATTATATATGTATGTATGTATTATGAGAGGGAAATTGTATACATAGGACCCAGAGTGCATGTAGAGGTCAGAAGACAACTTTCAGAGACCAGTTCTGTCCTTCCACCTTCCCTCAGGTTTTAGGGGTCAAACCCACGTGATGAGGCTTTTAAAGAGAGTGCTCTTATCCACTGAGTCCCTCACATGCCTAAATTCTATGCTATCAGTTCACCTTTGAGTAAGTTTAGGGTACACATTTGTTAGTTGGCTCAACTCTCTGCAAAGTGGTCAAGGCCTGGGAAAAGGTCAAAGGTTTCTTCTAGTAGGCAAAGGGAACATCAAAGCCAATACTTGCCCCAGCCTCTCACCAAGACCCAGTTACCTTCCAGGACTCTGAGAGGCTGGACTCTCTAAGCCGCAGTGGGTAAGAAGCAGGAAAATGACAAATGAATGAGGTTGCAGAAGGAAGTGACATTTGCCAGCCTAAATACTGCAGAAGTAGGGAAAAATGGACTACACATTTCAAAAATGGCTTTGTGTTAGATGCCAGGCCTGACTAGATTACAGGACATCATGTGATAATATCTCAAATGATGAATCTTCAACTTTGAAGAAACTGCCCTGCTTGGAACACTTGTTTACTCAGAGAAGCACGTAGAATACACATTCTCAGAACAATTCCACTTAGCATGTTTTCCTCAAAGTGTCCTGGGTACTTGTATTTCTGAAGACAAGCAAATCTCACATAACTTCCAGTGACCACTTGCTTCTTCCTAACAGGCCGTGAAAGGGTAGCGATATTAGTTGGGAGAAGCCACCTTCTTCACTGCATTGCTAACAAATCATTCCGAGAATGTTTTCAGTCCCACAAGTCCCCTTTCCCAGCCACCCCTGCTCCCCTCCAATGCTAGCACTGATTTCTCTTCTATTACCCCCCACCCACCCACCCTCCTGTGCTTTAAAATGGAGATATGAAAATGTCAGTTTCTATTACAGCTAACAAGAAACTCTCCCACTCCCATCTCTGGGAGCTCGGTGAGCTCTGGGAGATACCAGCCTATCACAATGGCCAAGACTGTTTGGAAACTTTTCAAGTTGTTTGTGTTCATGGATCTGTTCCAAGTGAGGCACATGTCTAAAAAAAGAATGGACGCCAAAGATAACTAAAAAAAAAAAAAAAAAAAAAAAAAAAAAAAAAAAGGCAAAGAAGAGGGAAAGGGGGGACTTATCCAGAGCACAGGAGTAACTGTGCTGACCAAACAGCAAAATGTTCAAGGGCACTGGAATCTCCACCACATTTAGAATCACCCAGAGAGACGGAGGTTAAAGACTGCCCAGCTGTCTCTCAGAAGAAGACCCCGAATGTTTAACAGCGGCTTCCCATCCCAGGGGGTAGAGGTCACTGCACTTTTCTGTTATTTAAGCTGTTTACAGCCTTCTTCCCGTGGTCCTTGTTGACAATGCCGTTTGCAGGCAATTTTCTCAAAACCGTCCTGATTGCCATTGCTTGTCATTAGCTGGGATAATTTGTTTTCAGGGTGGACGGTCACTGTAATTGCACTTGGAATGCCAGTGGCTTTGCGCGATATTCGGTGCGACTGTGCCTCCAACTTATTGCCGTTTCTTGAACCCAATTTCAATTAAGAATATGTCCTTCCCAGTTCCACACAGTATGGAAGAGCATTATTTCTCTTTTGGCCACACATTTCCACAGCACTTACATCACCAGGCCTTACAATAGTTATTCATCATCTAGCTCTGGACTCTGAGCCTTGAGCCATTTTGAGTCTGATTTCTCGACTAGCCACCGAGGACAGGGAAGGATAGTTGGTGGTGAGAGGTTCCTCCCTTCCTGTCAGAGTCCCCACCTTTTTCCAAGCCACCCCACCCAACCGGGACCTGCACAGGCTGGCTTCATTACTTTGTTTGAAGTTTTTGTTTGATGTTCTCGAAATGTATAAAATGCATTCCAGACACAAATATAGATTATTTGATGTCTTGGATTTTCCCCACTCCTAGTCAGTCACTTTCATTCACTTCTTTATCTGTCATTAAAACACAAATTGAGTACTCCTGGGTTAGGCACGCCATGAGTCAGGAGGTGAGCTGCAGCCTGACTTACCATGGGGCTTACGGAAAGGACTGCCCACAGGAATTTAGTGCTGGAGACCATATTGAGACAGACGCAGTGGCACTGCTCATTCTCTGAGGGCTAGGAGAGTCTAGTTGATGATCTGTGAGTGAAATGCTCACAGGAGGGAAATGGCACCATTCTAGGGAGTCAAAGCAATATGGGGAATGGGAACTCAGAGTAGTAGCCTTCTTCATGACTCATGACCGAGGGATGACTGTGAGAAGTGATGGCATGGAGGCTGGAGGAAAGAAGGCTACAGGTAACATGACATACATGTATGACATACATGTATGAGGATAAGTTGGAGAGGGGGGAGTTTTGTGAGAATAATCCATCCATTGTGCAGGAGAACTGAAGCAAAGCCAAGAAAATAGTTATTAGGAAGAACAGTTGGTCAATAAGCAAAGCGTAAATGATGTTGAACAATGTCAACCCCCAACAGACTGGTTGAAGGGAGCTTTCTGAGACTGTACCCAGGTCACATATTCTGTCACAAACAGCATGGCGTTCACTTCAGTTACTTGTGGGGATAAGGGGTCTGCTTCCCTGTGATGGCCCGGTCTTCTTTGCTGATGGGTGCCTCTGTCTTTGCTCCTTTCAGACTTCTTATTGCCACGCCTTCCCACACCAGATTTCTGCCAAGCTCCTTCCATAAGAAATGCAGTGGATGTTAATGACACTGATTTTCACAGCTTATCTATGAGGTACAGAGTTGGGGCTGTGGGTCCCATCACAGTTGCTAATGATTTCACTCAGCTCAGTAGCCCCTGGCCTCTATAGCCTCTGTCAGCATCAGAGGTCACCAGTGTGAAGTGGCTCTGTTTGCTATCCATCATGTAGAACAGCTCCTGACCCACAATCTTGTTATACAAGGATACAAAATATAACGATAGGATCATCTACCTTTCAGTTAGCAGCTACTGTGTGCCACGACTCTATCTGCCTATACTATCTCTGTGATCTTTACTGCTAATTTTCAACTTGACAGAATACAGAATCACTTGGGAGAAGGGCCTTTGGGCATGCTTTTGGGGGATTACATTAACTAGGTTAATGTGGGCAGACCCAACTTATTTGTGAGCAGGACCACTCCCTAGGCAGAGAATCCTACACTGTATAAAGTGGAGAAAGCTAGCATGCATCTGTCTCTGCTTCTGGATAACAGATGCAATATGACCAAAGGTGTCTGGTTCCTGCCTTGGTGACTTTCCTGCCATGACTATAGAGCCATCCCCAAACTGTGAGCCACAATAACTCTCTCTTCCTTAAGTTGCTTTTGTGAGGGTATCACGGTCACAGGAAAACAGATCAACTCAATGAGCCAGGTATCATCGGCCATTTTACAGAGAAGGAAAGAGAAGCTAAGTGATATGTCCAAAGTAATACAGACTGGAAGAAACAAAAGCATCAGCTACCAAAGCATTGCGCCTCCCACACGTGTGCGGGTGTGTTTTCCCTTCATGTATATATGTTCAGATCTGTGCGTGTACATCCATTTATACATGTTCATAAGGAAGGCATATTGATGTCAGATATCTTCAGTTGGTTTCTGCCTTTTTTATCTTTCTTATTTTAAAGATTTCTTTATTTTATGTATATGAGTACATTGTAGCTGCCTTCAGACACACCAGAAGAGGGCATCAGGTCCCATTACACATGGTTGTGAGCCACCATGTGGGAGCTGGGAATTGAACTCAGGACCTATGGAAAAGCAGCCAGGGCCTTTAACCGCTGAGCCCAGCCCCCGCCCCCTTGTTTTCTGAGACAGGGTCTCTCATTGAATCTGGAATTCATTTTCTGGCAGGCTCCAGGGATCCCCCTGTCTCCATCTGCCTGCACTGGGATAACAAGTTTAAGAAGCGACCGAGGTCACCTTCATATGCAGGTAGTGAGGATCTGAACTCAGGTCCTCATGCTTGCACAGCGAGTACTTTATCCACTGAGCCATCTCCAAGACCCAGAGTGTGGGATTAAGAAATCATCTTACCTGAACTGCCTCCAATTACTTTACACCGAAGACCCACAGTACAGCTTTTAGGGTGGGAATTTAATTGTTTAGAATGAAAGCTAATACCTGATCGTTAAAAGTGACGGTCCTTCAGACATCAAGATTTCAAAATACTACCCCTTCAGGATGGAAACATTCCAAAGGAATACTGGACACATTTGGGTGTTGAATGAGAGACGGCAGTGGACTTATCTGATTGCTTCTAGAAGGTTATCTATCACACAGGAGACCTTGGCTGCTGTGCTGAATCTCTCATGGAGGCTGTGGAATGGCCCCTGTAGGTTCATGTGTTTGGTCCTCAGTTACTGGAACTCTTTTGGGAAGTTGTGGATGGACTTTGAGGGCAATGCCTTCTGGTTTTGGGCCAAGTTCTCTGTTACCAAGATGAAGGGCTCTCTCACAGACTTCTGATGCAAAGGATGGCCCCTTCCCTTCCATATGAAACCCACCCAAGACTATGAGGTCTCAGGAAACCCTTAAGTGGTTTCTGTCAGGAACTTTGTAGAGTGATAAGACAGATAACAACTCAGAGGTCAGCCTGTGCCAGTGCCTCTGCCGTGCTTGCCCCTTCTTACTCGAATTTTCATTAAATGCCACCTTCGCCTGCCACTGTGACTTAAATTTTCTCCTAAAATGCATATGTTGAGGTCTTGATATTTTGGATTTGCTTGGACTCAGGCTTTTTACCGAGGCTATTTATAATGAGGTCAGGGTCGGGGATGCACAGGGGCACAGAACCTGCTTAGGAGACACAAGGCCCTGGGCTCACTCCTAAGAATTGTAACAGAAAATGCTTTGCCAGGAGTGGTGACATCCTACCCCTGGAACCCTCAGGTGTGGGAGGTAGAGACAGGGCTGTAGAATACAAACTGACACCCTTTCACAAAACAAAAGGGGATTGAAAAGGCACTAGAGTCGTGCCCAGACCATGTCTTTAGGAAAGGGGATATCTGGACACAGAGATCTGATCAGAGGGCAGACAATGTGAGAGGACTCTGCACAAATCCGGAAGTTGGGTCCCAGGCCACAGTGGGAACCCACCATGCTCACCACCTAATTTCTAGAGATGTGAGTCAATGGATTTCTGGTATGTAAGCCACCAGTTTGTGGCACTTTGTTGTTATAGTAGCGCTGGAAAGCTAATGCACGCTCCCCAAGCTATGGCACCCGAGATTCCTTCACCCTCCCCTGCTCGTCCCAACAGGAAGCAACAGTGGTTTGCCAGGCTGAACAAAGTACTCTGAGAGCTTTTCCTAAAAGGCCGCCTTTTCAGTTGTGCTTCTCAATGGATGACGGAATGCAAGAGGAATATTTGAATCCTACTTTTCTGGATAAAAGGTGAAAGGCATGAGTTACCTCAGAACTGATATCCAGCTTTGAGTGGGACCCAACTGGAGCTGACTCTTACAGATGGACACTTCTGAGGATCACAGAGGAGCCCCCAGCAAGTATTCCAATCAAGTCCCAAGAAGCAACAGCTTCTCTCTTAAGATGTGTGAACACCCTAGCAGAGAGGCAGCCTCCTCGCCTAGTCCTCTCCTGTCTTGATGTAATTTTCAGTACAAGCTCAAACACAGCTCTCACAGTCGGTTGCAGGAGGAGCTAATGACTCTGGAGCCCAAAAGGAATGACTTCTCTGAAATATCCATTTGACAAATCTCCCTAAGGTAACACCCACTAACCCCCTGCTTGCTCCCCTAATTGAAGTTAGCAACTGTGTATCAGTCAGTTGAAGTCAATTCCCAGAAGGCACCAATCTTTGTCTTTCATTTCCAAAGAATACTAAGTTTGCTGTTAGAAAGCAAGCCACCTGGAAGTTTCTTGTGGCGCTTTCTGAAAGTTCCCTGTAAATCTTTCCTGCCAAGTTGGGCCTCTCACTGCCTTGGATCAGGTTCTCTGTGAAAGGCATTAGTTTTTCACATGACTAGAGAGTTGACAGAAACTTGTTCCTCTCCAAAGGACTTCCCTCACTGGCTGGTCATCCACATCTGAACTTTATAATAAACACATCAGTTTGAAGTTAACTGCTGGCTTCATCTCTGCATGAGAAGAATTAACCTCTGGGGCCAGATAAGAGTGTGCACTTCTCTTTCCGAGAACCCAGGTTTGGTTCCTAGCACCCATGCTGACTGCCTAAAACAACTCCCTGTAACTCCAGCTGCAGGGAATCAGTCCCTTCTTCTGGATTCGGCAGGCACCTGCACTCACATGTGCACATACCAGCCTCTAGCATTGTGTTTTGGTTTGGGTTTTTGGTGTTTGGTTGGTTGGTTGGTTGGTTTTGGTCTCACAATGCTTTTTCTAAAAATTAATTAATTTATTTTTTATTTTATGTACATTGGTGTTCTGCCTGCACATATGTCAGTGTGAGGGGGTCAGATCCCTTGGTACTGGAATTGCAGACAGTTGTGAGCAGCCATTCGGTGCTGGGAATTGAACCCAGGGCCTTGGAGGAATAGCCAATGCTCTTAAGTGCCGAGTCATCCCTACAGCCCCTGTCTCACAATGTTGTGTCTGGGCTTTCCTTTTTTTGCTTTGTTTATTTTACAGATCTTTTGTTTAAATATTATGGTTTCCAATTTTGTTTTTATGTTTTCTGTGTGTTCAAGCATGTTCTCAGTGTATGTGTTTCTCCTGCTTTTCCTTTGGCCCTTCTTTGTTTCTATTTGTTTGGTTCTATTCTGGTTTGTTGTTATTATTATTATTAAAACATGTCTGTATTCTAACAAGAATGGAAAATGGAATGGATTTGGGTGAGTGGGGAAGATGTGGGAGGAGTTTCACACTAGACCCCTTATACAATGGTCCTTCTCTTCCTTTCTTCCTCCTTTCTCCTCCTCTCTCCTCCTCTCTCCTCCTCTTTCCTCCTCTTCCCTCTCCTCCTCCTCTCTTCTCTCCACTTTCTCCCCCTCCTCCTCTCCCTTCTACTACTCCTCTCTCCTCTTCCTCCCCTTTCCTCCTCCTCCTCTCTTCTTGCTCTCCGAAGACCCTTGCAGTGCTAGAGACTAAACTCAGGGTTTTGCATATGCTGTTCTTCCACTGAGATACACCCATAGCTCCAATTAATTGTGCCATTGATCTTGATGCAAAACAATGCCAAATGACATTGAAACAACAGTCAATTTGTTCGTTGTATAACCACAGATAAACACTTTGGTTTTATAGCTTAATCAAGTTGGAACCGCATACAGTTTGCTTCACCTGACTTCCCTTGGTGTTACCTTGGTATTCATCTCATCCCACGGGTACGTGAGGAAAACAGGGCAGAGCTGCAGCAACTCTGGCTTTGCAGATTTAGCTTGTGTTTAATTATGGACATATGTGTATGTGTACTCATGCAAATCCTGACAGGCAAGTGTCAATTGTATGACATGGATGTGGTGAGCTGAACTCTGGTCCTCTGTAAGAGTTGTATAAGCATTTTAACTGCTGAGTCATCACTCCAGATCCCAAGCTTTTCCTTTCTCCATGACAGCATTTTCAGCCTATGCTGTTGGCTAGCACAGGGGACAATCATAAGTAAGGATGGTGTAGCATTCTTTAGTCACTTACACTTCTGGGAAGAATCCGATACCCTTTTGGGTTTGAGGCAAGTTCTGATTAGAAGGAACAGATGACTTTAGGGTCTTTAAAGCCTTGTTTGCTCATTCACAGACAGAACTCATTTCCTTTCTATTTACATTGACTCTTACTCAATACCACACATGTGAGCGACATTTGGTTTTGTGATGGAGGGTCATCGTACCCAGTACAGATGGCCCCCTTCATGGGATGGTTTTATTTAACCATATTCCAAATTTGCAACAGTGTAGGAGCAAAATAAATTCAGTAGAGACTGTACTTCAAATTTTGAATTTAGATCTTTCCTTGTGCTGATCGTATTGGTTGGTTCCTGTCTCACTGAACCAATGGGGAGGAGCCACTACGTGCAATTGTCAAAAGGCAAAGCCTCTGTCACTCTAGTATCCTTAACTATGATGTGTAGAGGGGTATAAGCATTGAGCATATTTTTCAACTGAGAACATGTTCAATTTATAATAAATTTATCCGGATGCAACCTCACTGTAAGTTGAGTCCAGTCCTGTCACAGCTTGAGAAAGGTCCTACCGTGACTCATTCAGCAAGGAATGCTGGGAAACACAAATCATTGATATCTTTACTCAAGTGATAGTTCACTATCCTATAAGGCTTCATCTAAAATTATAACCCCAAAGATTAAATTATTAATACTTTTAAGACAGAGATGGAACATGGTTTGGCCTTTATGAAGGCAAACTCCCATATAACTAAAGCAGGCACATGCCTATGGCTCCCACTTGAGATGGGATATCATGAGAATATAAGTCATGTTCTAGATAGAAGAAAAACTCCCATGTTTCACCCAAGTACACTTGAGTTGCTTCATATACATCTTGGTCTCTGTGGTCTTCTACTTGCTTCCTTTCTGTTTTGTTCCTTTGCTCTGAGCATCTCTTTACTTTTTGGCATCCTTCATTCCTGTGGTTTTTCACTGTTCTCTGCTACACACACACACACACACACACACACACACACACACACACACAGGAGAGATCCTCATGTGGCTCTTCACCCAGTGTGATGGGTGTCTTTCTAAAGGGGAGAAAGCCAAGCACCGAAATACATGAACCCACAAAGGGATGGTGATATTATATGAGTCAGGGTAGGCTGCTATAACACAATATCAATTACCATGTAGCCTAGTAAATTCCCTTTTCACACTTCTGGAAGCTGGCAAGGTTGTTATCAATGATTCTGTTGGTCTGTTCCTTTGTGGGAGTTCCTTCCTGACTTGCAATGAGCCTGCTTCTTTGTCCTCACATGTGGATGGAGAGGGAGACAGACAGAGAGGGGGATAGAAAAAGAAGGGGGAGGAAGAATGCAACAGAAATCCCATCACGAGGACCTTCTCTTCATGACTTCATCAAACACTAATTATCCCTCAAATTTGGCTTACACAAAAGGAATTTATACCCAATGGAATATTATGTAGCCAGACTTAGGAACTAATTATTAGTACACATTAACTCCATGGAGGACCCTTGAAAATGTGCTACATTTTAAAGGCCAAACACAAAAAAGGTCACAGATCTTAAAACTTCCTTTAAATTAAATAGACTCATGGAAAGAGTGGGTAGTGGCTGTCAGCGTCTAAGTAGAACGAGAAAGTGGAGTGACTATGAATGAGTCCAGGGTTTCTTGGGATGAGAGGACATTTGGAGCCTGGAGGGTAATGATAGATATACAATCTCACAATCACACTGAAAGCCGCCATACTGTACAGTTAAATAGGGTGAACTGACTCAAGATTGCAGAGAAGGGAGGATGGACAAGGGTGGGCAGGGGTAGGAGATGAGATTGGTCTGAGCACACATATCAGAAATGTCAAAAAATAATAAAAATTCATAGAAATTTAAAAAGGGTGAATAGTATGATATGTGAGTGATACCCTTCCCCAGAGTTCAGGTCCCTTACATAGCTGTTGGCCAAAATGGACAAAGAGTAAGGTGTTCTCTCCTCGTTTTCAGAAAGTGTGTTTAGGAGAATGGGTTTGTTTCTTGGGGATAATATGTGAGCCCACTGAGCCATTGCAATGGCTGAATCTGTCTTTAGTGTGATCATTTTATCTGAACAATGCCTCCTGCTTCGAAACAATAGTCTCTCCCAGGTTCCTGAATCCTTGATGGTATTTTCACTTTTGCACTAAATTTTACCAAGTTAAAAAAAAAAAACCAGCATGCCTTCAATTTCAGAAGTACAAAACTCCCACAAGTGTTTCTAATTCCCCATTATTAGAGGCATAAACCTTTGAAAATTAGCATCATCACATTGGTGGAACTGAACTCCATTTATCCTGTCATGTCCTTCCACTCACCAGAGGACCAGTATTATTGTTCACTGATCTGTTCCAGGGAGCCATGTTTCAAACCATGTGTATTACTGATCATCTGGTGGCCAGTGTAATGTTTTGGGGCCAAATTAGTTTTAGACTGTAACATTTGGATGTTACAGCAGACTGAACTTAAAGAATAGTCTATGCTGTCCCCACCCCAAATTATTAATCTTTATGAAATCTAAAATGAAAATCACCAGATAGGGCGAGAACAGAAGGGGAATATGAGTTTCTGGCATGTGGAACTCAAATGTATAAAAGGTTTTCAAACTAGTCAGTTAATTCTCAAATGCTCCAAGGTAATTAACTGAGACAGAGAAGAAAGAAACAAAGAAAAGAAAAGAAAGACTATATTTTTGCTTCCTTCCAAAAATATGAATTTGAATTTCTTGTTGGTACCAAGCGAAGTCGTTTGTTGGTTTCAATGGCTTCACCTTCAAGTTCTGAAATCTGCAAAAAGTCAAGAAAATATCCAGGTTCAACCTCAGGGCAAACTCATTTACTGTGTATAAAATTAAGTTTCTGGAACCCTGAAGCTGGTTGCAATTCCAGGAAGATTTCTCAGGAGAAGCCAGATTAATGGGAGAGGCATCAGTAACTCACCACAGGGCCCGCCCAGACCCAGGCAGCCTTGGCCTGCCCCCAAGCAGGGGCATCTTGTGGGAAAGAGTGGTAATTGCCTGGATGTGAAGTCCTCTGCCAGCTTCCTCTTAGAGGCCTGTTATTGACTTCTTGTCTGTATCTTGGTCCAGACCCTACAGCTATTTACTTTCTCACTAGGGCAATTGCTTCTTTGTGTCCAATGTATACAGAATAAAACTATTTTTTAGTATGTCCCCAGAAAATGTTTTTTTTTTTTAAGCTTCAAAAAAATTCTGAGGTTGAGGAACAAGTCCTTGCATGGGTCACACTTAGTTCATGGTCTGGTGCATGGTTATCAGCCCCCAATTTCAGTCTTACCACTGATGCTTTCATCCCAGTAAACACTGGGCAGACCAAACGGAACAATTCCCCCCTGGAAAAAGAATCCCCCCAAATGCTCACCGAATAGAAAATAATTTGGGTTCACTATTGAGAGGTAGCAGTAATATGGTAATATACACATGGAAATTTAAAGATCACAACTGACTGATCCTGTTTCATACAGTACATATCCTAAATAAAGTTCACAAGGTACCATGTATAACTACGCCTTTGACTGAATAGAAAAATATTCAACAAAACAAACATTTGAGTTTCAGCAACATGGTGCCTTGCAACTATGGAGGGTTCACCAGTGAAGAAAGTGACTGGACCCAGCATTGTATTGTTCTCATCATGCAGCTTGAGAAGTACCAGAAAAGAAACATAGCATCATGGGAGAAATGTTTATCCAGACTTACAGGATCATGGAATGTTTCCTATGGAAAGCAACATGCACATAAAACTTAAAAGTACCATATAGTGTACATTTGAGTGCCAAGCATTAAAATGTATCAACAGACATTGGTACAGACTCTGTGAGGAGAACAGCAAGAAAGATGAAGTCTTGCCCTCATCAGCCTCACAGGCCTTGATTGAGGAGAGACAGTAAGTCAGAGAGCAGTGGAAGTGATGGCCGCCTTGGAGAAGATTAGCCAAAGGAAGGCAGAGTGTGGAGAAGAAGGGTGTGCTTGCAGCCTTATTCAATGAGACCAAGGCATCCTTACTGGTAAGGCAGGTAGCCTTTGAGTAGAAGGCAATGATGGAGGATCAAGGTTTCTGTCTGGAGCAACAGCAGTCTAGGGACAGAAGAGAAGAAAAGGTGCAAAGACTCAGATGTATGAGGACTCTGAGTGAGTTCAAAATAGTAATAACAGGGACAGTTGCCTGGAGTACCTTGAGTCTAAGAAAGGTGGGTAGAATGTGCTATGGGAGCACTACATGCTAGCGGAGCATCACATGCTAGGGGAGCACCACATGCTCTGTTCCTTTCTATGGAAATTGACACCCAGATGTGATGACGTTAGATGATTTTCTAAGCAGAGTAGCAATTTTATTTTAAAAGCTACCACCACCATCACCACCATTATTATTTAGACAGGGTCTTACTTTGTTCTGAGCTGACTTGAAACTCACTATATACCCCAAGCTGGTCTCAAACTCAAAGCTATCCTTTTGCCTCAGCCTGCCAAGTGCTGGGATGACAGGCATGAGTCAACTGTCTGCTCCAAAGAAGCAATTCAAAGGGTCCCTTTTGTTGCTGTGATCAGAAAATGAAGCTAAGGGAACAACAGAGGAAGCAGGAAGGTAAGCTGAGGAAGCAGGAAGGTGAGCTAAGATGTGGCATTTAACTAAACAAAAGACCAGGGAAGGGGCTGGAGACATGGCGCTGTGAGCAGAAGGACCCAAGTTCATATCCCCAGCACTCATATAAAAAGCCAAGCATGGGGATGTGTACCTACAATCCCAACATTTGGAGATGGAGACAGAAATATCCCTGGGACCCATCTAGCTGAACTGATGAACTCTGGTTCATGTCTCAAAACATAAGGTGAAGAGCAACCAATGAAGACTGATGCCTACTCTAGCCTCCACACACATGCTCTCATCACAAGTGCAGATACATATCAAAACGTTAAAATAAATTCTTTTAAAAGAGGGTAAGAGGGTGTAGTGGTTATTCCTAGCTGTCAACTTGACTGTATCTGGAATGAACTACAATCCAGAATTGGAAGGCTCACCTTTGATCCTGATCTTGAGGCTCAGAGATAAAAGTTTCTGACCTGGATCTTGGTATGGAGATCTTGAGGCAAAGTGGCTATGAATCCCAGGAGCTTAAGGCAAAGAGATCTCTGAGTTCAACGTTACCTGGGACAAAGCAAGTCCCAGATTCAGGCATGGTGGTTCACACTTTTAATCTGGGACACACCTTCTGCTGGAGACTTACAAAAGGACATTGGAAGAAGGAAGAGCCCTTTCTCCTGCCTGCCTTGTAGGCTGAGCCGCCACCACATCCTTGGACTGCTGCTGATCCTTGTTGGGGAGTTGGACTATACACTGTAAGTCATCAATCAATTCTCTTACTATATAGAGACTACCCATAAGTTCTGTGACTCTAGAGAATCCTGATTAAGACAGAGGGTCACAGGGCTGGTATAGGTGTGGAAACAGTAGCAGCAAGAGATGGCTAGACACTGGATGGATGCTCTTGAAAGTGAGGCAGACTATTTGGATTGCACATGAATAATAAAAGACATGATCATGAAACCAAAGGTTTGGGCCTGATTGAAGGGAAGAATGGAGTTGCCATTGGTCAAGTTGAGAATGATCTCAGGGAGAACAGGTCAGCTGAATGGGATCAGCCATGAAGATCCCAATCTTGAGAGACCTGTTGATGGGGATACTGAATTAGAAGCAAAAGCTCAGATATCTGGACTAGGGAAGCCATTAGTAACTAGGTGGTGTTTAAGCTATGAAATGGATGACCTCATCCATAAGTGAGTCACACCGTATCTGAAAGTCAACTAAAGACCCAGACTGGACCAATGGTAAGAGATCATTTATGTGGAGAGAGAAAAGTCATAATAGAGCATGGAAACTCAACACATATTTATACCTAGATCCAGTTTTCACTAGATAACTCAAAATGGTTCAGTAGAGAGACTCAGCATGGTTGCATAGATAGTAAGGAGAGTATCCCCAGGTTTAGAAGGGGTATCATGACAGCCACTGGTCATAGCTTGCTTGTCACATGGCCCCATCTACTCTACAGATTCTATGTAGACTGATGCCAGCCTATGACATTCTAAAGCTTGGGACTCTTGTGAGTTTAACTGTGCATTTCATATCATTTTATTTTCTCTAAATAAGCACTTGTACTTTTAATAAGACATACCAAAAAACATTAACACACAACGTAGAACTTTAAAACAACAAGACCATTAAAATCTTTCTTTTCGTCTGTATAATAACGAGAAGAAGAGACTAATTTCTAAGAGACAAACTTGGGTGTCTAGTTATAGCTGTGGATCGGTGGCCCTGGTGCCCACACTCTCCTAGGTAGCTGCAGAAGTCCTAAAAGACCCTTAGAATAGGAGTCCCCTCTATCACTTGAGAACCAAACATTCACTTGCAACTCCAGAGCCATGCAGAAAAGAAATTTTGCTTCCTGGTTTCACAGAGCTCCCAGGTAGAGTTCTTCAGAGGTATCCCACCGTGGGTAGTTCTATTGGTCATGAGGTGTTTTTCCTAGATCCTCTCCACTCTTGACCCAGAGATCCCACAGGCAGTGGAACCTGTTAACATTAGACAAATGGTAACACTTTGTTTAATCTCATAACTTGTAAAGAAAGCTTCCCAGGAACCACTGATTGCTCTTGTTCCTTTCCTGGGGCAAAATGCTTTCATACTCTTTAAAGGGGAGGCCTGTCTCTTCTTGGAACCAGCTTCATCTCTCAGCAAAACCAAAACAAATGCTGAGCGTTTCTGTCAGTGGTTAAACTCACAGATAGGACCCCTACCCCCACAGTTGGCCGTGCAAATACAAGGACTGGGTGGCCTCTGCTTGGAGTTATTTATGCTGGCTGGCGGAGTCTCCATGCAGAAACCTCTCCCAGACATCCAGAGCCCTGCTGCCAGGAACCAGCAGTGAGCCGTTCCTTCACTTTTAGCACTGGGTGAAAAACATTTTTCCAAAGGGCTTCATGTTAAGTCAACGTGGTTGGCCAGGAAGGTGGGAAGCAGGCACAGTATAAAGAGCAACAGAGAGGAGTTGACAGACAGGTGGTGGCGTAGAACTGTGGGGGCCGCAGTTTTATTATGGGCTGTATTGCCATCCTGGTGCAAACAGGGTAGGTAACAATTAGGAGAGAATGATTCCAGTATGGCTCAAACCCACAAGCTCATGTCTAATGTGGTCTTATTATTTGTTTATATGAAAGCTTAATAAATGAGTGCAGATTCAACCCGATCTGTAATTGGCTTTGCTAATTCGGTACAAATTATAGGTTGAAGACAGTGCTTTTCAGCTGTGGGAAATTTTGTCCTTCTCTCCCAGAGGCCATTAGAAATATCTGGAGATGCTTTGGGTTGTCATAACAGGGAAGTTCATGGGGAGCTTCTACTTGCAATGAGAGGGTAGGAGTGCTATCAAACATCGTACAACACATAGGACAACCCCTATCTCTAAAGAATGATCCAACCTTAAGTATCAACTCTGCCACAGTGGATAAACCGTGTCCCAGGGCTACAGACAAATGGCTAGGCTTAGAGATATGACCTAGGTAGGTAACAGTGATGTCTAGTCATGCTTGACTCAGGAGTACCAGTGAATGTATTAAAATCATGGACGTAAAATATGTCTCACCCAGTGATGCTTACCTCCAGAAATTCACCATTATGTTTAACCTCATAGTTGGCTATCAGGAGGATGGGAGTTTGGTCCATTTGATCCATTTAAACACCACCTCAGTAGCCAGAAGGCTAGGAGTCTCAGGCAATTTCCATGGAGTCCACTATAGTGACATCCTTCACCAGTCAAGTCCTTCTGAAGAAGGTCCCCTATAAATAGATTGTTCAGGTGATGTATCCTGATAAGTGTCAAAAACATCTTGCTTCTCAGCTTCTAAGTGTCCCAGCTAATTGAATGTCAGACACTGGCCACAGAGAGCCATATTTTCTGCTGACACCTTCAGTATGTCATTTCCCTCTGAGGGATGATGATTCTTTCCACATGCCCACTCCATAAGGCACAGTCTTTAGCCATTGTCTGTCTTCTTTCTCCAGACATTTCCACTCCAAAAGGCACATTAAGCGATTAAGAGCTGGTCGAAAAGGGCCTCTCATTGGCTGCTTCTGTTTGTTGCTAAGTGCAAGTTAATGGCAAATCACCCATCCTTACAGAGGGCTTGTGGGGGAAGGGCTTTCACTATTCCTTTCAGCGTGACAAAGCACTGCATATGAGAAGAGCTGAAAGAGATTACATGTGAAGACAGACTACCTGAAAATTTCCCTCTGTCCTCCTCCTCTTCCTCCTCCTCTTCCTCCTCTTCTTCCTCCTCCTTCAGAGACTCATGAAATCCAGGCTGGCCTCAAATTTGCTATAGTCTTGATCTACTCCTGCCTTGTTTCCCCAGTGCTGGGATCTCAGACATACATGCTCTGTTTATACGGTGCTGGGGATTGGACCTAGGGCTTCATGTGTGCTAGGCAAGCACTCTACCAACTGAACCAGCTCTGCTTCATTCTTAAAAATTCATCTGCTCAACATCAAGGATGCTCAGAAGGGACCCAGAACAGCCAACTCTTCACCCAGCAGCATCTTGACTCAGGGAGGATCCACTAACTTGGTAAATTCATTGGAATTCTGAGCAGGGATTTAAGAAATTTCTCCAGTCCCCCTTCCTCCCCACAAGCTTAATCTTAGTTGAGAATCCTCTTCTTCCAGGCTCTGTTCTGCCTTCTGCTGGCCAACCGATTCTTCTCCTTAGCAATATGACTTCTGGGTATATATTTTGTATTTTCTCCCAGGTATTACTGGAGTCAGTGTTAATGTTGGAAAGCTTTGTCTTTCATACCAGAAAAAACCGTCCTCCGGCTTTCATGGTAGAATATAAGATCTCTGGCTTGGATTCTAGGCTTCTTGATAGTGTGTGCGCTGCCATGTATCTCCTTGGCTAAACGGAAGCTTGACTAACTGCAGAGCAAGAAATGTAGGCTTCAACTGCTACCCACAGGATGAAAGAACAATGTTGCAGAGCAGTGAAGAGAATGTATCCAGGCCTCTGGGCTGAGGTAGAGAAGCATAAGGGTGAGGCGAGATGGAGCAGGATTCATCTTCATCCTCCTGGAGAAGGTTTCATCCATAACAATTCAGTCACTGCCCCTCACTTCATATGCTCCTCTCCACAAGGCCCTGAGAGAAGCGAGAGAGCAGGTCTTTTTTTGCTAGCCTTTATTCCTTGAACTGAGTTGTGACAAGCCACTGATTTCTATTCTATAAATTATTCAGAATTCCACCTTCACATCGAGATTGGAAAATCAATCTCCTTGATTAAAAAGTGACCAGCTTCACATTGCCAAATGTTTCTTTAATCTTTTAATTATGTCTATTTATAGACAGCAGGAGTCTCCAAGAGGCAGGGAGCTGTACTCTGCACTAACAGGGCTGGAAAGATCTATAAGTCCATCAGCCTTTCCGTTTAGCCTCATTCCTGTTAGGTAGAATGGCCCTCAGAATCACTGCCTGACAGAGATGCTCTTCTCGTTCCTTGTAGCTTAGGATCACAGCGAGAAAAGTTTGTTTCTAGATTCTGACTTAAAATGAGATTTTGGAGAGCCTAATGATCTGGACCTAGTGATCTTAAAAAGATTATTTATAACCCTGCACTGGGGAAGCAGAGACACCAGGACACCCAGGACCTGCTGGCCAGCTAGTCTAACCAAATCAGAAAGCTTCAGGTCTCTACACACATGCACACACACATACACACATGACATACATACTTCCTCAGAGATATCATAGCCTTCCAAATGTCCATGTCTATGATAGGAGGAGATTGAGACCATGCCAATGGTGTATAGGTCTAAAAACATCCTACCGAAACTTGCCAGTATAAACAGAGCTCAGATAACCCAGAGTCTGTATAGGGTATGTGAACTTCAGGAGCCAAGGTTTGTGGAAGAACTACAATCACTTCTACCACCCAGTGCTTCTTGAAAGGCGACTCCTCTCTCCTGAGCCAGATGAAAGGCAGTCTCTAGCAGGCTTTCCAAAATAAGCAACAGATTCAAGCCCCAGGTTAGCCTTGTAGCAGTGCTGGAGACGTCATTTATTCTACACATCCTTTGAAAGTGCAGAGCAATCTATGATAACAGGGCTCAAAGAAACCAAAGCAACTCAGCGGCCAAAACGCAGACATATGGTCAGCTATTCCTAACTGGATAAGCAGAGGACCGTCAGCAGAACGTCCCACCGCCATCTAACAGCTTTCTCAAATACCATCAACCACTGTTTGAAAATACCTTTGCCATGATATGAATCGAACCATCCATTACCTGGTCCCCCTTTCGAGTGTCTTCTGGAGAAATGACACCATGATTGGAAATTTAAGGTCCATTCTAAACAGAAAGCAGACTTGGAGTAGCAACCTGTGATTCTATCATGCAGAAGGTTTTGCATAGTGGGATGTCTGGGTCCGTAAACCACTGGAAAAGGCAAAGCATCAGGGTGAGGAATTGCAGGCCGCGGGGAGTTACTGGGGAGGCTCTACAGTATCTCTGACCTCTGCAGTGAACCCTGCCTTGCCCTGCAAGCCGGCCTCCTCTCTTATCAGGCAGGGCACTGACAGCACCTGCTGGAGATGATGCATTCCATGGCCTTACCCACCAGGAGTCCACGATAACAGAAGGGCATGACTCTTGCTCTGAAAAGACAAATTCCTCATTTATGCTGGAGTTTCAGTGGCCACACAGAAATCTCTAGCAAATACTGAAAATGGGAATTCCTTGAAATTGCTCTAAAGAAGGTAATTTAATTCACATTCCATAAATGTATAAAGTTTTTCTAAACTCAACACTAGATGGCTGAAAAAATAAAATCCAACCTTTAACTAATTTGATATCCTAGGAGGGCTGAGATAGTCGCAGCAAGATGATAATTTTCCTTATAATATCAGCATTAAAATGTCATATATTTGCGCATTTTGAATGTCACTTGAAATTCTTTTTATCTGGAGCCTAGTAATTGCCTCTGGAGAACAGACACACACACAGACACACTCATACATGCACATACATGAATACACATATGCAAACGCATGCGTGCGCGCACACACACGCACACACACACACACACACACACACACACACACACACGGAGTACTTGCTAATTCTTATGGAGTAGAAAGAATCCTTACCTCCTACCCAAACTTATTTATATGTAAGGACATGAACAGTGAATTAATATAGGTCATCAGACACTCAGTAGCATTTACATAGGTCAAATAAGGGGACTATAGGGATGAACATATAAAGAAATGTAAATATAGTGTGGTGGTTTGCATGCTAATGAGCCACATAGGCTCATACATTTGAATGTTTGGCTCCTGGTTGGTAGACTATGAAAGAAGGATTAGGAGGTG
Organism: Rattus norvegicus; assembly: GCF_021556685.1. NCBI lineage: Eukaryota > Metazoa > Chordata > Mammalia > Rodentia > Muridae > Rattus > Rattus norvegicus. Next base: position 35,408,507 of record NC_141550.1, on the reverse strand, counting down.
TGGCCTTGTTGGAGTGGGTGTGTCACTGGGGGTAGCCTTTGAGATTTTAAAAAGTTACACCAGGACAGTTCCCTTTCTGCCTGTTTTACAGATAAGGTGTAAGCTCTCACCTATCTTCTCATGTGCCACTTTGTGTTCATTCCTTGACCTTTTAAGAGGGATGCTATAGGTCAATCTTGTGTGGTAATCATGAGGGTAATCATGGCTTCTCCATTGCCAACATAGCAATGCCCAGAGGACAGAGTTCCACAGGTGCACATGATTTATACAGCCTGAGAGTAATTTTATATAACATTTAAAATAACTTTATAATCTAAAATGTTAAATAATTTTGATGTACAGTTTATTCAATCCTATAGTCATAAATGGAAGAGAGGGGAAGAAACAGCTTTATGTGTGGCCTTTTTCTACTTGTGGTATCATGCCAAGGCTCAAAATGTTTTGGATCCTTTGACATTACAGATTTAGGGTTTGTTTTAAAAATTGTCTGCGTGAATGATGTGTGTGGGTGTGTGGGTACGTGTGCCACAGCATACATGTGGAGGTCAGAAGACAACTTCGTGGAGACAGAGCTCTCCTTTTACCTTTACATAGGTTCTGGAGACTAGACTCAGGTCTCCAGGCTTACTCAGTAAGTGCCTGTATTCACAGAGCCACCTCACCCACCTCAATGTGAAGTTTTGGTATTAGAGACACTAACCATGAATTCAAGGCCAAGAGAGGACTGGTCCTGGAGCTCAATGGTAGAGCATTTGCTTGAGGATAAATGAGGCCTGAGGTGATCCCTAACAAAGAGAGGGAGTGGAAAGAAAGGAGAGAATATATATTAAAAGAGGAAAATTGGTTTAAGCCAAAGATAGGAAGTCTGTTAAGACCTGCATAAAGACCACATCTGTCTACATACTTATGAGGTGGGGAAGAAAGCTCACTAGGTCCTACCCCTAGATGAATAACTATATTCAATCAATGGCTGCTGAAGGAGGGAGGCCAGTTTTCTTCAAGGATAAGACTCTTATAGGTGATCTACTATGATGTGGTCAACCCTAAGCATGTGGACATGTGAGCAATATTCAATGGACTTATTATTTGTGTAACAATAATAAGTATAGAAGAAGTCATGAGAGGGAGAGGGCAGAAGAACTGGAAAGGGAGAAAGAAAAGGTGGAAATTATGTAAATATAGTGTACTCATGCATAGAATTCTTAGAAAATATAAACATACATTAAAACGCAACATATATGTATATGTGTGTGTGTGTGTGTGTGTGTGTGTGTGTGTGTGTGTGTGTATAAAATCTTTAAAGGTATTTTGGAAGTAGAAATAATTCATACAGATTGTACAGAGGACTTTTAATCCAGCAACATGGCTGCTCTGGTAAGGGATTACATTCAAAGACCTTCTAGGTCTATATGCAGACATACCCTGGATTACAGTGTGATCTGGGTAGAATACAGACATGACCTTAGTATGCAGCATTAATCCCCAACAGTGAAGGTAAGGCTAGTTTGTAGGAGGAGGAAGCCATGTTGGAAAGTCATGTCAAATTGAGGGGAAGACAAAGTGAGGAGTCAGACAAAGAGTTGATAGAATGAGTCAGAGATAGGATACAGCCAACTCTCATGAAAAAAGACAGGAAAGAGGCTACTTAAGAATAGCAAGAAAGGAGAGAGCCCCTGGGCAGCACCCCACGAGCGAACTTGAGCCTCGGGACCACAGGTAAGACCAAATTTTCTGCTTCAAGAAAGCTGCCTGGTGAGCTTGGGACACACGGAAGCAGAATTTCTCTAGAACCGGGCACGTTCTGTGTTTACCGGAAGTCCCACACCTGCGGATCCCGGCCCGCAGCAGCTCTCTGCTCCCAGACCCGGTGAGAGAGAGACCCAACCGCCTGGTCAGGTGGGCACTCCTGAGGCTGCAGAGCGGAAGAGACCACCAACACTGCTCACCCCTGCCCACATCCCTGGCCCAAGAGGAAACTGTATAAGACCTCTGGGCTCCCGTGGGGGAGGGCCCAGGAGCGGCAGGACCCCTGCCACAGACACCGCCGGACCCTGAAGGAAACAGACCGGATAAACAGTTCTCTGCACCCAAATCCCGTGGGAGGGAGAGCTAAACCTTCAGAGAGGCAGACAGGCCTGGGAAACCAGAAGAGACTGCTCCCTGCACACACATCTCGGACGCCAGAGGAAAAAGCCAAAGACCATCTGGAACCCTGGTGCACTGAAGCTCCCGGAAGGGGCGGCACAGGTCTTCCTGGTTGCTGCCGCTGCAGAGAGCCCCTGGGCAGCACCCCACGAGCGAACTTGAGCCTCGGGACCACAGGTAAGACCAAATTTTCTGCTGCAAGAAAGCTGCCTGGTGAGCTTGGGACACACGGAAGCAGAATTTCTCTAGAACCGGGCACGTTCTGTGTTTACCGGAAGTCCCACACCCGCGGATCCCGGCCCGCAGCAGCTCTCTGCTCCCAGACCCGGTGAGAGAGAGACCCAACCGCCTGGTCAGGTGGGCACTCCTGAGGCTGCAGAGCGGAAGAGACCACCAACACTGCTCACCCCTGCCCACATCCCTGGCCCAAGAGGAAACTGTATAAGGCCTCTGGGCTCCCGTGGGGGAGGGCCCAGGAGCGGCAGGACCCCTGCCGGAGACACCGCCGGACCCTGAAGGAAACAGACCGGATAAACAGTTCTCTGCACCCAAATCCCGTGGGAGGGAGAGCTAAACCTTCAGAGAGGCAGACAGGCCTGGGAAACCAGAAGAGACTGCTCCCTGCACACACATCTCGGACGCCAGAGGAAAAAGCCAAAGACCATCTGGAACCCTGGTGCACTGAAGCTCCCGGAAGGGGCGGCACAGGTCTTCCTGGTTGCTGCCGCTGCAGAGAGCCCCTGAACAGCACCCCACGAGCAAACCTGAGCCTCGGGACCACAGGTAAGACCAAATTTTCTGCTGCAAGAAAGCTGCCTGGTGAACTCAAGACACAGGCCCACAGGAACAGCTGAAGACCTGTAGAGAGGAAAAACTACACGCCCGAAAGCAGAACACTCTGTCCCCATAACTGACTGAAAGAGAGGAAAACAGGTCTACAGCACTCCTGACACACAGGCTTATAGGACAGTCTAGCCACTGTCAGAAATAGCAGAACAAAGTAACACTAGAGATAATCTGATGGCGAGAGGCAAGCGCAGGAACCCAAGCAACAGAAACCAAGACTACATGCCATCATCGGAGCCCAATTCTCCCACCAAAACAAACATGGAATATCCAAACACACCAGAAAAGCAAGATCTAGTTTCAAAATCATATTTGATCATGATGCTGGAGGACTTCAAGAAAGACCTGAACACACTTAGGGAAGCACAGGAAAACATTAATAAACAAGTAAAAGCCTACAGAGAGGAATCGCAAAAATCCCTGAAAGAATTCCAGGAAAACACAATCAAACAGTTGAAGGAATTAAAAATGGAAATAGAAGCAATCAAGAAAGAACACATGGAAACAACCCTGGATATAGAAAACCAAAAGAAGAGACAAGGAGCTGTAGATACAAGCTTCACCAACAGAATACAAGAGATGGAAGAGAGAATCTCAGGAGCAGAAGATTCCATAGAAATCATTGACTCAACTGTCAAAGATAATGTAAAGCGGAAAAAGCTACTGGTCCAAAACATACAGGAAATCCAGGACTCAATGAGAAGATCAAACCTAAGGATAATAGGTATAGAAGAGAGTGAAGACTCCCAGCTCAAAGGACCAGTAAATATCTTCAACAAAATCATAGAAGAAAACTTCCCTAACCTAAAAAAAGAGATACCCATAGACATACAGGAAGCCTACAGAACTCCAAATAGATTGGACCAGAAAAGAAACACCTCCCGTCACATAATTGTCAAAACACCAAACGCACAAAATAAAGAAAGAATATTAAAAGCAGTAAGGGAAAAAGGTCAAGTAACATATAAAGGGAGACCTATCAGAATCACACCAGACTTCTCGCCAGAAACTATGAAGGCCAGAAGATCCTGGACTGATGTTATACAGACCCTAAGAGAACACAAATGCCAGCCCAGATTACTGTATCCAGCAAAACTCTCAATTAACATTGATGGAGAAACCAAGATATTCCATGACAAAACCAAATTTACACAATATCTTTCTACAAATCCAGCACTACAAAGGATAATAAATGGTAAAGCCCAACATAAGGAGGCAAGCTATACCCTAGAAGAAGCAAGAAACTAATCGTCTTGGCAACAAAACAAAGAGAATGAAAGCACACAAACATAACCTCACATCAAATATGAATATAACGGGAAGCAATAATCACTATTCCTTAATATCTCTCAATATCAATGGCCTCAACTCCCCAATAAAAAGACATAGATTAACAAACTGGATACGCAACGAGGACCCTGCATTCTGCTGCCTACAGGAAACACACCTCAGAGACAAAGACAGACACTACCTCAGAGTGAAAGGCTGGAAAACAACTTTCCAAGCAAATGGTCAGAAGAAGCAAGCTGGAGTAGCCATTCTAATATCAAATAAAATCAATTTCCAACTAAAAGTCATCAAAAAAGATAAGGAAGGACACTTCATATTCATCAAAGGAAAAATCAACCAAGATGAACTCTCAATCCTAAATATCTATGCCCCAAATACAAGGGCACCTACATATGTAAAAGAAACCTTACTAAAGCTCAAAACACACATTGCACCTCACACAATAATAGTGGGAGATTTCAACACCCCACTCTCATCAATGGACAGATCATGGAAACAGAAATTAAACAGTGATGTAGACAGACTAAGAGAAGTCATGAGCCAAATGGACTTAACGGATATTTATAGAACATTCTATCCTAAAGCAAAAGGATATACCTTCTTCTCAGCTCCTCATGGTACTTTCTCCAAAATTGACCATATAATTAGTCAAAAAACGGGCCTCAACAGGTACAGAAAGATAGAAATAATCCCATGCGTGCTATCGGACCACCACGGCCTAAAACTGGTCTTCAATAACAATAAGGGAAGAATGCCCACATATACGGGGAAATTGAACAATGCTCTACTCAATGATAACCTGGTCAAGGAAGAAATAAAGAAAGAAATTAAAAGCTTTTTAGAATTTAATGAAAATGAAGATACAACATACTCAAACTTATGGGACACAATGAAAGCTGTGCTAAGAGGAAAACTCATAGCGCTGAGTGCCTGCAGAAAGAAACAGGAAAGAGCATATGTCAGCAGCTTGACAGCACACCTAAAAGCTCTAGAACAAAAAGAAGCAAATACACCCAGGAGGAGTAGAAGGCAGGAAATAATCAAACTCAGAGCTGAAATCAACCAAGTAGAAACAAAAAGGACCATAGAAAGAATCAACAGAACCAAAAGTTGGTTCTTTGAGAAAATCAACAAGATAGATAAACCCTTAGCCAGACTAACGAGAGGACACAGAGAGTGTGTCCAAATTAACAAAATCAGAAATGAAAAGGGAGACATAACTACAGATTCGGAGGAAATTCAAAAAATCATCAGATCTTACTATAAAAACCTATATTCAACAAAATTTGAAAATCTTCAGGAAATGGACAATTTCCTAGACAGATACCAGGTATCGAAGTTAAATCAGGAACAGATAAACCAGTTAAACAACCCCATAACTCCTAAGGAAATAGAAGCAGTCATTAAAGGTCTCCCAACCAAAAAGAGCCCAGGTCCAGACGGGTTTAGTGCAGAATTCTATCAAACCTTCATAGAAGACCTCATACCAATATTATCCAAACTATTCCACAAAATTGAAACAGATGGAGCCCTACCGAATTCCTTCTACGAAGCCACAATTACTCTTATACCTAAACCACACAAAGACACAACAAAGAAAGAGAACTTCAGACCAATTTCCCTTATGAATATCGACGCAAAAATACTCAATAAAATTCTGGCAAACCGAATTCAAGAGCACATCAAAACAATCATCCACCATGATCAAGTAGGCTTCATCCCAGGCATGCAGGGATGGTTTAATATACGGAAAACCATCAACGTGATCCATTATATAAACAAACTGAAAGAACAGAACCACATGATCATTTCATTAGATGCTGAGAAAGCATTTGACAAAATTCAACACCCCTTCATGATAAAAGTCCTGGAAAGAATAGGAATTCAAGGCCCATACCTAAACATAGTAAAAGCCATATACAGCAAACCAGTTGCTAACATTAAACTAAATGGAGAGAAACTTGAAGCAATCCCACTAAAATCAGGGACTAGACAAGGCTGCCCACTCTCTCCCTACTTATTCAATATAGTTCTTGAAGTTCTAGCCAGAGCAATCAGACAACAAAAGGAGATCAAAGGGATACAGATCGGAAAAGAAGAGGTCAAAATATCACTATTTGCAGATGACATGATAGTATATTTAAGTGATCCCAAAAGTTCCACCAGAGAACTACTAAAGCTGATAAACAACTTCAGCAAAGTGGCTGGGTATAAAATTAACTCAAATAAATCAGTTGCCTTCCTCTATACAAAAGAGAAACAAGCCGAGAAAGAAATTAGGGAAACGACACCCTTCATAATAGACCCAAATAATATAAAATACCTCGGTGTGACTTTAACCAAGCAAGTAAAAGATCTGTACAATAAGAACTTCAAGACACTGAGGAAAGAAATTGAAGAAGACCTCAGAAGATGGAAAGATCTCCCATGCTCATGGATTGGCAGGATTAATATGGTAAAAATGGCCATTTTACCAAAAGCAATCTACAGATTCAATGCAATCCCCATCAAAATACCAATCCAATTCTTCAAAGAGTTAGACAGAACAATTTGCAAATTCATCTGGAATAACAAAAAACCCAGGATAGCTAAAGCTATCCTCAACAATAAAAGGACTTCAGGGGGAATCACTATCCCTGAACTCAAGCAGTATTACAGAGCAATAGTGATAAAAACTGCATGGTATTGGTACAGAGACAGACAGATAGACCAATGGAATAGAATTGAAGACCCAGAAATGAACCCACACACCTATGGTCACTTGATTTTTGACAAAGGAGCCAAAACCATCCAATGGAAAAAAGATAGCATTTTCAGCAAATGGTGCTGGTTCAACTGGAGGGCAACATGTAGAAGAATGCAGATCGATCCATCCTTATCACCCTGTACAAAGCTTAAGTCCAAGTGGATCAAGGACCTCCACATCAAACCAGACACACTCAAACTAATAGAAGAAAAACTAGGGAAGCATCTGGAACACATGGGCACTGGAAAAAATTTCCTGAACAAAACACCAATGGCTTATGCTCTAAGATCAAGAATCGACAAATGGGATCTCATAAAACTGCAAAGCTTCTGTAAGGCAAAGGACACTGTGGTTAGGACAAAACGGCAACCAACAGATTGGGAAAAGATCTTTACCAATCCTACAACAGATAGAGGCCTTATTTCCAAAATATACAAAGAACTCAAGAAGTTAGACCGCAGGGAAACAAATAACCCTATTAAAAAATGGGGTTCAGAGCTAAACAAAGAATTCACAGCTGAGGAATGCCGAATGGCTGAGAAACACCTAAAGAAATGTTCAACATCTTTAGTCATAAGGGAAATGCAAATCAAAACAACCCTGAGATTTCACCTCACACCAGTGAGAATGGCTAAGATCAAAAACTCAGGTGACAGCAGATGCTGGCGAGGTTGTGGAGAAAGAGGAACACTCCTCCATTGTTGGTGGGATTGCAGACTGGTAAAACCATTCTGGAAATCAGTCTGGAGGTTCCTCAGAAAATTGGACATTGAACTGCCTGAGGATCCAGCTATACCTCTCTTGGGCATATACCCAAAAGATGCCTCAACATATAAAAGAGACACGTGCTCCACTATGTTCATTGCAGCCTTATTTATAATAGCCAGAAGCTGGAAAGAACCCAGATGCCCTTCAACAGAGGAATGGATACAGAAAATGTGGTACATCTACACAATGGAATATTACTCAGCTATCAAAAACGAGTTTATGAAATTCGTAGGCAAATGGTTGGAACTGGAAAATATCATCCTGAGTGAGCTAACCCAATCACAGAAAGACATACATGGTATGCACTCATTGATAAGTGGCTATTAGCCCAAATGCTTGAATTACCCTAGATCCCTAGAACAAACGAAACTCAAGACGGATGATCAAAATGTGAATGCTTCACTCCTTCTTTAAATGAGGAAAAAGAATACCCTTGGCAGGGAAGGGAGAGGCAAAGATTAAAACAGAGACTGAAGGAACACCCATTCAGAGCCTGCCCCACATGTGGCCCATACATATACAGCCACCCAATTAGACAAGATGGATGAAGCAAAGAAGTGCAGACCGACAGGAGCCGGATGTAGATCGCTCCTGAGAGACACAGCCAGAATACAGCAAATATAGAGGCGAATGCCAGCAGCAAACCACTGAACTGAGAATAGGTCCCCTATTGAAGGAATCAGAGAAAGAACTGGAAGAGCTTGAAGGGGCTCGAGACCCCAAAAGTACAACAATGCCAAGCAACCAGAGCTTCCAGGGACTAAGCCACTACCTAAAGACTATACATGGACTGACCCTGGACTCTGACCCCATAGGTAGCAATGAATATCCTAGTAAGAGCACCAGTGGAAGGGGAAGCCCTGGGTCCTGCTAAGACTGAACCCACAGTGAACTAGTCTATGGGGGGAGGGCGGCAATGGGGGGAGGGTTGGGAGGGGAACACCCATAAGGAAGGGGAGGGGGGAGGGGGATGTTTGCCCGGAAACTGGGAAAGGGAATAACACTCGAAATGTATATAAGAAATACTCAAGTTAATAAAAAAAAAAAAAAAAAAGAATAGCAAGAAAGAGAAAAGGGTGGTGTGTGTATGCCCGTTCTACAGAAACAGGCTGCAGAGAGCACAAGATAGATACAGGTGAAGACAAAACAAGTCAGAGGATAAGAAGGAGCCAGAAGATTAGAACAAATTGCCAGAGATAATATGAAGCCAAGCTAAACAATTCAGGCAGAAGCTGAGAGAAGCCAGATTAAATCAGTCAGCTTGGAAGATTAGATGTATAATAGAAACATTTATGTTTAGGCCTAGGGATAGTTAGAACAGAGAAGAGAATGCTCTGGGCTCAGCCCAAGCCATGTTCCCAAAACTTGGGTACACCTCTCATCTTATCCTTTCATCTGAGGAAATAAAAGTGACATTGACAAGATTGACTGTCCATGAGCATAGAAGTAGTAAACAGAGCCCTAGGAGGAGATGAGAGCTCCCCTTGAGGCAGTAAAATGTTGGATAAAAAGAAAGTATCAATGATATGGGAGAGGGCAGAGGAGACTCAAATACATAAACTCAATGTAGTTCCCATCAGAGAGTTTAATTCAAAAAGGTGTTTTAAACAGTTAAGTATTATAGGGAACTCAGTAAACTCTGACAGAGAAGTGTAGGTCCCTTCCAAGCACTGCATGCCAAGCACAGCCTTGTAAAACATAACTGCTTAAGCTAGATGATGAATGACCTGGCTAGGTTTATGTCTACACAAGCTAGAGCCATCAGAGAGGAGGGACCCTCGATTGAGAAAATGCTTCCATAATATTGGGCCATAGGGCATTTTCTTAACTAGTGATTTATGTGAAAGGGCTTGGTCTATCGTGGGTGGGGCTGTCTTTGGCTCGTGGGTTCTATAAGAAAGCAGGCTGAGTCAGCCTTGTGGAACAAACCAGTAAACAGCATTCCATGGCCTCCGCATCAGCTCCTTTAGGTTCCTGCTCTATTTGAGTCCCTGTCTTGACTTCTTTTGATAATCAGCAGTCATATGGAAGTCTAAGCCAAATAAACCCTTCTCCCCTCTGTCTTAATTAGGGTTTTATTGCTGTGAAGAGACACCATGACCACAGCAACATTTATAAAAGAGAACATTTAATTGAGGCTGCTTTTCAGTTTAGAGGATTAGTTCATTATCATGCTGGTGGGAAGCATGGCATCATGCAGGCAGGTGTGGCGCTGGAAAAAGAGCCGAGAGTTCTACATCTTGATCCACAGACAGTGGGAGAAAGACTGAGCTACACTAGGCCTAACTTGAGCATATATGAGATTTCAAGGCCCACCCCTGAAGTGACACACTTCCTCCAACAAGGCCGAACCTACTCCAACAAGGACACACCTCTTAGTACTGCCACTCCCTTTGGGCCAGGAATTCAAACACACAAATCAATGAGGGCCATTCCTATTCAAACCACCATATCCTTCACGTTACTTTGGTTACAGAGTTACATCATAGCAATAATATCCCTAAGTGTGACAATAATGAATCATTCATTATTCCTGCAACAATGACTGAATGACAGGACTAGAAACCATCATGCTGTAGTTTCCTGAGTGAAAGTAAACACAAAGGACAAAGCATGTAGGTTCCTCACCTGGGTGTCTCCTCCCACATTTCACTTTCTCTTCAGACCCTCACAGCCAAAGCCTCTCTTAAAGATTGCCATATCATCAACTAAACTAAGCATGGAGACAACCAGAGGTTCAGACACTGCTTTAGTGGCAGTAAAAATATATTCCCTACAAGGGACATACTCACAGCTGGGTCTGAAGTACTTACAAAAGTGTGTTAGCGTTCCTTAGCTCTATGTACAGTGGCTTACTTTTCTCACTTCTATGATCGAATACTCAGCGATAACGACTTAGGGAAGGAAGGCTTATTTTGGCCCACAGTGTAGGAGCTGAGTCTATTATGGCTGGGAAGGCATGCGGCAATAACACAAGGTGTCTTGATCCATTGCGTCTGTAGTCAGAAAGCAGAGAGAGGTGAACGCTTTGCCTGTGCTCAGCTAGCTTTCTTCTTTTCATTCAGTTTGGGATCAATGCTTGTGGGATGGTGCCTTCAGGGTTGGGTCTTCTCTAAAGGGGATACAAAGCAACGTGTTACTGGATCAATTCTAAAGAACAAAAATTGCGGACTCTTAGCATCTCTTAAGAGAAATATGTGTAGTTAATGCCTCCACCATCTTTGACATCTATGCCATCTATACCCTTTGGACTGCTGACACGTTACAGCTCTACCACCCTCTTTCCAACCTTCCTAGCAGTCAGAGCTTTGGTTTCTACCAATGTGAAGACCACCAAGAAAAAAAAATGACTTGTATTTCCATTGATACCGCCATTGCTTTAGACTGATATTTCTTTTCTTTTCTTTTTCTTTTTTTTTATTTAGCTGCTCCAAAGGCTGTATCCTAGCTTTATTTTCAAAGGGCCTGCGCCGCAGAGTCAATATAAAAACACAAAAAGTCCCATCAGTTTAATAACAATAAAAAATCCCAAAATGGAAAAGTGAGGGTGAGGGAACGGCCCCTAGGCGGGGCACAGGGATCCCTGTCCATGGCACCAGGCCTGGCTGCAGGGTCCCCCAGTATTGCTGTTGCTACGAGGTTGGGGGGCAGCGATTGTCCTGTGGGAGCCATGGTCATCTGAGTCAGGACCCTTATTTCTTCTAGGGTGTGCTCAGCTTCTGCATGCCCCGGATCTTGTCCAGCAGGCCAGAGATGAAGGCCTCAGTGGGTTTGTAACAGTCAACTAGCAGCTCTTTGACTCTAGCAGCCCGAGTATCATCACTTTCCATGTCCAAGAGTTCATCCATATCGATCTCCAGCTCTGGGATCTCCTCCTCCTGGCAGTCGTAGAGTCGCGTGAGCTGTTCTAAAATCCACTCCTCCAGGTTGAGGCGCTTCCGCAGCTCCTTGCGGTCGTACTTGATTGACCTTCCCTTGCCGTTTTACCGGGCCATCATCATCCGTGCCCCCCGGGCCTTCGCCTGCGGCCCCAGGGAGACTCTGGAAGTAGACTCGGGGCCCTGTGCTGCCACTACCCGGTCCGGGGCCGGGGCAGCCAACGCCGCGCCCCCCGCGGGGCCGCTGTCCGCCATGGCGGCCGCCGGGGCCACGTGCCCTCCCTGCGCCCCCGCCTCCCGGACGCCCGCCGGCTGGCTCCGAGCCGCTGGCTCCGGTTAGCTCGCCGGCTCCGCTCGGCGCAGCTCCGCGGCGAGGGCGGCGGCGGGGGCGCCCGGGGGCAGCTCTAGACTGATATTTCTATACTAAGATAAATTATGTTACATAGTTGCTATCTGATTTTTAAAAGTAGGTTTCTTTGCTAGACTACAATGTTCTATAGATGATCTTCTACCTTCCAGCACATAAAGCAGAAATGCAACTTGCTTTTCTATTATGTAATAAGACAAAGGTAACTTCTAGAAGGAAGGTTTTTTCTGGAGCTCATGGTTTAGAGGGATATGAGTCAGTTGCCATCGCTATGGGAAGCAGGAGCATCAGGGAGGCAAGCGTCCTGTTGGAGCAAAAGCCGACTCCACAAGCAGGAAGCAGGCTAATTTGAAATGCCTAGAGTCTTTTGAAGCCTTAAAGCCCACCCCAGTGACACATCTCCAACAAAGCTACACCTCCTACTTTTACATGTTAATGCCTTCATTTGTAAGGAAAACCCAGCCTTCCCAAGTTATAACACTGAAATAAATGATGGTATGAAGACAGGGAGTTTAACTTTGGGCATCCACTTCCTTTATCAATCTGTCAAGGTGCAACATTTATTAAAAAACAGCCTGTGACTCAGAAATAGTCATCAACAAAATTATAGAATTTATAGGCTCTTAAATGTAGGATGCTGAATCCACACATGCACCCACACTTGCTTTAACCCATGTACACATTTATCTCTACTCCATCCTGAAAACACACTGAAGTGTCAGTAAAGATGTGCAAAATAAAAATCTTTAGGCCTGAACAGAGCAGCACAGGGGAAGAAAGAACATCAGTGGTCAAAAATGTCAGCAAATATCTACTGGATAGAAAGCTATTGAAAGAGAGAGTTGGAACAGCTTAAACACAATAGAGAGGGTTTCCATGAGCCACATAGGCTACTATCCAATCATAAACAGGACTCATGAAAGCAAGGGGACTTCAGGCATGGGTTTCAGGAATGGAGGAAGCCTTCAGTGACTGTGTATTGCTGACATGTGTAGGGCCATGTTAGGAACCTCAGTGCCTCAGATGTGGGAGTGGCAAAGCTCAGACAGATGGCAAAGCCCTCCTCTGGTTGGAGTGCAAATATTGAGAGTGTGTGCAAGGACAAGTGTTTATGAACAATTAACCAGTGTCTGCAAAAACTAGCAACTGCAGCTTCCTCCTCCCAGATGTGTAGAACCTGAGACTGCTCCCCTACAGAGACCTCCTACTAGAGACTGGCTAACTCCTCCTTTTGTCCTGTATACAACAAAAGCTCTGAGCTTCCAGGATGTGTTTCTTAGTTGGTGTTTCTCCAGCAGAAAGAGCACAACCTACATGATTCCAGCTTCTAAGTACACATGTCTGTCCTTTCTTCATTCCATTTCCAGGACCAAGCAGTGTAGGACTCAGCACACGGGATCTGAAGGAGGTACCAATATGAAGTGTAGGGTGGAGTAAAGTCAATATGAGATACAATTCGTATTGTGGACCCTTTGTCACATAACCTATGTCCATTTGTCATCATTACTTTACGTCCTCAGACATAGGTGGCTTATTCTTTCTAAATAGTGAAGCATACAGACTTAACGCAGGAACAGATGTGCACCCAAGGCATAGACGAAAGGGAACCTGGAGCCATTAGCCTGTCCGTCAGAGTCTTACAGCCTACTCCCTCCACCTACCATCCTCAAAGCCCCCTTGCTTGTCAACCAAAGAAGATGTTTAAAACATTCTTCTGAAGAGACATTGATGGGTTTAAAGGGAAGATCTGAATAAGCCGAGGATGCCAAGTGACACTTGATGGCTCAGTGTACCATTATCTTTCCATGAGCCTCATAGCCAATAGTCAATGAACCTCATGAAACATGCCATTCCTTCAGATCCACGGACCACCAGATCTGGGGACAGCATCCAAGATGAAAGATGGAGACAACATAAGGAAACAGTAGACAAGGAAACCAGTAGGAAAAAAATTAAAGTGTAGGGATTACAGCCAATGGAGTATAGTTAATTGCTACAAGATTTTATAATATTACATCCATAAAACAAGAAGAGGCACAATAAGGTAGACTAATCATAAAACATGAAAGATTTCCTAGAAATTAAAAAACTAAATGCCCTGGCAATAACAAATCCACAGTACGTCTTAGTACTGGGGAGACTGAAGTTGAAATTAGGATTGCTAAATCTTGAGGACAGTCTCAGCTACATAATTCCAGGCCTACGCAGCATGATTTTGCCTTAAAAAAGAAGCAAATAAGTAAACAAAAGTCAATATAAAGTTTAAGAAATAAGGAGGATAAATTCTTCCAGAAGGTAGAGCAAAACCACAGAGCAGATATTAGGAGAGAAAAGACAGAATATGGGAGATTAATCCAGAAGGGTCAATAGCTATTAAAAAGAAATCATGCTAACAGAGCTTGGGAGGTAGCCTAACAAGTAAAGTACCTTTAAATTTATTTATGTATTTATGTATTTACTTACTTACTTGCCCATTTATTTATTATAGCAGGAAGGCCTGAGGTTGGTTCCTAGAACCCATATTTTAAAAACTAAAAAATTGGGGATCATAGTGTATGCACCTTTCATCTCAGTATTGTTGAGGGAGAGATAGGAAGATCCCTGGGGATTGCTGGCCAGCAAACCCAGTCTACTGGGTGAGGTTCAGGCCAGTCAGAGAATGTCTAAAAAAGTGGATCATACCAGACAAACAATACCCAAGGTTGTCTTCTGATTTATGTGCACACATGTACATGGAAGCACATACAAACACACACACAACAAAGAATGGAGTTAGTCAAAATGGTACACAATTATAAGTCTACCACTTAGGAAACTGAGGCAGGAGCACTTGTTACTTTGAGGCTAACTTAGATTATATAGTAATGGCCATGTTTCCAAAACCAAACTAACCAAACAAAAACATAACAACAAAAAAGGAAATCCAAGGAAGGATAAAAGGAAACAGATTACAGAAGAAATAGCAAAATAAAACTTCATAGCACGTGACTGTTGTGCCCAACACAATCTGACAAAACCCAAGTCAAGCCTATCATTTTGAAACTTCAGAACAGCAGAAGAAACAGCTTACACGACCGTGAAATGAATGACAGTGGATCTGCCAAGGGAAGCATGGAAGCTAGAAGATGAATGCCTTTAAATTCATAATAAGACTTATTTTCAATATTCAGCTCATAGCCAAACTGCAAACTAATGCTAAGGTAGAATAAAGGTATTTTCAGGCAGGAAAGTCCCCAGTAAACTTACCTGACATGCACTCTTCTGCAGGAAGGGCGTGCCTCTGTAATGAGGGCACACAGGAGGAACACAAAAGAACCAGGCAAGAGAGGCTCCAACCCTTGAAGGATATGAGTCTCCTAAGACCCAGGACAGGGAGGACCGTTGTGTAGTCTTGCCCCTGCTCTGAAGACAATCATTCCAGGATGGAAAAATTTAAAAGGGTGTGGAGATTCATCAAGGAGGTCTTGAGACATGGAAGGATTCTGTTATACATTACTATGTGGAAAGTTTTGGGGGGAAAATACTGGACATTTTGGCACTTGGGGATAGTAATATACAAAGTCAACCCGGTGAAAAAACAAGGCAATCAATTATTAACTCCAAGAAAAACAAAAAGTTCAACAAGAAAGGAAAAGTAATAATAGTGTAGTGTTAGCTTAGCAGAGAACATTGTTTACATAGTTATAATAATATAAACCCCGAATATTGATTCAACCCAAAAGAAGAACACAAGAAGAGGGTATTGTAGGTTAGGAGATTTAAATTGTCACCAACAACAGCAGGTGCCAAATAGAGAAACTCCAGGACACATAACATACATGTGTAACTCACAAACTCACAAATTAAGTATCAGAAGACATACCCCAAAGTTACAATTGCAGCCTTCTGAGAAGCAGGAAGGGTGATGAAGGGAGCATAGATTCTTTCATTACTCATCCCCTCTTGTTTCTTAAATATTCGTTTGTTTTTTTGTGTGTGCACACGTGTGCATCTGTGTGTGTGCACATGTGTGTGCTGGAGGGACAGAACATGGGTCACAAGGCTTGCGTGGCAAGTGCTTTTACCTGCAGAGCTTTCTCTCTCGTTCTCCCTTCATTTCCTAAAGACCTTTAACAATGCTTGGTTCTTAAAATGTATACATTAAAATGTGTAAATTTATTAAACTTTAAACTGTCATTCTCAGACTATTCTGAAGGCTCACGATCAACAAATTAGATGCATTCCTACCCTCAAAGATCATACAACTTAGATACACATATGAGCATATGATCTAATTTTCCCATATAACAGAGCCTGGGAGATCTCCAAACCATGCCAAATCTATTTGCCATTCCAATTTGTAGACATGTTTAAGCTACATAAACGGAAACTCCTAGGTTTTTCTAAGTTGCCGGAGAGACTGATTACAAAACCTTCCCTATTGTCTGAGTGTATTTGCACCTGGTAGCACTTGCTAACCAGAACTCGAAAACAAACTTGTGTTGGATGAATCTGCTGTGTCTTTATTGAGGTCTCAGTTTTAACTGAGAAGGCATTGTGGTCAGATCGGGGAAAGTGTCCAGCCAAGTCTTCAAGCATAGTTGGAAGAACAGGTGGGTCTTGCTCCATTTTGGGGTCTTGATTTAGAAAGATCTCATGTAGTAGGATGAACCTAGAGTCAGTATGGCCCCTTAGGGGTTTCCAGAAGTCTGCAATGCTTCAGTAAATAAATCAACGAGGAATCCCAGAAAATGTGACCTTCTAATCCATCCACAAACCATTATTTTTTCTTCACAGTAGAAATCCCTGTAGAACAATAAAGACTCTTCGCTTCAAGCAACCTGACCATGACCAAGCAGCAGCAAGCTGCCTTATGACAATAATAATGTGTTAATGACTTTGATGAGGGAGGATTCATACTATTATCACCTCTTAATTACCTTGTGGCCAACAGGAAAGCAGATGTACAATACACAAATCAAGGAACTGGGGGAGGACGTGTCCCTTGAACTGGCCCCTGTGATGATTAATTTTGTATTATTCTGCCTCTGTGAATTATGATTTATAGGAGTGGTGTGTGTGTGTGTGTGTGTGTGTGTGTGTGTGTGTGTGTGTGCGTGCGCGCGCACTTTATGTATTTGTGCAGGTCACAGGAGGATGTGGTATGTCCTGCTCTATCATTAGCTGCCTTAGTCCTTTGAGATAGGGTCTTTCCTACAGTCAGGGAAGCAAGCTCTGCAGGTTTGATCTGAGGTTAGTGAGGAAGAAGAGATGTGGTTTGACTGTCCAGTGTCCATGGACTCGCTCACCTATTAGAATATTCAGCACCCAGCTCGGGGTGCTGTTTTTGGAATGTGGAGAATCTTTTGGACATGGGGACTAGCTAGTAACTGTTAGGGCAGTAGCAGTGGACCTTGAGTATAGGCTGCCCCACTTCCGCTTTAGCTCTGTGCTTCCTGATCAGCACCAGGTACCATGTAACACCTCTATCTCCTCCTTCCCCATCTGCCACTGCTATCGACCAAGTCCTCTGCCAGTCTATCCTCACCATGATGAAATGTGTCTTCTCCAACCACGAGCCCAAATAATTCTCTCCTCTCTCGACTCAGCGATATAAAACAGGGGAGGGGGATAATATTCTATGCTGACAGCTCTGTTCTTGGGCCCTACACAAAGCACTAGGAGAAAATGGAGAGCTGAACTCTGGCTGCATCCTGCTCAAGCTGAGTCTATTTGCTACTAACTTACTGGATAAGCTCTCCCCTGTGCTAAGCCTCAGTTGCTTGTCTGAAAATTGGCCATGTTAGTGCATTGAATCGTGAGCATTCAGCTGGTAAAGTGCTTGCCTTGAAAGCATGGGGACCTGAGCCTACCCCCCAGAACCCATGTAAGCCATGTATGGTAGCCTATACCTATAATCCCTAAGCTGGGGAGATGGATTCCTGAGGCTCACTGGCCTGGCTGGCTGCTTCACCGAATCTCTGAACTCCTGGTTCAATAAGAGGTCCTGTCTCAAAGAAATAAAGGCACCTAAGGGATGATGCCCAGTGTTATCCTTTGGTCTCCACATACATACATACCCACAAACTGACAATGTAGTAAGTAGCCTAGAAGAATACAAATCTATCAGTCTATCTAATGCTATTTAACTAATATATCATAGAAAAGTTGAAATTTACTGTGCCCGCCAATTGTTATTCTCATACTGGAAAAACAGGAACACACGTTCTCCCTAATTAGGAAACCACACGGGAAGGAATAAAACATCTTAATAATTCTAGAAGACAGTAGCAAAATGACATTTTCAGAGAACATTTTTCAGTAAGAAGGCACTAATTCTCTCTGCCCCAACATTTATTCTCATGAGGATGAGCAAATGTGGTAGGAGCTGGGGAGATGGGCAAGTCAATAAGGCTTATTATTGAAGCATGAGGAAACAGCTTAGCTCCTTCTAGCCCACAGGTCAAAGCCGAGTCTCTGAGTGCTGGAGAGCAGTGGATCCCTGAAATTGATTGGTAAGTCAGTTCAGCAAGAGACGGAGTCAAAAGATAAAGTGGAAGACAATAGAGGAAGACACTTGGCATGGACCTCTGGCCTCCACATACTCTAATGTGTGTCTACTACACACACACACACACACACACACACACACACACACACACACACTCACATGCACACGAAAAGAAGACAATGAATTAGTGCTGTGCGACGTGAGCAAATCTCTTTCAATCTCTTTCCATCTACACGGCTCAACCTTGAAACTTTGTTTCCTGGCTGCAGCCTTGGGCTGCCAGGAATAAAAGGCCAGGTTATTCCTATTCCAGTATCAATCACATGGAGCCAATAAAGGGAGTGGCTTCTCTGGCTCTGAACTGACAGAGTGAGGGGAGGCCAGAAAGCCAAGGGGGAGGGTTCTGTGTTTAGCATATGCAAAGTTTATAATCCTGTCATTTTCTGAACAACAGTTTACATAGGGCCAGAATCTATGTCATTAACATTATACAGTGTTTAACTTTAAATACAAAGTGGATATAATAGGATTCTATGTGCAACAAGACTAAGAGCAAAACTACCATTCAGAACACCAAATTAGAAAGATGCTTCAGGTAGTCGGAGAGATGGCTCAGAGGTTAAGAGCACTGACTGCTCTTCTTAGAGGTCCTGAGTTCAATTCCCAGCAACCACATGGTGGCTTACAACCATCTGTAATGGGATCCGACAGTGTACTCACATTAAATATATATATAATATAATATATTATTTATATTTGATAAATAATATATATTTAATAAATATATATAATATAAATATATATATATTTCAGGGGAAAACTTCCTAAGTGGAATACCAATGGCTCAGGCTCTAAAATGAACAATTGATAAATGTGACCTCTTGAAACTGAAAAGTTTTTGTAAGGCAAAGACATTGTCAATAGCAGAAAACAGCAACCTACAGATTGGGAAAAGAGCTTCACTAACCCTACATCCTATAGACAGCTAATATCCAAAATATATAAAGAATTTAGGAAGTTAGATTCCAAAAAGCCAAATAACCCAAATTTAAAAATAGGGTAGACAGTTAAACAGAGAATTCTCCACAGAGGAATGGCAGAGTAGCACTTAAAGAAATGTTCAACATCTTTAGTCATTAAGGAAATGCAAATCAAGATGACCCTGAGATTCCACCATATACCAATTAGAGCGGAATAAGATCAAAATCTCACGTGACAGCACATGCTGGTGAGGATGTGGAGAAAGAGGGACACGCCTCCACTGCTTGTGGGATTCCTGTAGAGACTTGATGCCCCAGAGAAAAGGGATTGGAGACACCCTGTCAGAGGTGAAAGGGATGGGGTATGGTGTGAAAAAGTCTGGGGGGGGGCAACATTTGGGATGTAAATAAATTAATTAGTTAAGAAAAAAGAAGGGTGCTCCTGATTCCACAGAACCTTTGTAGGAATGAACTGTTAAGACACAACTTGCATCTAATTTACAGACTTCCTGTATAATTTGAAGTCACCCCTAGTCATTTCCCGTGCAAGAATCTGAAACAAATCTTACTGACTGAGCCAATAAGCAGTTAAGCCCAACTAATGATCTTTTTTGGGCTTGCCCCACAAAAGCCCAGAGCTGCAAAGACAGTTAGCTACCTTTCTCTAGCCTGTCCTGTTGGTCCTTTGTTGGAAACCTTTACATTCTCAGAACCCCACTGAGCTCTTCAGCTAGTAGGTTCCCAAGAGTCTCTGTTGAATGACAGCAGGGTTAGATTGCCTATTACCTGAGCTAAAACAAAACAAAACAAAACAAAAACCAAAAACCAAAACCAAACCAAACCAAAACAAACAAAAGACCAAAACAAAAAAACAACCTAAGGGTACAAGAATTCCCAAACACCTGTCTTGAGTTAGTACTGGAGAAAGAAAAAAGATAGAGTTTAGTAAAGAAACATCAGTCACAAATGTTATCCTGCAGAACTGGAGGCACTGAAAGTCAGTTGCTATGTGGTCTCACTTGCATTTTGATGCTACAAAGGCCGGTTTCATGTAAGTGGGGCCTAAAATAGTGGTTAGCAGAGGCTGGGAAGGATGTGGAGGGTAGCAGTATGCTTTGGATCTAAATTATACCTCTAAAGCTCATGTGTTGAAGGCTTGGTCTCAGCGCAGCAGTGTTCGGAGTTGAGGGTCTTAAAAAAGACGAGATAATGAGGTTTCTAATGTCACCAATAGGTTAAGTGACTGAAGAGGCCATGACTTCGTGGGCTATGGGGATGTGGTGGGATCTTTGCAGGGTGGGGCTTAACTGGAGGAAATGAGACACTGGCACAGGGAGGGATGGCTCTGAAGAGTCTGTTTGGTCTTAGCACCCTGACCTCAACCCCGACCTGGCCACCAGAGTAAGCACTGTTGTGCATCTTCCTGCCGTGAGTCTAATGCACTGGAGCCAAGGGACAACAGTCTCAAGTCTCTGAAACCCAAGCCCAAATAAACCTCCATTTCTTATTCCTTATTTTTCTATTATTACAGAAAGCTGACTAATACAGAGAGAAGAGAGAGGGTGATTAATGGGTACAGAGCTACTATGGGATTGGGAGAATAGCATCCAGTGTTTGGCAGCACAGAAGAATAACCAGACAACAATAAATTATATGT
Source organism: Rattus norvegicus (assembly GCF_021556685.1). Lineage (NCBI taxonomy): Eukaryota > Metazoa > Chordata > Mammalia > Rodentia > Muridae > Rattus > Rattus norvegicus. Next base: position 35,387,340 of record NC_141550.1, on the reverse strand, counting down.
GTATTTCAAAAGAGCTGGTAGAGAAGGCTTGAGTGCTTTCGACATAAAGTGATCATAAATTTTTGAACTGGTGGATATGCCAGTTCTGATCATGACACATTTTGCATACGTATTGAAATACAATGTGTACACCCTAAAACTGAAATATACTGTAACCATACAATATAGCTACTATATAATACTAATTCAAAATTTAAAATTCAGAAACTGTTGTTAAGGAGTTTGTCATTTAATTGGCAAGACCAATGAATGGGGCTGGAGGAGAGAGGGAAGACAAGACTCTTCCTTGGACTACAGGGAAGAGAAGGTCTGGTGAAGACACAGGAAGAGTCTGGCTAGGTCTCAGTGAGACCCATTTAACCAGAAATACACAGATAGGGTCAGACCAACCTCTAATTGGCCTTCGAAGCCCCAGAAGGCCTTCATAGAGGATGTGGTAGCAAGCAGGCAGCTCAAGAGGTTTCTGGGCAGGACTCACGTATATTCTCCTCCTGCCGAGCGATGAGGTCCCTTGGACTAGCAGCAGTCACTACAGCTGATGAGCTCCTGGGGATGTGGCAGATGACAGTGTTGGTAGCAGCACCAGGCATCTTGGTCTGCATCCCACATGGTGATGCATCCAAGCCAGAAAGCCCCGTTGGTTCCCTGAGTTCTGACTTCACAGGAATTTAGAGAAAGGACTAGGGATAAGAGGCATCTGGTACCAGCTCCTATTTGAGATGGTTTCCACGTGTCTGTCACTTTTTAGGGCAGACAAAACCCAATCAGAGGATCTTGGGAGATAGTGCCATTGGTAGAGGATTTGCTGTACAAGTGTGAAGACCTGAGTTCAGGCCTCAGCACCCATGCAAGGGCTGAGAGTGGCAACACAGGCCCGCAGTCCCAGCACCGGGAAGGCAGAGACTGCAGGATCAGTCAGCCTAGATGACTCCTTTTGCTCCAGGTTCAGTGAGAGGATCTGCCTCAAAAGTAAGGTAGAATCCAGGAACAGTGGCACATCCCATTATTCCTGGCACTCAGGAGGCAGAGGCAGGTAGGTCTCTGTGAGTTTGAGACCAGCCTGGTCTACACAGCTAATTCCAAGACAGTTGGGGCTACAAAGTGAGATTCCAGCTACAAAAAAAAAAAAAAAAAAAAAAAAGGAATGATACTGGAAGAAGACACCTACCATCAACCTCTGACCTGCATGCATACCTGCACGGACACACAGACAGACAGACAGACAGACAGACAGACAGACAGACACACACACACACACACACACACACACACACACACACACCCCACAAGGCAGTCAGTCACAGGTAGCCTCTGGATCTCAGAATTAATTCATGACCTCCCATCTCTCTAGATCTAGATTTTCTATAGATAGTTAAGTATGTGGGTTTTTTTTTTAATTCTTTATCTCTGAAGTCAAAATAAATATGCTTGATGGATTATATAGTAATGGCTATTCATGAAATAAATGTATCACTACATTCAGGCTGACCATCTGTAAATAATAACTGTTTTAAGCTTTTGTGATGGCTATAAAGTAGTAGAGGTTTAGGAAAATGGAAACACAGCATAAAGTAAATTTGTCTCAAATTTTATGCAAATCACCCAATTTGAATAAAAACATTAATAAGTTTACATATGCAGATTAATTCTAACTAGCCATGTTTTAATCCTTAGTTATTAACTGCAATCTCCTTGTAATTGATGCTATCATTTAGAAAACATTAACAAAAGAATGCTTTACATGTTTTATATTTCTGTGTATTAGATATAAAATATTATTATTCAAATAAAAAAGACATGAAAATATACCATGCAATAATAGGAACATTTGTGGGGCTAATTTTAAGTTAATTGGAAAGTTTAATTGAGAACAAAGGGACAGTATTTGTGTCTCTCTACTTTATTTGTGATCATTTTGCAATGATATTTCCACCTAACTGAGTATTAAGATGATTGCATGTAGGGACAATAGGAAGAGGCTTCTGTCAATGAATGAGCCTGTCCAAATATATTTGGGGAGAAATATTGAGGTGTTTGATCTTCTGTTTTATGTACCAGTGAATAATCATAACAGCTTTAATGAATGTGTTCTCTGCAGCCTAAATACATTTGAAATCACATTTCCCAAAGACACAAAGTAAGAGTTATTGCTTATAAAATCCATTTTGCAGGTACAAAACTGATTGCCAGAATAAATGACTTGGCTAAAGACAGATCTCCAATAACAGACAGAATCAAATCTAACTGCCTTGACTTTCAGTTCAAAGTTCTTTTCCCTGAATCTCGTTTGTGGCAGGGATGTCGCCAGGACTGAACCCCTGGAGACAGACTCACAAGGGAAACACAGAGAACCTTCTTTCTTTTTTCTTTTTCTTTTCTTTTTTATTAACTTGAGTATTTCTTATATACATTTCGAGTGTTATTCCCTTTCCTGGTTTCCGGGCAAACATCCCCCTCCCCCCTCCCCTTCCTTATGGGTGTTCCCCTCCCAACCCTCCCCCCATTGCCGCCCTCCCCCCCACAGTCTAGTTCACTGGGGGAGAACCTTCTTTCTATGTCTCCCCGTTACCCTCTCACACACCTCCTCACACAGGAAAGTAGCTCCCCCCACATCGTAAATCATCAAAGTTACTCATGAGGTTTTAAGAATATGTTACAAGTATGCCCAGGAAGAGAACAGATGAAATACAATATGTGAAGGAGGGTTCTTTTAGACGGATGCAGACTCAGACAGATATTCAGAAGTCAGCCATGGGACCTACTTCTAGATTGCTTTGAGCTCCTGGTTAGAAGGATTCTGCTTCTCACAGCCCTTCATCAAGTTTTTGTTTTTTCTTATATCTTCTCTCTGTTTAGTCTTATAGAAGTTCCCCATACCCCAAAGGAGCTTGAAGGTCATACGAGTTCTGGAAAGAGGTGACACTAGAGGATTCTAGAACATTATGGAATCTGAGTGAAAGCATTAAAGATCTCATTTCGTACAAGGAATGTCTTACTTGCCACTTTGTCAGCAAGATACAAATGTCTGGGCAAGAAGATTCATATACAGTAGAACACAGCGGAGCAAAATGTACACAAGGGAGAAGACCCAGAAACTCAGAGTTGGTGATTTTCTGTGACCTGTTTGTTCTAATTCTCTTGTGAGGAAAGGGACTCTTTCTAATGAAGACGGTGTGGCTCTTATTCTCTTATAGCCCTATTAACTGATATTATAACAGGACTAATCCAAAAACAGAATCACAAAATTACTGTTCTCTCCGGATGCTAGAGAGGGAATTTTAGCCAATCCAATATTGTGGTAAAGTAGTAGCTGCGATGGTCTACTGTTCTGTGTTTTAATAAACATAACCTAATATGCCACTGAGGAATGTTGTAGATGGCCAGCCATCTCTTAGTTCCTATTCAGCAATTCTACAGGTGTATGTACACATGACGAACACAATGGGTATGCTCTAAACCTGTCCTCTGCCTTTCCCCAGGGTATGTGAGGTCGGAGCTGACAGAACACGCCAGGCAGTCACACACTCACATCCATTCAGCAGTGGAGGCTGGTTTTGCATCTCACACTATACTAGGAAACGAACTGAAAGCAAGGAAATTGCAAGGTATGTTCCCTGCCTTTCTCGTCCTTACAGTCCAGACTTCTAGCTAGGGAGACAAAGAACGGTAGTGCTGTGGTTTGGATCCAGAATATTCCTCAACACCTTGAGTTTAATGCTTGGTCTTCAATTTGATGGTATGGGGAGAAGGTGGAATTTAAGGGTGGGGCCTACTAAGGATCAGACCGTGGTTGCTGATTCTTTTCCTTCTCCTCTTGTTCTCCATCCTCTTTTATCTTTCCTCTTTTTATTCTTTCTCCTCTTGTCTTTTAAATCATAGTTACGAGGTTACCAACTTTGCCCTGCCATGATGTGCCACAGGTCCAAAGCAAAGGCATCATTTTTTGTTTTGTTTTGTTTTTTAAATCAATGACATACTGAAGCAATATTTTAGATACACTGTGTTATGGTAAAATAACACTCAATTTTATTTTGCTAATTTCTTTTTAACTTAGTTTAAGGTAACCTGATGTCTGTGGCTTGCATTTGTGTTCTGTGGTACGTTTCTTCTGAAGGCTAGTCGCCTAGCTTGTTAATCCTCAAATGGACTTCCCTTAGGGACCTTTGGCAATGTCCTGAAATGGTCCTTCCTTGTCACAATCAGAGGAATAGGTGGTCCTAGTGTCTAGGTGGCAGAGATTCAAAACATATATCCATACACCTTTTAAAGTCCAGGGCAGTCTTCCTGCATAGCCCGGAGGCAGCAATAGTGCCAGACTTCAGAAACCCTAGACTTCGAGAAATCAGCTTCAGACTGATTCAATCCTGAGGACCTACCAGGTGAAAGGACAGAACTGACTCCTGAATATTGTTCTCTGACCTCCTCGTGAGCCTTGTGGCACTCATGCCCACACGCATGCACACAAAAAGTAAAAATATGACTTTTAAAATGTTAAAAAAAAAAGAGTGCAACTTGGACAAGTCTTGACATTTCCTGTTACGTGATTCCGTGTGTGTGACGTGGTGTTCGGTGCGGACACCGTCATTTGAAATATAAAGCAATTGATATCCGAGCATCCCGGTTGTGGTGTGGGAACATGCGACACGAAAGCAAAGAAGAGCTTACGTGGCTCAGACCCTCAGATCTGGTGGTGATGTGCCCTTAGCCTGCCCGTGAGGAAGAGCTTGAGGTGGTGTTCTCCGGGCCCCTAATAAACGGTTTGCAGTTTTAGACACGTGCTTGTGGATCTGACGAGCCACAACATGTTCACAGCAAACCACATCAAATCCTAGATGGAAGACTTTGCTATTTATAAACCAGATTGGTTGGTAAGTTCCACGATAAAGATTCTAGAGTTCAAAATGCAAAAAAAGGTGGATAAAGGGTTCATTGCAGCAAAGTTTGTTTTTGCCTGAGTGTTTCATATCATTTTGAGAAGTTAACAATTGGGAGAGAACAGGTGAGAGAAAACATTTGGTAAAGGGCTTGTCTTAGAAGTACCGGGACCCGAATTCAAGCACTAGAAACCACGTCCAAAGAACAAAACAAAATCCACGAACTTGTGGCACGCGCTTGGAATTTCAGAACTGCCCCAGCAGAGACAGGCCAATCCCTGGGACTTAACTGGTTTATCCTAATTGGTGAGTTCTAAGCCAATGAAAGATCCTGTTTCAAAGGAGGTGCCAGTGCCCTGAGGAAAAGGCTTTAGGCTGTTCTCAGGTCTCCATCCATGCACATACCCAGCATGCGCACACACCAATGCACGAAGAAAAAATACGGGGAAAAAATTTTTTTTAAATTGGACAAAATTAGCCCTAACCCTGTAATGTCTTAGAAATTGCTTCTCTTTTGAAAATGTGCCTGGTTTCAGTAGGTTCACTTACCATGAGCTTTTCCTTATTTCAAAGTGCACAGTCCTGGGGAGTTCAGGCTTTCTGACTCTTTGGACTTTAGAGAGGGTGTAATAACTGTATTTGGACGTGAAACCCTGAGAAGTTGGGGTTGGTGGGTTAGAGTTTGGGACTCTGGTTGAACATCTGGGACTCTCTTCTGTTTGTAGCTATCTGCAAAGGGGGAGTGAAGCTCTCACCACTGAAGTCCCCCGAAAAGAACCCCTGGGTTTAGTCCCTAACAGGTGGACACCTCCTTCTGTCCTCCCCGACCCATTTGTGTCTTTCTGAAAACCTTACGTTTTAGGACTCCCAGATCTCTAACTAGGCTCTCCTTGTCTTCTCCTATTTAAAGTGAACTGCTCACTTGGGATTCTGAGAAGAAAGCTTTCTCACTGGTACACCTGCACCAATTTTATTTCCAGGGCAGCACGGGTCCCTACTTCAACACCGAAAAGGTGGAGTTTCCCTAAACTCACAATTTTCAAAATCTAGGCACACATAAGACCACTTGTAAGCAGAAATAAATTGGTTGGTGATTGGTGAATGAAAATGACCTCGTTATAGAAACCACTTAAGGAAAACCAGGATTGCTCTGCAAATACTGTACTGTGCTGCTCAACCACAGGAGGGAAAAAAAATACTCGGAAGCCACACACACTACTTTACATAACTTTAGGACCTCATATAACCTCCCATCCTCTCCCACTCTACCCAGATTCACCCCGTGCCTTTAAAGCATAAAAAATTTGTGAAATAAAACCTGTAGGAAAATCTTACTCAGGGCAAAGGTAAGTCTGAGCATGTTCTGTTTGAAGAACAGAGAGACAACCGAGTTAGGTTATATTAGATTCCTTCTGGGTCTATGGTCAGATAGCACCTCCCTACCCTCATGAATTTAGACAAGGTTTCCCTATTGAAGTACAAACAGAAGGGGTGCATGCCACGTTGAGCCCCCTTTGAGAAAACTGGTTCTGACAGCACAGATCACCCTGAATCCTTAAGGCACCTCGATACAGACCCACTTTGCAGACCCACTGTATCCCAGGCCTGAGATTTGGAGTCTCAACGGTTTTCAAGTTTTCCCTACGGTGGCACACCCTGGTCTATCCTGACGAATGAGACAGTACCATGTTTTGTTTTCTGTGTCCCAAATTTATTTCTCATCTAAAATGGAAGAGGCAGCCTAAAATATAAGCAAGTAATCACTGAAAAGTAATCATTTCAGAGAGAAAAATACATTTAAACTTAAAGCATAGAGAGCGGTATTGGAGAAATGAGAGTAATGGCAGGTATTTAATGAACTTTTATTAGGTTTGTTTATCGCCTCTGCATGTGTGTCTACATACATGCTGGCATCATGAAACAAGAGGAGCTGTTTCTCCACCATGTGGGACATGGGGATTGAACTTGGGTCCTCTAGCTTGGAGGCAGATGTCTCTACCTGCTGAAACATCTTACCAGCCCAGAGGACAGTCACGTTGTCTCTGTCTTTGTCATTCTCTGTCTCTCTGTCTCTCTGTCTGTCTGTCTGTCTGTCTCTCTCTCTGTGTGTTGCCTCCTGTTTCGTCTTCCCAGTGTCCCTCATTACTTTCAGTCTGCTGGTTTGCCCCACTTTTCCTCAATGCCAACTCAATAACTTTGCCACAGAATCATTTTTAATGACTGCCTTTTCCAATTCCTGATTGGGTGCGGCCAGCTTTCCATTACAGTTTTGGATGCTTGTGGTCCTCGCTGGACTGCTGGGTAGAGACTACCAACGTGCAGAGCACCTGCAGTGTCTGACCCTCTGCAGCCAACTTTTCCATCCCTTTTCAGCTCCCCTCACTGCTCACTAACCACAAGCATGCAAGCGTGAAGTCTGAATACTAATCAAAAGGGAAATCTGGGTTAGTTGTGGCAATGTCTGAGCTGGAAATTCCTCTGGTCCTGGGGCATGTGTTGGCCACATGACTGCTCCTGGCATTGTCAGCTGCTGAGCACTGGCTTCCTATGATGGTTTGGGCGTTTAGTTGGTTTTCCTTTTGATTTCTACTTAATTTTCTGCTTTATCAAAATGAAGCATGTATATAGGTTTTGTCTGTCTGTTTTTTTCCTTCATGGACAAGTCTATAGGACCTCTAATGACAAAGAACAGTCTACTATTTTGTCCCTCCCAGCTCTGGGCTCATGACTCTTAGGATCATCCACTTGAAAATCAAGTTTGGGCCTCTACTGTGTCACACATCTTCTGACTTAGATATAGTTTTCCACTGCAAAACACAAAAGCTTAGTTTTACTAACACGGGGTACACACACACACACACACACACACACACACACACACACACACACATTCAGTATCAATTGGTATTTACTGTGTAACAGTCCACTTCAATACGTATTGGCTTAAGGGAACCATTTATTTACCCACAATCCTGCTGATCAGCAGTTTGAGCTTGGCTCGATTTTTCTGGTCTTGGCTGAGCTCATCTGTGCAGCTGTGAGGTTACTGGGTTGGCTCAGGTCTGTCTGGACTAAGCAGCTCCAGCTGGGCTGACTCATTTCTACCTCTTGTGTTCGTTCATCCTGCCATGGACTCTGCTAGAGCAGCTCACTCACAGGATGGTAAGGTTACAGGATGGAAGTGGAAAGTTGTACAGGTTCTTGAGGGCTGGACTCAGAACCATCCCTTCTGTGGCCGACAACAGGGAATAAAAAATACATCCCATCTCTTGACAGAAGATGCTATGATTATCATTGCAAAGAGCACAGATGATGGCTGCTTTTGTAATCTATCACACCACCATGGACACACACATACACACAAATAGTGTCCCTCAGGATCTAGGAGGGATTAGTTCCAGGTTGTTTCTAGGTCCCTAAATCATATAAAACACATGGAAATTCCATGTAACCTATGCACACCTTAATGAGTAATTTACTTAATTGTTTTATATTTATCTATTTTTTGTTTGTGAACATGTGTACACTATGTCGTGTATGTGGAGGTCAGAGGACAACTTGCAGGAGTTAGTTTTCTCCTTACCCCATGCAGGTTCTGAGGATGGAATTCAGGTCATCTGAGTCAACATGTTGGTCTCTGATGACTACCTAAGTCACCCCTTCACTACTTAGATATCTGACACAATGCAAATGTTACTTAAAAGTTGTTACATTGTATTAATAAGGGGGAAGCAGTTGTAATCATTTGGCACAGATGTAATTAAAATAGTATTTTGATCCCAAGCACTTGACTCTGCAGTATGGAGGGCCTGGGTGACTGACTACACACACACCATGCTTCGTTCCCTACCACTGTCCTGTCCACATAGCTGGAGTCACCAATGTGAGCCAAGTCAGTATTTCCCCTGCTATAGTTATAGATGTTAACTTATTACTTGGCCTCAAAATAACTACATATAAAATTTCTGCTTCAACTGCCAACGTTCCCTGTTCTAAGTTCCCTGTTTTTTGGCTTTAAAAAAAAAGCCAGAGAGTTCTACACTGTGCAGTAAATACTGTGTGTGTGTGTGTGTGTGTGTGTGTGTGTGTGTGTGTGTGTATGTGGCAGAGAGAGTCAGAGAGGAGAGAGGTAAGAAGAGGAGAGGACACACACACACACACACACACACACAGAGAGAGAGAGAGAGAGAGAGAGAGAGAGAGAGAGAGAGAGAGAGAGAAGACTGAGACTGAGACAGAGACAGACAGTGAGACAGACAGACAGGCAGTCAAAGATACAAAGAGAAGGGGTTCCCTATCTGAGAGTACATGCAGACTTGAAGAGGACATCAAGCATTGCGTATCTTGTTCTATCACTTTTTACCTTATTCTCTTGAGACAGGGTTCTCATTGACCCTGGAGCTAGGCTATGGCCAGCAAGTCCCAGCAACCCTACTGTTTCCACCCACCCACCACACTGGGGTCACAGACATGCGTATAACCACACCTGCTTTTCTATACGGGTTTAGGGATTTGAACTCAGGTCTTCATGCTTGTGTAGCCAGTGCTCAGGCCCACTGAGTCATCCTTAGCTCTCTTAAGAGCATGCATATCTGGTAAGCATAGTGTTCCCCACCCACACAGCAGCACCCATAGATCACCCTGTCCTCACTATGACCTGCCCAGCCACCCCACACTGACACTCTAAAGATGTCTTTCCTTGTTCTCGTATGCACATGGTCCAGCTTCTTGCTCACAGCACCCTTTCTTTCTCATGGTGGATGGCAGCCTCTTCCAGCAAATTTTGCATAGGAGGGATTTTTTTTAGGCCTGTTCTTTTGAGTGTGTCTGCAGATGCCCACGCCACGTACATACTTGCTTGGTGGCTGGCCTGGGACTTCTTAGTTGGGAATGTCAGTGCTTTTGCAAGGGCTCTGGGGCACCAAGATCCTTTGCAGGGAACCAGATTTTCTTCTCTGGATGGTTCAGAATTGAGTAGTTATTACTGCACTTCTGAAAACAGACGTAGCAGTGTTGTAGCAAAGGCCTTCATGCTGTAGTACACACATTCTTCCAATCTCTTAGGTTTTCTACTCTGTTCTGAGACCCTGTTTGAATATTCTTTATAGATCCTATACTTGTATAACTTTTCCTTAAAACTGTTCTTTGTTTTGTTTTTTAGGTTTTAAAACTTTGTTTTTCTACATCCCTGTTTAACACATTATATATATTTAAGTACAATATTTTATTCTTTTAGAATTGCATGCATGTATACCGTATACTCGGTCATATTTACCCTTAACTACTCCTCCTGACGTCTCCGTGATTCCCTTCTACTGCTCCACTCTCTCACAACTTCATCTCTCTCTCTTTCTCTCCATTGTCTATCTCTGTCTTTATCTCTGTCTCTGTCTGTCTATCTGTCTCTGTTTTTGTCTGTCTCTCTCCCACTCATATCCCACCAGTTCGGTTTACATTGCTCATACACTCATGGATATGGGGTCATCTACTGAAGCCTGGTTGGCCTATCCTGGGCCACACCATTAAAGAAAAAGGACCCTCCCTCCTCACAAAACTATTAACTATCAATAGCTGCTGGAACACGAGTCCCTCCCTTTCCATGCTGACTGGAATGCTGACTGGCTTGATCTTGCTCAGGTCTTATGTAGGCAGTCACAGCCACTGTGAGTTTATGAGTTCACTGGTCCTATCATATCAAAAGATACTGTCTCGCTCTGGTCCTCCCTGACCTCTGGTTCTTACAGTCTTTCTGCTTCAACCCCTTAGAGAAGGGTATGATATTGATGTCCCTTTTGTGACTATGTACTGCACTACAAAGGAAACTGTCAATCGAGTGAAGAGGCATACTGTAGAATGGGGGGAAGAACCTTGTTACTAGCTGCATATCAGATGGAGGATTAATATACTGACTGTACAGAGACCAAAAAACTGGCCACCATGAACACAAACAACCTAGGTGAAATTGTATATGAAGTTCTCAAAAGAAGAAATACAAATAAAAGTGTTCAGCACCTTTAGCCATCAGGGAAATAGAATATTTTAACAAACATTTTTTAAGTCCTAGAAGCTCTTGAATTCTTTATAATATTCCTGCATAAGAACATCTTAATCCTGCTTTATGGCACTACCCCTTTATTAGAATGCTAAGAAAATTCCAGCTGCCACCTTACTTGCCTTTTCCATGTGACTTAACACAGGTTTTATTGATTGAGACGTAGACAGTACTCTCCTTACCATAGTGCATTAGTATGGCTCATGTCACTGTAACAAAATACCTGACAGAAACCACTGAGGAGGAGAATTTATTTTGGCTCATGGATTCAGATGGCTCAATCTGTGATGACAAGGAAGATGTGGTAGAACAAAGAAGTTCATAACACAAGAAACAAAATGTCTGTGTTTGCTGGCTTTGTCCTTTCTCTCCCCTACCCCTGCTATCCTTTCATGCCTCCCCAGGCCATAGAATGTGGACACCCATCTTCAGTGTAGACCTTCTTCTCATTGAACCCTTTCTGAAGACACCATCACAGCCATACGGAGAAGCATACAGCACCACTCAAGCTGATTATGAACATTAACCATCACAAGTCTGACCCTTATCTACTTGGCTTACCAACACATCATTTTAAAGCAATAGCATTACATCCCTAGTCCCCAAAAGGCTCCCGTCTGTCTCATAATTAGGATGCATTGAGACTGACATCTAGAATTCCCAAAGCTTTACTAACAATGTTCAGACATGCAAGTTTGAAGTCTCTTCTAAGACTCAAGGCAAACTATTTGCTTTAAGCATCTATGAAATAAAGAAAAAGAAAGTTAAATACTGCTCAAATGTAAAAGCACCAAGTATGTTTCTCGTCTCTTAAGGAACACTCAGGAGAACAGCAAGGAATGGTTGATTCAAAGTTAAGACAAATCCCAGCAGAGCAAACGTTTAGTTCTGTAACTCCATGTCCAGTGTCCGCGACATGTGGCATTGTGACATGAGCTCCAATCGAGTTGAGTATCTCTACCTTCATGGCCTGGACACTTATAGCCTATGTTGCCTCTTACTCGAGTTGGCTGCATTCATTGCCTGAAGTTCTCTCTCGTGTTCCCAGTGTCTCCAATTTCCTTGGATTGTCACTGTAGCTTAGGTTTCACTTTTCAGCTTTTTAAATCTCCAAGTTACAGTTTCCCATAGGGACACTCTCTCTACTACAAATGTCATGGCCTCCAAACCCTTCTTTAAAAATTAGTGTGAACGTCCATAATGTTGCGACCCTTGAATTCTGAGTGTCTGCAAAACCAGCAACCCCATGAATTATGGACGCCAAAGTCTCCTACCAGCTTGAGCAGTAGCCCGACGCTCATGGGTCAAGACTGTAGGGGATTTCTGAGTGGCTAGGTCTCTAAACCCAGGAAATATTTCCAAGGTAGAACAGAGAAGTTCATAACACTGCAAGGCAAGAAATACATACCGTCCTCCTCACATTGAGGAAACAAACCATCTGAAGGTAGTCACTAAAATAAATCCTTCTATCTTACATTGTTTCTTTAAGGTATTTTGTCACAGGAGCATGAAAAGTAGCCAATATAGGAAACCAGTAGCCAAGGAGTGGGTCATTGCCATGACTACGGGGTATACATCTTCAGGGGTACATGCGCATGCGTACCTCACTGTGAGTATGTGTTTACTCTGTGTCAGTGTGACCAATCACCTGGCAAGAAGCAACTTAAGAAAGGGAGGGTTTATTTTGGCTGCATATGACAGTCCAGTTGGCCACAATGAAGAAGACATTCAGTGAGGTTAGCTGGCAGCTGGTAGGGGTGGCAGTGGGAACAGGAAGCTGCTTCTCACATCTCAGTGGACCACGAAGTATAGCCAGGCTGTAAGTGGCAAGGCCTACCTCTAAGTGACCGGCTTCTTCCGTGAGGTTCTACCTCCTAAAGATTGCACAGTGTCTACAAACACAGCCATCATCTAGAGACAGTGTTTAACCACAGGGGTCTAAGGGAGACACTTTATATTCACGCAGTGGAGTTCTCCAGGCATCCCTCTTCTCCCACAACCGCATGCTTAATCCTAGCTCTTAGCATCCCAGAAGCAAGAGGAGATGGAGGCACTTGGCTCGGCAACTGCTTCTTTAGTGCCCTTACTTTCAAATGCCCTAAGCTCTGTCCAGTGTTTCTTAGCTGGTGATTTTGCTGGTCAGTGAACCTCTTTTTGAAAATAAGCCTCCAATTCTGTCTCAAGCAGGGAAGGGAGGTCCCTGGTGGTGCCAGATATCATGGGGGTAAATCTGAGATCAAACTATTCTTAAGAGGGCTTTTATCTCCTCATTTTCTCTTCTGCCCATACCCTGCTAAGGGGTCTGATGCCTCTACTGGTGAAGCATTCTGGGGCTCAGTCATTTCATTCAACTTGGCTTTTGGCTTTTTTGGTTTCCAAACTCTTCCTATGTAGCCTCCCGTCTACTAAGTCAGACATTGCCCATCTGCCTGCTATTCAGCCTTTGGTCTGCTTTTGCTCCCTCTTTCTCTTGTGGTCCTGACTCATGTGTTTCTCCACTTCCCTGCTGAGTCTTCCAGTGTCACTGAGAGGAATTGGAGGCGTAATCATTTTTTTTTTTAATTTGCTACGGTTAGTTAGAGGTCCCTCTGGTTTGTCTTTCAGGAGCACCGAGTAATCGCGGAACCAATTATATTCCCCGCATTCTGCATGACAATCAGTGTCCATTAGTTTTCATTAAACATGAGAGACAAGAGCTTAGACATTTCTCTATTGGAGTAAAAGTGGTAGGCACCCAGGGGCAATCTCAAAAGAGGAATGTAAGAAGGGCTTGATTTTCTTGGTCGAGAGAAGGTTCTCAGTGAAACCTTTGTATGAACTGATTGAGCCCTAAGCTGTACCACAGGAATCACAGGTCCGAACATTAATCCCAACGTCTCTAGGCACAAGCCTGTGCATACTGAGCTGCAGCTAAATATTTGGTTATTTCAATTCATCCAGTTCCTTTTCCCCATTGAAATTGAAGCTAGCAAGCCTAGCTCACTTCCTGTTCTAAATTTCCTAAATCTACAGTTGAAAAGTACTCTATCATAACCAATTTCAACAAAGATAAAATACAAATTTCCAGGGAAATGTCTCATAAAGATTTTTTTTATTTACATGTTATCCTGACACTGGCTGGATAGAAAAATTAAGTATAAAAGATAGGGATTTTAAAGCTGGCTGTGGAGTGGCCCGTGTACAATTGGAGAACTTGAGAGACTTGAGAGGTGGGCCACGACAATTAAGAGCCTGAGCTAAGACTTGGGTACATACCAAGTCTGAGGCTAGCCTGAGCTAGTCAAAATCCTGTGTCCAAATAAATAAATAAATAAATAAATAAATAAATAAATAAATAAATTCACCAATGAACTAACCAACTAATCAAAACAAGAATATATGGATTTTATAACCTCTCTGTTTTATTAATTATGCTTTTGATATTTGTCCCCCTCAGAAAAAACCCCATGCTATTTGGTAATTCCAAGGAATGAAAGTTTAACTATATATGCTTATAACAATACAGGTGGTACCGTCGACATGTCACCTAGTACCACAAGGTCAGCCTCTTTGTATTAGCACCATAGTTCTGTTTGCTGTCCCTTCTAAAGGTCATCAGTTTGTCCCATGTAGGTATCCATAGAAGTGTCCATTGGAGGTACACCGAGTACCCAAGCACCTTCAGCTGTGTAGTGTGATCAGCCCCCACACCAACCCAGTAACTTGACAGTCCCAGAGCAACGATGCCAGCTTCTTTTTCAGAACTCTTCTCCCAGTGCTCCGATCATGTCTGGTTTCACAGTCCTGAGAACAGCAATGGTTTCCAAAATGGCTGACATACGAGGCTTGGGTGCATTAGCAAGGCTGTCTCCTTGAAATACTACTAATTAAAACTAAGTTGGATACAGCTGTACTTCTCTGTACCATGTTCACCAAAGAGGCCTCATCTGGAACAATTTGGGAACACGAAAGAGGGGAAAGAAAATCTCTTTAATTTGCTCTGCCAACACATAAATGGATTGAAGGCGCTTCATAAAACCTCAGCTAGCTGTGACCTTGGGCACAATCATATCCTAAAACCTGTTTCATTGGTAAGTGAGGGGATTTGGTTATTTACATATACAAGTAAGAGATTTCTTTCAATATTAAAAATCTGAGATTTTGAGATAGGTGATTTTCATAAACAGGGGAGAGAAATACCCCGGAAAAGGAGGGTGTCCGTTGTGTCAGAGTCATACCTGCCCATGGGAAAGAGGACACGAGAGCTTTCATAGAAAGGAAGAGTACATGGAGTGTGTTTGGTTGTTTGTTTTAACTGTAGAAATAATAATATCCAAAGAGCTCTGTGCTCTGGGGAGCCATCATGACTATCACCAAGACGTTAGCCTGTAGCACCATTCTCTAGCAGGCCACTATAGATAACATTTCCTGAAGGAAATGGCTCTAGGGCTAAGAGCAGAAGAAAGAAGGAAGTTTATGTATTCAGAGAACAGAGCAGAGTGTCAGAGTCACAGGCAGGAGGAAATGGTGCTATTAAAGAACAGTAAAGAAATCATAAGATAAGGGCGGTTAGCCCATGGGGTCTTCTAGGCCATGATGAGAAGTGTCTTTCTAGATATTTTATTCTAAAGGTGCCAAGACTCAGATGAAGGGCTTTAATGAGGCAGACAGGAGAGGCCGGAGCATGGGGAAAATACTGGAAGTCTCTGAGAACTCTAGGCAGACTAGGTGTGGTCACTAGTCATTCACACACAGAGTGCCCGTCTTCTAGGCTCAGTGTGCTCACCCCACAACATTCCACAGATTTCAGTTATGATCCATCAGTTGCTATTTGCTGAAAACATTATACAAAGCACACACAGGATGAAGTTGTTAGAGTCTAATTTACGTTGGAACGTATCTCCGTTTCCAGGCAACGTCATTGCACATGATGATGATGTCTCTGACTCTCGGCGTCTTCCACAATCTGGCTAGTGAAATGAACAGAGGGAACCATTTCTGTGTGTGCAGGCCAGTATCATGCTATTACATCTGTCCTGGGAATGAAACCCATTTTAAATGCACCATTTGATAAGAACACTTAACCTCGGTACGTACTGTAATTAGAGTGATAATTAGAACTGCACAAAAACCTCTTAAGGCTCGGAAATGTTTGGAATTCACCTAGATGAAAATCACATTATCTACAACCAACCTGTGGTATTTTTTTCCTTACCCTGATGTTGCTCCCAATCTCAAGCCTTTGTGCTCTAGGCAGGAAAAATAAGAATTTTGTGGGCAGGCAGCATATCACATAGAGCTGATAGGTTTGATTGAAATTTGCTTTAGTTATTTGAAGGGGTGGGAATCCTTAATTTTGAAATAAGCTCTAAAGGCTGAGGGATGGAGATGGAGTGAACTGCATGTGCAGAGAGGAGATTCTGTTCTTGTGTGAATCCACTCATGAAATGTTAAAATATGCATGGGAAAACTGTGTTCCTTAATCTCTGAAGAAACACTTATCACCAAGAATCCTTTAATTCTCTTCCTTTGCTTGATTTATTAGCTTATGAAATTATGCTAATAGCTTTCATGGTAATGGTTGGGGGGCTCAAATGACCTGATTTTAATAATGAAGTAATTTATGCAATAAATGCAATCAGCATCTAAGAGTCACACTTAACAGAACATATTAGTGATTAGCCCATGCTAAAATAAGTGGCTGTCGGCATGGGGCAGCACAGAAGCTCCTCCAGAGAAATCAGCAGCTTGCTGGACAGGAGGTGGGGCCCACCCATGGCATCTAATCCCAGCTTCAAAAGCAATGCTAGAGAGGTAGAGACTAAATTGGAGCTTAATGGACAAACTGTCCCATGAGCTTGATCTGCCTATGAGGTCCCTTCTTGTCTTGTGGCAAGAGATAGAATGATTTGATTCTTAAAAAAAAAATGGGTTGTATAAAGAATCTAATTCTGGGAGGTAGGCACCCACAGAAAAGAAATCTTCCAGGAAGGTGATGGAGAGGACCCTGTCAGGAGAAATTAATGTCATCAGGTCTGCAATTGTAAAATTAACATCTTAGGAATGGCACAGAGACTCATAGCTAGCTAGTCAGCGGCGGTCTTTGAGATGATACAGTCACAGTCTTTGGACTAAGATGCTGTTTCTTACATGCTGTCCACGTGTTTGCTTTTTATTTTTTTCATTTTTTATTGGATATTTTCTTCATCTACATTTCAAATATTATCCCCCTTCTCTGGTTCCCCTCCGAAACCCCCTAACCCATACCCTACCCCCTGCCTCCGTGATAGTGCTTCCCCACCCACCCACTACTCTCTCCTGCCTCCCCGCCCTAACATTCCCCTACACTGGGGCATCAGGCCTTCACAGGACCAAGGGCTTCTCCGCCTATTTGTAAGATAATCTGTCATTTGTCTGGGCCTGCAGATGAGGCTACAGTGACTGGTCAGTGAGACTCCAGGGGTCCTCCTGTCCCCACACCCCAGGCACTGGAATTAAAATTGTCCTAGTGTATCCAGTTGAGGTCAGGTTGGTCTGCCATTATCCCTTTCCCTTGACCGTACATCTCCCAAACTAAAAGCTATGGAAAATCAATTCTACATGAGCAGGAGTTTCCAGGCAGGTCCTGATTTATCACAGTACCATTATCCTATCCAGAGATCTACCCTGGATGCTACCCTTTTGCAGATTTTAAAGTTGTCATAGTTTGACTGTGACATACCCTTGCAAAAATCTTGTGTTTCATTCCTTGTTTCCTGGCTGGTGGTGCTCATTTGGGGAGGATGTTGGGTTTCTAAGGATTAAGGACCAGATGGAGGTCCCAGGGCAAGTTTGTGGGTAAGGACCTAGTGAGAGTTCTAGCCTGAGCCTTGCTCCCTGATCCCAGGAAACTTGACTAGACTGCACCACACTGGAACCTAACTGCCATGCCTCCCTGCATTGCTAAAATGCTAAGCAAAGTAAATTCTTCCCCTATGCTGCATATTGGCAGGTTATTGATCACATTTGTGAGGAAAGCAATTCAAACAATGTTTAGAAACATTCCAGGATGAGGAAATTTGTGGGATGCTATGTGCCCCCCTTAAACATTGGACATGAAATCTGGTTTGGCACAAGGGTAGGTAAAAAAAAGAAAGGCAAAATACTTAAATATCTAAGTTCTAAACTGTGATATAAGAAACAAAATCCTACTACATTTGCTTTGGAACTGGAGTCCTTGAGTTCATTAATACTTCCACCTCTACTTGGCTATGGTATTGGTCAAGATGCTTGATTCTTGGAGAATGGCTCAATTTTCTTTCTATTGATTTTTTTTCTTCTAAATTTCAGTGGATGGGTTCTGCAATGGTTAACCTGAGCTGCCCAGAGTAAATACAATTTCTGGGTGTTTCTGTGAAGGTACTTCCTGATGAAATCCACAGTAGAATTCATGAACCAGTATAGATGGGCCTCCTAACTCTGGGCAGGATCCAGACTGTGGGGAACTAGACTAAGTCCAAAGAGAAGGAGCACTGCTTTGCTCCTCTCTGCTGTGCCTTGAGCTGGGGCATCATTCTCCTGAGATTCCCTGGGTCTTTGGTTTTCAGGCTTGTGAAGAAATGTCAAGTCTACCTCTCCTGAGACTCCAGTTGTGCAAATGGCAGATTGTGGAGCTCCTTATCCTCCAACACTATGTGATCCACTGTTCACTGTAAATCTCTCCTTTCTCTACAAGCGCACTCACACACTCATTCGAACACCACACACACCACACACACACACACACACACACACACACACACACACACACACACTCCTAACTTGAATATTTATCCTAAAATCATAAAGTGTTTAAAGTTTGGGAGATAAAGACAGAATATGCTACTTAAGAAAACCATACAAATCATGAGCACAATCTCAATTCCCCAGCCCAAGTGTAATTGGCTTCCTGGTTATCTTAGAACTGTGGAAGTCTCTTGTCTCGGGTGAAACCTGAGAAGATTTACACGCTTTCTTTGGAAGTGTATAAAGGTGCTCATACTTTCACATTACAGTATGAGGGAAAATGCCTTTGGGAAGCTTCTTGTGCAGTCTGCAAGAGATGCTACACCTAATTCCATAATGTCAGAGATCAGCAGTGAGGTATTGCCTTGTATGCTATGGCACCTGCTAGCTGCGGCACCTGGTGCCGTGTAGGTGCTAAATGACTACTGAACACCATTCTCTCATTACTCCCCACCTCGAAAAAGCTTCCAGAAGTGTGGTCTCCATTTTATAAGCAGATAATAACTGTGAAGAGACTTTTGTATCGGCTTCGCCTGTATTTTTAAGCATCAAGTCTGAATTGTCTATTCACGGCCACCAAAGATAGATTTAGCATATGACAAATATAACTAATGAAATTGCAAGGGCATTAACTCCTTGAAAAAGAAATAACCCCCAATGCTATTTGAGCTGTCTCTTATCACACATAATTTTCAGGATTTTTTTTCCATGTAGCAAGACTATTTTGTGAAAAGTAAGAAAATGTATACTGTTTTTCTATCATCAAAATGGAAAATAACTACAGCCTGATGCTAAATAATAGCCCCAAGATGTATGGCCATCTCTGTTAGGTTTATCAAATTTTATATCTATATTTATTATCTATATATCTATATCTCTACATCTCTATATCTCTATCTCTATATCTATCGATTGATTGATCAATTGATAAATATGTAATATATTAGAATGATTACAGTCTGCAGTCTGACTAATCCAACACTGGGCAGCTGTGGATGGGAAGTCCAACAGTCTAGTAGTTGCTCAGTCCCATGAAACTGGGGTTTCACCTGGTCTTCTGATCACTGGAATCCTAAAGAAGTAGTCTCCAATAGATGTGCTTGAGGTAAGTGGAAGCAGTCAAAAGAGAAGCCTTCCTTCTTCTGTTGCTATTAAGTAGGCTTCTAGCAGAAGGTATGGCCCAGATTAAAAGTATTCCTCAGGATCTGGATTAAAGGTCTTCCAGCCTCAAGATCTGGGACAAGTATACTCTCCCTTTCTGGATTATAGGTTATTCCAGATATAGTGTTGGGGTTGCAGATATGAGCCACTATGCCCAGATCTTCATATCTATTTTAAAATTACTAATTTTCACTTTAGGTAAGTGAAGTTTACTGATTTAAGCTCTCAACTTTCCAAGGATAGTTTTCTACCAATTTTGTGGTAAATATTGCACCTTTTGAAGGAAGGGAAGTGAGGGAGCTGATCTCTTTGCCCTCTATGCCTTCTTTCCTTTGTGCCACATGGGCTTTCTGTCCTTCAAGACACAGGCCAATGGACAGCCAGTTTCTCCAACTTGGAAGGTCAACTCTGTGGCTCTTAGGTAGGAGGGACAGATGTGATCCTTTCCCTGTGTCATAGAGTGAGTGATTTTTCTCTCTGTGCTTGCAGGCAGCAACTTTCCACTGCCCATGCCTTTCATATTAGTAGCATCAACTGTCTCTGTATTTCCAAGAGTGATTGTGCTTCAACTCCTGCCTTCTGACTTGCCTGTTTCAGGAGGTGTGCTTCCTTCTCTGGATTTAAGAAATCATTGTTTCATCTGTGACTGCTGAGTAATTTAAACCTGGTATTATGTCAAAGGAAATAAGTTGACATTAAAGGTTATTAATCACTTACTCACATTTGTCTCTGTAGTTTTATTTGTGTATGTGCTCATTTGTGTCAGGCATGGGGGGCATTGTGTTAGCATGTCTGTAGAAGCCAGAGGTATTGTTCCTCAGAATCAATCCTGCACCTTGCTTTTGAAGATAGGGTATTCCCCTGGGACTCCAAGCTTGCAATTGGTCAGCAAGCTTCACAGATCTGCCGGTTCCCATTTCCCAGTGCTACAATTATAAGTGAGTTGCTGAGTAGTATTCATTGTCAATATACCACATTTTCCTAATCCATTCTTTGGTTGAGGGACATCTAGGTTGTTTCCACTTTACGGCTATTATGAATAAAGCCTCTATGAACATAGTTTAGCAAGTGTCCTTGTGGTATGATAAAGCATCTTTGGGGTATATGCTCATGAGTGGTATAGTTGAATCTTGAGGTAGATCAATTCCCAAATTTCTGAGAAACCACCAAATGGATTTCCAAAGTGGTTATACAAGTTTGTATTCCCATCAGCAATGAAAGAGTATTCTCCTTGCTTCACATCCTTGCCAGCATGTATCATCACTAGAGGGTTTTGGTTTATTTATTTTTTAACCTTAACCATGTTGACAGGTGTAAGACAGAATCTCAGAGTTGTTTTGATTTACATTTCCCTGATTAGTAAGGCCATTGAACATTTCTTTAAGTGCTTCTCAGCCATTAGAGATTCCTTCCTTGAGAATTCTGTTTAGTTCTGTACCCTATTTTTTAATTGGGTTATTTGGTTTGTTGGTGTCTAATTTGAGGTCTTTGTATATTTTGAATATTAGTCTTCTGTTGGCTGTAGGGTCGGTGATTTTCTTCTCATTCTGTAGGCTGATGTTTTCTCCTATCGACAGTGTCCTTTGTATTACTGAAGCTTTTCAGTTCCATGAGGTCCCATTTATGTTTGCTCTTAGTGACTGAACTATTAGTATTTTGTTCAGGAAGTTGCCTCTTGTGCCAATGTGTTCAAGGCAGTCCCTACTTTCTCTCCTATTAGATTTAGTATATCTGTTGTTGTTGTTGTTGTTGTTGTTGTTGTTGTTGTTGTTGTTGAGGTTTTTAATTCACTTGGACTTGAGTTTTCTACAGGGTGATAAATATGGATCTATTTGCATTTTTCTACAAGCAAACATTCAATTAGACCAACAACATTTGTTGAAGTTGCTTTCTTTCTTCTATTGTATGGTTTTGGCTTCTTGGTCAAAAATCAAGTGTCCATGGGTGTGTGGGTTTATTTCTGGGTCTTCAATTCTATTGCATTGATCTGTTTTTATGCCAATACCATGTGGTTTTCATTACTGTCCTCTAGTACAGCTTGAAATCAGGGATGGTGATGCCTCTAGAGGCTCTTTATTGTACAGGACTGTGTCCTGGGCTATTAATTAATTAATTAATTAATTAATTAATTAAACTTTGATCTGTATTTATTTTGTGCTGAATTTATTCCTGTGCCATGAGTTTTTGTTTCTTCTGGGATATCTTTTTCTTCTGTGAAATGTCTCTTCTGGCTTTGGAACAATCTGTTCCTTCTCAGTGAGGATCATCTCAATGTGGCGGGGGAGCTCATGTATGGGTTAATCAGACATGAGCTCTGTAGGTTCGTCTGAGCATCTTAGGTGCCTTGTTCACCTGGCTGTGTTCAATGATAGAGGATCTACATCTGAACCCTTAGTCCAGCATTACTCTCTGCATTTTTAAGCATGTGCAGCAAAAATCCTGCACTCTTTTTTTGGCCACCATCCCTGTGTCCAGCCCCACTGTCTGGCCTGAGCATATCTACCAACTCCACCATTATACTACTAGAATGTTACACATTGCTTCTTTATTTTTTTAAATCCTGCTTTTATTTTTTGTGTGATATTTATTTATTTATTTATTTATTTATTTATTTATTTATTTATTTCCCACCCCTGTCCCCTTTCTCTCCTAGGTCCCTTCCTCCATCCCCCTTGTGGTTGCTTTTTTCTCCTTGCAAGTGGGACTGAGGCATCCTCACTTGTGCCCCTCAGTTTGTAGACCTGTTATGTGGTCTGCATCTTTGGTATTCTGTACTTTTTCCCTTTGTGGGGGGGGCACCGAATGTCCACTTATTAGTGAGTACATACCGAGCATACTCTTTTGGGTCTGGGTTACCTCACTCAGGACGATATTTTCTAGCTCCATCATTTACCTGCAAAACTCAGGATGTCCTCGTTCTTAATAGCTGAGTAGTATTCCGTTGTGGAAATGAACCATAATTTCTGTACCCATTCTTCTGTTGTAGGACATCTGGGTTGTTTCCAGCTTCTGGCTATCACAAATAAGGCCGCTATGAACATAGTGGAATACATGCCCCTGTGGAATGGTGGGCATCTTTTGGTTATATGATCAAGAGTGGTATTGCCAGGTCTTCAGGTATATCTATTTCTAATTTTCTGAAGAACCTTGAAATTGACTTCCAGAGTGGTTGTACCAGTTTGCAATCCAACCAGCAATGGAGGAGTGTTCCTCTTTCTCCAGATCCTCAACAACATGTGTTTCTTTAAAGTGACATCCTTCAGATACTTGGTGGCCTTGTAAATATGCATATCCTTAATGGCTTGGGCATTTTCCTGGGTGTTGTTATCGTGAACATGAAGGTTTGAACCTCTTGATATGCATGGTTTTGTGGGTTTTTCTGGTCAACAGAGTAACAAACCATCTTCACAGGTGACCTCTGGCCACTTATAGAAGAGTGGGCTTTTTATTTTTCCATATGAAGTTGAAAATTGTTCTTTAAAGGTCTGTAAAGAATCGAGTTGGAATTTTGATGGAAAATGAATACACTTACTCAGCTATTAAAGACAAAGATATCATGAGATTTGCAGGCAAATAGAGGGAACTAGAAAATATCATCCTGGGTGACTTCACCCAGACCCAGAAAGACACACATGGTATACACTCACTTAAAGTGGATATTAGCCAAAAAACACAGTATAACCATGCTACAAACCACAGACCCAAAGAAGCTAAGTAACAGGGAAGGTTCAAGGGAGGATGCATGAATCTCACTCAGAAGGGATATAAAATAGAGATTGGAGGTGGATGGAAGGAAGGAACTGGGGAGGAGACAGGGTGGAGAGGAAACAGGGGTAGGGATTAGGTATGGGGAGAAGTAGGGAGGGCTTGGAGAGAGAACAGAAGTTGGTGTGTGGGGGGCAATCTCTGGAACCAGCTAGAGACCTGGGATTGGGGAGGCTCTCAGGAGTCTATATGGGTGGCCCTAGCTGAGATTCTGAGCAGCTGGAGATGTAAAGACTAAAGTGGCCGCCTCCTGTAGCCAAGTGGGAATTCCAGTGGAGGACCGGGACACCAACCCACCTATAAAATCTTCAATCCAAAATTTGTCCTGCCTACATGATGTACAGGAATAAAGATGGTGCAGAGGTTGAATGACCAACCGATGGCTGGCCCATCTTCAGACCCATCAGGACTATAGGATAGAGCAACCCCTGACAGCATGTATGATACTATGCTATGATTGCAGACAGGAGCCTATCATAACTGCCTTCTGAGAGGCTTCACCCAGCAGCTGATGGAAACATGTAGAGACCCACAGCTAGACAGTAGGCAGAGCTCAGGGAGACTTGTGGAAGAGCCTGAGGAAGGATTGAGGGACCCAGAGGAGTCAAGGACACCACAAGAAGACCTATGCAGTCATCTAACCTGGGCCCATGGGAGCTCACAGAGACTGAACCACCAACCAAAGAGGATGCATGGACTGGACCTAGGCTTCCTACACATTTGTAGCTGATGTGCAGCTTGGTCTTCATGTGGGTCCCCTAACAGTTGGAGTGGGTAGTTTTTTGTTTTTTGTTTTTTTTGTTGTTGTTGTTGTTGTTTTGTTTTTTTGTTTTTTTGACTCAGTTGCCTGCCTTTGGATCTCCTTTCCCTAGCTAGGCTGTCCTCAGTGGGAGATAAGCATAGCCCTGCTTCTACTTAATGTGCCAGGATGGGTTGGTACCCACAGTGGGTCTTCCCCTTCTAGGAGGAGAAGGGGAGGGAGCACCATGGTGTAACTCAGAGAAGAGGAAGGAACAGGGCTACAATTAGGATGTAAAGTGAATAAATAAAAATGCAAAAACAACAAAGAAAAAACTAAACGAGTGACTTACATTACTCTGTTTTC
This sequence comes from Rattus norvegicus, assembly GCF_021556685.1. Lineage (NCBI taxonomy): Eukaryota > Metazoa > Chordata > Mammalia > Rodentia > Muridae > Rattus > Rattus norvegicus. The sequence goes on along the minus strand of NC_141550.1, from coordinate 35,362,640 downwards.
TGTTTTTTGCTCTCTCTCTCTCTCTCTCTCTCTCTCTCTCTCTCTAACATGAATTTTGGTTAAATTTAGGTCCACCTGAGTGATCTCCCCAGTCCCCCATAACTTTAAAAGGACGATCTTGAAGTCATTCTCTTTCAAGCCAGGGAGGTCACCCAAAGGTGGCAAAGGTCACACACAGAGCCATCCTTTAGTTTTTAGCCCACACTTTACAGTGTGGACAGCGTGATGACTCTAGCTTGTTTTGTATTTAATCTTGTATTACGAAATGAATGGGTGGCTGGAAAAAGAAGAGTTACTCTTGCTAAAATAACCACTGTTTTAGTCTGTGAATATATTTTTCCAAAAATGGCCCAAAACAGGTTATTTTTAAAGTCTCTGTGCCTATATCTAGTACAAAACCACAGCACTGTGGCTGGAAGTGTGGATTCTAGAGGCTGACTAGCCCAGTCACAAATCCGGCCTCTCCCCAAAATACCTGCGTGACCTCGGGCAATGACCCAACCCTTTCCTAAACTTGTTACGCCCATGTTTTAAGTCAGTCCACCACATCTCTTTTCAATTCGAGCAAAGCTTAACTGGATTTAGACTAGAGAGCACTGAGAAGTCTCTGCTGTGGACTAGATACTTACCCGTTGCTCCTAGACTGGTGTGCCGTATCTATCTCCCCTCATTCATAAAATGCCACTTGCCCACTGACCACAGACTCTCCCAGCCCACTGACCACAGACTCTCCCAGCCAGAGCAGAAAAGTAGAAAGGCTTCTGCATCTTGCTTTCTCCCTAAAACACTTTTCCTTTTACTATGCAAGAACTCTTCCCACTTGGCACAGCTTTGAGAAGATTACCATTAAGGTCTGTTTAACCTTAACAGTGTGTTTATTTATTTTATTTATTCATTATGTATGTTTCATGTATTTGTGCATGTTTGCATGTGTGTGCCTGCTTGGGGGTCCTCTAGGTCAGCATTGGGTGCATTTTGCAATCACTTGCCACCTTCAGTTTTGAGAGAGGTTCACTCACTGAACCTGGAGCTTCACATGTCAGCAGGACTACCTGGCCTTTGAGCCCCAGGGACCCTTTTGTCTCTGTCTCCCTAACTCTGGAATACCAGTGTACCTGGCTTTCTACACAAGTGCTAGGAATCAGAACTCAGGACTTTATATCGATAGGGCAAGTGCATTATGCACTGAGCTACCTCACCAGCCTCCTAGATTAAATTTTTAAAATATGGTCCTGAGTCAGCTCTACAAGCTTCTTCATACGCTTAGCACTTTGAACTCTTGTTTGAAGCTCTCTAGTCTAGGAAACAGGTCCCAGTGGGTGGCTCTGTCAGCTTGTTCAAAGAACTAGTCCTGGGAGGCCAGAGGAAATGAAGGTATTTGCCTTTTCCCTGCAAGAAGTTTGCTTTCCACATGTAAAGCACGGACTGCTACCATTGCATCAAGCATTGAGGAAATGACGTTCAGTTTGTGGAAAGAATTAAAAAGTATCTCTCCAAAGCAGTTTTGCAACATGGTATGTGGGAAGAGGGGAGGAAAGGTCAGTGTTTCTTACTTCCGCCTCATCGGGATTACTCTCCAACCTGATATTTCTTAATCTGAGTCTCTTTTCCAGGTCATTAATTTCAATTTCCCAATGTGTTCCAGCCTGTGACAGTCTCGGTTAAAAAACCCATCATCAACATCATCTTTCCTTCTTTCTTGGTTTTTCTCATGCCAGCTTGGTGCTTTGCTTTTTATTCCTTTTCCAACACTATTTTTGAATCATGTCTGATTTTTCTACATGAAGCCACACTATGTAACTTAACAAACCGATTCTGAAGTTCATAAGAGAGAGGCGGAGGAAGCAGACTACGGAGACTGGGGGGGGGCGGGTGTCACGAGAAGAGCAAAGCTGAGATGTACTGATACGTTTGCAGCTGTCTTCTGGAAAAGGACACAAAGCAGGACACCAATGAAAGTTACAGCCTTAAAAATGAGAAAAGCAGAGGCTGAGGAGATGGCTCGGTGGTTAACAGCTCTTCCAGAGGACCCAGGTTCAATTCCCTTTGGACCCACTTCTTCCCTTTCTTGCCTTCTCAAACATGCCCCTCTCAGGGAGGAGTCCTGGCATCCATATGTCAATGAACCGGACAGACAGCGATGCAACAGTTAAAGAGGGTTTCCCCATAGTGCATTTCCACATGAGGAATGACCTGTGTCACTGGCTGTGTAGTCCTCAGATATGACTGGTAACAGAGCATGACCACTGTCATTGTCCAGAGACTTGTTATTTATATAAAACATACACATTCCCACATTTGATGCTCTCAGGAACCTTGGAGTATGAATACAACATTTCTCTTCATCTTACAATGCGCCTGAAATGCAAAGGATGCACAGACTGACCAAGGACCCTGAGTTCCCAGGCTAGCAGCTACGATACTAAATTCTCTCCATTTCACCAATAGTAACTCAGTCTTGACCATGACTCATCTTGGAAGCATTGAGTAGAAAAAAGTAGAATAAAATTTGCATATAACCCACTTACATTTGAAAGTTTAAATACTACTTTAAACCCAATTATTATTGTCTTAGTTGCTTAAATATTAAAGAGCACCTAAAATTTGAAAATTACAGCTAATAGAATACAAAAAGGTATTATAAAATGCAAGCACAACTAAGTTTTAGGAATTGTATCAATAAGGTATGGAAATGTAGAAATATACCAATATAAGATAAAATCCAGTAGGTATTCAAAAGAAAATATTTAAGCCAAGCAAGAGAAGAATCTCTCTCTCTCTCTCTCTCTCTCTCTCTCTCTCTCTCTCTCTCTCTCTCTCTGTGTGTGTGTGTGTGTGTGTGTGTGTGTGTGTGTGTGCACGCATTTGTGTGTCTCATATACATGCATGCAAACACACTCACTTGAATTCTGGGAATTGAACTTAGCTAAAGCTTTGAACTACATATCTAAGCTCTTTAGAAAGTCTTAAATAAGATAAAAAATTTCTCAGATTCATAAACATCAAAAAATAATAAAGCACTGGAGAAATTTCCATCAAAATCAGAAACAAGATCACTTCTTGTGATGATTTAAATATGCTTGGCCCAAAGCACTATTAGGAGGTATGACCTTGTTGGGGTAGGCGTGTACCTGTGGACGTGGGCTTTAAAATCCTCATCCTAACTGCCTGGAAGTCAGTCTGCTCCTAATGGCTTTCAAATGAGGATGTAGACCTCTCAGCTCCTCTTGTACCATACCTGCCTAGATGCTTCCATGCTCCCACCTTGATGATAATGGACTGAACCTCTGAACCTATAAGTCAGCCCCAATTAAATGCTGTCCTTATAAGAGTTGACTTGATCATGGTAAGGCATGGTAGGGCAGGAAAGCTCTAGCAAAGACACTGTTACTTTAAAAAAAAAAAAAAGAGAGAGGCAGCTAGAATTAGCGATAGCCAGGCAATGAATAGAGGAAACTGCACAGAGCCACACCAAGTTCTACCATAAAGAACACAGAAGATTCCCCACAAATCCTGGACCAAAACCAGAGGATTCCTAACACAGAGATACTAGGGATTAAGGGTTACAGACTTTGGGATACAACCTAGCCAGAAAGAAAGTGTTGAAAACATAATGTAGTAGCCAGGTAGAAATATTCATAGAACTCTACCATATAACTATAAGCTTACTAAAATCAAGGGGCCAGTATACTGGGGTCCAGCAGTAATTGTCATGGAATCACATTTGACCCTGGGTTCAAATGGAAAAATCTTTATTCATATTTCTTAGGTACAGTTCTATGTAGTTTCCTGCCTTCCACAAAGCCTGAAGCAAAGGCTGGCTGGATCAAGAGTATAGACTGATTATACAACAGCCAGCCAGAGCAAAACTCAGCATACTTTAAGGAACATAATATAGTTGATTCTCCCTATAATGAGTTACAACATCTAGCATACAATAAAAGATTACTATAAAGAGATAGATACTTAGATTCATATTGAATGAAAGACAAAGGATACCAATGCTGAGACAACCCAGGGGTTATAGTAGAAACCAAGATTTTAAAGCACCTGCTACAAACATGCTTCAGAATGGAAAACATATAAAGCAAGAGAAATGTTGAGAATATATGTAGCTCACATCTATAGCTATTACCTATTTCTATCGTTGTTATCTATCTAGTCTATCTAATCTTATGTATCTAATATATATAATCTATCAACTTGTCTATCATCTAAAATATAACTCTATATATTTATATTTTTTGGTATATATTTAAATTTATAATATCAATCATCTATGTCTATGCAGGTTTCTATTTGTATATATGTATATATATTGTGTATATATATATATTGTCTATATTCACCTCTTTATATTTATCTATCTACCTACCTACCTACAAAGCAAGGAAAAATACTCCATCTGAAAAGAATCCAGACCCAAAGATTCCTGAATAGGCTTACTAACATCCTTACTAGCAGATGATGCAATGGAAACGAATCAGCGACCTTGAGCATGCCTTCCAGAGAGAGAAGACTAAACTGCAAACCAGAGAGCACTGCCACCTGTAGTTTGTCAGCTAATAAAAATATTATTTGATAAAGTAAGGCTGGAAGAAAGTTCTGGATCTGAGAATAAAGCCACACTATGATACCCAGTAAAACTTTTAATCACAATAGACGGATGAACAAAGACATTCCATAATAAGACCAAATTTAACTAATATTTATATACCAGTCCAGCATGATAGTGGCCCTAGAAGGACAGCTATGGAAACACCAGAAATACTATCAGACCAGCAAATAAAATGAGGGGACAGGGACTATCTTCACTATAGCAAACATCATCATCATCAATTATCTAAATTCGTCAATAAAAATGCACAGATTAACAGAATGGATGCAAAGCCTGGATCCATCCTTTAGCTGCATTCAAGAAACACACCCCACCATCCAGTCTAAAAGATAGAAAAAGATATTCCAAGCACATGGAACTAAGAAGTCAGCTGGGAGAGTCATTTCTATATCCGACAAAATAAATTTCAAGCCAAAACTAATCAAAAGAGAGAGGGAAGGACCTAAATACTTATCAAAAGAAAAATTCACTAAGAGGATATTACAATTCTTAATATCTCTGCACCAAACATAAGGTTATCCAATTTTTTAAAAACAAACAAAATGCTACTACACTAAAATCATATATTGACGCCCCCACACACTGATATTAAGAGACTTCAATAACCCACTCCATTTAGTACAGTGGATATTACAGACAAAAAATAAAAGAAATGCTGGAGTTAAATGATTTCATAAACCAAATGTGGCTAAAAATATTTACAGAACATTTTACCCAAACACCAAAGAACATAACTTCTTCTCAGCCACTCATGGAACTATGTTCAAGATTGATACATACTTATACTCTAAGAAAATCTCAACAGATACAGGAAATTTGAAATAACATCTTTGTTAGTTAGGGTTTTTATTGCTGTGAGGCAACACCATGGTCAAAAAAGCAATTTAGGTTGTCTAACTGAATGTCTGTGTGTAGAAGAAAGTGAGGAATAACCTTGAAAGCATTGGCACAGGAGTCAATTTACTGAACAGAACACCAATGGTTTAGACACTAAGATCAACAATTAATAAATGAGACTTTATGAAACTGAAAACCATCTGAAAGGCAAAGGATACTGTTAATAGGACAAAAACAGCAACCTACAGATTGAAAAAAGAGAGAAGGCTAATATTTAAAATATATAAGCACCTCAAGGGTTTTCATCTGTGCTCCTGAGCTAACCCTGTGCCACAGCTCTCTGAAACCCAGTCCCTTCTGAAGACAGCTGGTCTCCCAGGAGTGCTAATACACCTAAGATCACAGGCTCACAGGAGAGACAAGCTATAGTGAGATACAGCAAGACCCGCTAACAACAGAGATAACCAGGTGGAAACAGGCAAGTGCAAGAATATAAGCAACAGAAACCAAGGTTATTTGGTATCATCAGAAGCCAGTTCTCCCACCACAACAAGTCTTGGATACCCCAGCACTCTGGAAAAACAAGATTCTGATTTAAAATCACATCTCATGATAATAATAGGGACATTAAGAAGAACATAAATAACTCCCTTAAAGAAATACAGGAGAACACAGGTAAACAGGTAGAAGCCCTTAAAAAGGAAACATATACATAAATTCCTTAAAGAAACACAGGAAAATACAAACAAACCAGTGAAGGATTGAATAAACCATCCAGGATATAAAAATGGAAATAGAAACAATAAAGACATCACAGAGGGAAACAACCCTGGAGATAGAAAACCTAGGAAAGAGACCAGGAGTCACAGATGCAAGGATCAGTAACAGAAAGCAAGAGAAGAGAGAATCTCAGGTGTAGAATATACCATAGAAAACATTGACACACCAGTCAAAGAAAATGCAAGATGCAAAAATCACCTAGCCCAAAACATCCAGGAAATCCAGGACACAATAAAAAGACCAAATCTAAGAATAATAGGTATAGAAGAGAGCAAAGAGTCCCAACTTAAAGGGCACTAAATATCTTCAACAAAATGATAGAAGAAAACTTCCCTAACCTAAACAAAGAGATGCTCATAAAAATACAAGAAGCCTACAGAACCTCAAATAGATTGGACCAGAAAAGAAATTCCTCCCATCACAAAATAATCAAAAAATACCAAACAAACAAAAAGACCAAATGCAAAAAATAAAGAAAGAATATTAAAAGCAGTAAGCAGAAAAGGTCAAGTAACATATAAAGGCAGACCTATCAAAATTATACCAGACTTCTCACCAGAAACTATGGAAACCAGAAGATCCTGGGCAGATGTTATACAGACCCTGTGAGAACACAAATGCCAGCCCAAGCTACTATATCCAGCAAAGCTCTCAATTACCATAGATGAAGAAATCAAGATCTTCCATGAAAAACCCAAATTTACACAATGTCTGTCTACAAATTCAGTCCTAAAAAGGATAATAGATGGAAAACTCCAACACAAGGAGGGAAACTGCGCCCAAGACAAGGCAAAAAATTAATCTTCTTTCAACAAACCCAAAAGAAGATAGCCACACAAACATAATTCCACCTCTAACCACAAAAACAACAGGAAGCAACAACCACTTTTCCTTAATACTTCTTAATATCAATGGACTCAGATCCCCAATAAAAAGATATAGACTAACAGACTGGATAAGTAAACAGTACCCAGTATCTTGCTGCATATAGAAAACACACCTCAGTGACAAAGACAGACATTACCTCAGAGTAAAAGACTGGGGAAAAAAAAATCCAAGAAAATGGTCCAAAGAAACAAGATGTAATAGCTATTCTAATATCGAATAAAATTGATTTTCAACCAAAAGTTATCAAAAAAGATGAGGAAGGACACTTCATACTCAAAGGAAAAAAATTACCAAGATGACCTCTCAATTCTGAATATCTATGTTCCAAATACATGGGCATCCACATTTTTTCGATTGGATATTTTTATTTACATTTCAAATGTTATTCCCTTTCCCGGTTTCCTGTCCATAAGGCCCCTATCCCCTAACCCTTCCCCTTTTTCTATAAGGGTGTTCCTCCTCCCCAACCACTCCCCATTTCCACCTCCCCACCCTGACATTCCCCTACACTGGGGTGTCCAGCCTTCGCAGGACCAATGCTTTTCCTCCTGCTGGGCACACACATTTATAAAAGAAACTTTATTAAAGCTCAAAGCACACATCACACTTCACATAATACTAATGGGAGACTTCAACGCCCACTCTCAGCAATGGACAAATCATGGAAACAGAAAGAAAACAGAAACACAGTAAAACTAACAGAAGTTATGAACCAAATGATTTTAACAAATATCTATAGAATGGTTCAAAAAGAATATACCTTCTTCTCAGCACCTCATGGTACCTTCACCAAAATTGACCATATAATTGGTCAGAAAACAGGCCTCAACAAATACAAGAGGATTGAAATAATCCCTTGTATCCTATCAGATCACAATGGACTGAAGTTGGTTTCAATAACAACAAAAACAACAGAAAGCCCACATACACATGGAACCTGAACAACTCTCAATGATAACTCAATCAGGGAAGAAATAAAGAAATTAAAGACTTTTTTGAATTTAATGAGAATGAAGGCACAGCATACCCAAACTTATGGGACAAAATGACAGCAGTGTTAAGAGGAAAACTCATAGCTCTAAGTGACTCCAAAAAGAAACTGAAGAGAGCATACAATAGCAGCTTAACACTACAACTGAAAGCTATAGAACAAAAAGAAGCAAATACACTTCAAGAGAAGTAGATAGCAGGAAATAATCAAACTCAGGGCTGAAATCAACCAAGTAGAAACAAGAAGAACTACACAAAGAATTGACAAAACCAGGATGTGGTTCTTAAAGAAAATCAACAAGATAGATAAACCCTTAGCCAGACTAGCAAGAGGGCACAGAGACAATATCAAAATTAACAAAATCAGAAATTAAAAGAGAAACATAACAACAGAAACTGAGGGAATTCAAAACATTATCAGATATGACTACAAAAGAGAATACTGAACAAAATTGGAAAATCTGAATGAAATGGACAATTTTCTAGATAGATACCAGGTACCAAAGTTAAATCAGGATAAGGTAAACAATTTAAAACAATCCAATAACCCCTAAAGAAATAGAAGTCTTTAAATCATTAAAAGTCTTCCAACCATGATCAAAATGTGAATGCTTCACTCCTTCTTTAAAAGGGGAACAAGAATACCCTTGGCAGGGAATAGAGAGGCAAAGATTAAAACAGACACAGAAGGAACACCCATTCAGACCCTGCCCCACATGTGGCCTATACATACAGCCACCCAATTAGACAAGATGGATGAAGCAAAGAAGTGCAGGCTGACAGGAGCCGGATGTAGATCTCTCCTGAGAGACACAGCCAAATACAGAAAATACAGAGGTGAATGCCAGCAGCAAACCACTGAACTGAGAACGGGACCCCCGTTGAAGGAATCAGAGAAAGAACTGGAAGAGCTTGAAGGAGCTCGAGACCCCTTATGAACAACAATGCCAAGCAACCAGAGGTTCCAGGGACTAAGCCACTACCTAAAGACTATACATGGACTGACCCTGGACTCTGACCTCATAGGTAGCAATGAAAATCCTAGTAAGATCACCAGTGGAAGGGGAAGCCCTTGGTCCTGCTAAGACTGAACCCCCAGTAAACATGATTGTTGGCGGGAGGGCGGCAATGGGGGGAGGGTGGGGAGGGGAACACCCATAACGAAGGGGAGGGATTAGGGGGATGTTTGCCCGGAAACTGGGAAAGGGAATAACATTCAAAATGTAAATAAGAAATACTCAAGTTAGTAAAAAAAAAAAAGTCTCCCAACCCAAAAAAAAAAAAAAAAAAAAAAGACCAGATGGTTTTAGTAGAGAATTCTTTCAGTCATTCAAAGAAGACCTAATACCAATACTCTTCAAACTATTCCATAATATAGAAACAGAAGAAACACTACCTAATTCATTCTATGAAACCACAGTTATGCTGTTACCTAAACCACAGAAAGACCCAACAAGGAAAGAGAACTTCAGACCAATTTCCCTTATAAATATAGATGCAAAAATATTCGCAAAGCTAATCCAAGAACACATCAAAACAATCATTCATCATGATCAAGTAGGCTTCATCCCAGGAATGCAGAGATAGTTCAATATATGGAAATCTATCAATGTAATCCACTATGTAAACAAACTCAAAAGAAAAAAAAAACACATGATCAACTCATTTGATGCTGAGCATTTGACAAATTCAGTGCCCCTTCATGTTAAAAGTTTTGGAAAGACCAGGAATTCAAGGCCAATGCCTAAGCATAGTAAAAGCAATATACAGCAAATCAGTAGCCAACATCAAACTAAATGGAGAGAAACTTGAAGCAAACTCACTAAAATCAGAGAGTAAACAGACTGCCCACTCTCTCCCTACTTATTCAATATAGTTCTTGAAGTCCTAGACAGAGCAATCAGACAACAAAAGGAGATCAAAAAGATACAAATTGGAAAAGAAGTCAAAATATCACTATTTGTAAATGATGATAGTATATTTAAGTGACCCCAAAAATTCCACCAGAGAACTACTAAAGCTGATAAACAACTTCAGCAAAGTGGCTAGATATAAAATGAACTCAAATAAATCAGTAGCTTTCCTCTACTCAAAGGATAAACAGGCTGAGAAAGAAATTAGGGAGATAACATCCTTCACAATAGTCATAAATAGTATAAAATATCTTTGTTTGACTCTAACCAAGCACGTAAAATATCTGTATGACAAGAACCTCAAGTCTCTGAAGAGAGAAATCAAAGAAGACCTCAGAAGATCGAAAGATCTCCCATGCTCATGAATTGGCAGGAAAAATATCGTAAAAATGGCCATCTTGCCGAAAGCAATCTACAGATTCAATCCAATCCTTATTAAAATTCCAACTCAATTCTTCATAGAGTCAGAAAGAACAATACTGAAATTCATTTGGAATAATCAAAAACCCAGGATAGTGAAAACCATTCTCAACAATATCAGAACTTCTAAGAGAATCACCGTCCCTGACCTCAAGCAGCATTACAGAGCAATAGTGATAAAAACTGTATGGTCTTGGTACAGAGACAGGCAGGTAAATCAGTAGAATAGAATTGAAGACTCAGAAATGAATCCACATATCTATGGTCACTTGATCTTTGACAAAGAAGCTAAAACTATCCAGTGGAAAAAAAGACAGCATTTTCAACAAATGGTGCTGGTTCAACTAGAGGTCAGCATGTAGAAGAATGCAAAGTGATACATTCTTATCTCCTTGTACAAAGCTCAAGTCCAAGTGGATCAAGGACCTCCACATAAAACCAGATACATTGAATCTAATAGAAGAGAAAGTGGCAAAGAGCCTCAAACACATTGGCACAGGGGAAATTTTTCTGAACAGAACACCAATGGGTTATGCTCTAAGTTCAATAACTGACAAATGGGACCTCATAAAACTGAAAAGCTTCTGTAAGTCAAAGGACACTTTTGATTGGACAAAACAGCAACCAACAGACTGGAAAGAGATCTTTACCAATCCTACATCTGATAGAGGGCTAATATCCAGTATATACAAAGAACTCAAGAAGTTAGACTCCAGAGAACCAAATAACCCTATTAAAAATGGAGTACAGAGCTAAACAAAGAGCTAAATTCTCAACAGAGAAATCTCAAATGGCTGAGAAGCACCTAAAGAAATGTTCAACATCCTTAGTCATCAGGGAAATGAAACCAAAACAACCTGAAATTCTACCTCACACCAGTCAGAATGGCTAAGATCAAAAAGTCAGGTAACAGCAGATTCTGTTGCGGATATAGGAAAAGAGGAACACTCCTTCATTGTTGGTTGGATTGCAAGTTGGTGCAACTACTTTGGAAATCAGTCTGGTGGTTTCTTAGAAAATTGAACATAGTTCTACCTGAGGACCCAGCTATCTTACTCCTGGGCATCTACCCAAAAGATGCTCCAACATATAACAAGGACACATGCTTCACTATGTTCATAGCAGCCTTATTTATAATAACCAGAAGCTGGAAAGAACCCAGGTGCCCCTCAACAGAGGAATGGATACAGAAAATGTAACACATTTACACAATGGAGTACTACTCAGCTATTAAAAACAATAACTACATGAATTTCGCAGGCAAATGGATGAAGCTAGAAAGTATCATCCTGAGTGAGGTAACGCAATCACAAAAGAACACACATGATATGCACTCACTGATAAGCAGATATTAGCCTAAAAGCTTGAAATACCCATGATACAATTCACAGACCATATGAAACTCAAGAAGAAGGAAGACCAAAGTGTGATTGCTTCAGTCCTACTTAGAAGAGGTTACAAAATAATCAGTGAGGAAGAGGATGAGAGGGACTTCAGAGGAAGAGTGGGGGGAGGGGAAGGCAAGATCAGATATGGGAGGAGATGGGAGAGAAGTTCAGAGGGTCAGGAAATTGAACAGATGTGTGTAGCAATGAGGGAATGAGAAACTGGGAAGTAGCCACCAGAAAGTTCCAGAAGCCAGGGAACCAAAAGTCTTTCAGGACCAACGGGGATGACATTAGCTGAAATAACCAGCAAAGTGGAAAGAGAACCTGCATAGATCATATCCAGAGGCTAGCCATGGCCCCCAGCTGAGGGATGGGGACACGACTCCAAAATTTTAACCCAGAATTACTCCTGTCTAAAGGAAATACAGGGACAAAGAGTGGAGCAGAGACTGAAGGAAAGGCCATCCATAGATTGTCCTACCTCATGATCCATTCCATATGCAGTCACCAAACCCAGACACTATTGCTGATGCCAAGAAGTGCTTGCTGACAGGAGCCTGATATAGCTGTCTCCTGAGAGGCTCTGCCAGATCCTGACCACTACAGATGTGAATGCTTGCAGCCAACCATCAGAATGAGCATGGAAACCCCAATGGAGGAGTTAGCAGAAGGACTTTAGGAGCTGAAGGGTTTTGCAACCACATAGGAAGAACAACAATCAACCAATCAGACCCCTGCAGAGCTCCCAGGGACTAAAACACCACCTGAAGAATGCACATGGAGGGACCCATGGCTCCAGCTGCTTATATAGCAGAGAATGGCCTTATCTAGCATCAATGGGAGGGGAGGCCCTTTGTCCTATGAAGGCTCGATGCCCCAGTGTAGGGGAATGCTAGGGCAGCGAGGCAAAAGGCAGGGAGCAAGAACACCCTCACAGAAGCAGGAGGAAGGGTATAGGATAGAAGGTTTGTGGAAAGGAAATAGAGAAAGGGATAACATTTGAGATGTAAATAAATAAAACATCCAATAAAAATACATTAAAAAGAACTCAAAAAAGTAGACATCAACAAATCAAATAAGCCAATTTTTAAAAATAGGGTATGAATCTAAACAGAGTCTGCTCAACAGAGGAATCGCAAATGGCTGAAAAACACTTAAGTGTTCAACGTCCTTGGCCATTAGGGAAATGCAAATCAAAACAACTCTGAGAATTCATCTTATACCTGTCAGAATGGTTAAGATCAAAAACACAAGTGACAGGCCCTGTTGGCAAGGGTGTGGAGCAAGGGGAATACTCCCCCATTGCTGCTGGGAGTGCAAACTTGGACAGCCACTTTGGAATCTGGTGGTTTCTCAGAAAATTGGAAATTGGTCTACCACAAGACCCACTTATACCACTCCTGAGCATATACCCAAAAATGCTCTACCAAGTCACACAGAAACAGGGTCCACTATGTTCATGGCAGCCTAGAAATTGGGAACAACCCAGATGTCCCTCAAGTGAAGAATGAAGAAAAAAAAGTGGTTTATTTATACAATGGAATATTACTCAGCTTTAAAATACAAGGACATCATGAAATTTGCAGGCAAATGGATGGAACTAGAAAATATGAATGAGGTGACCCAGCCCAAAAAGAACATGCATGGTATGTACTCAGTTATAAGTGGATATTAGCCATACAGTACAGGATACCCATGCTACACTTCACAGACACAAAGAAGCTAGTAACAAGAATAGCCCAAGTGACGATGCTTGCATCTCACTCAGAAGAAGAAATAAAATAATCAGGATGGAGAGAGGAGATGGGGTGGGAATAGGTGTGGAGAGAGTCAGGGAGTAAGGTCTGGGAAAGGGAATGGAGATCAGCAGCTGGGGTGTGTGTGAGTGTGTGTGTGGGGGGGGTGTGTTCCTGAGAGTCTATGGGTGTGACTTTAGCTCAGAGTGCTAGCAGTGGGAAATATGGAGCCTGAAGAGGCCACTTCCTGTAATCAGGCAGGAATCCAGTGGAGGGATAAGGACACCAGCCAATCCACAAAAACTTCGACCCAAAATTTGTTCAGCCTAAAAAAATTACAGGGACAAAATGGAGTAGAGACTGAGGGAAAGATCAACCAATGACCAGCCCAACCTGAAACCTGACCCATGGGCAAGAGACAATCCCTGATGCTATTAATGTTGCTTTGCTTTTTTTTTTTTTTAATTAACTTGAGTATTTCTTATTTACATTTTGAATGTTATTCCCTTTCCCAGTTTCCAGGCAAACATCCCCCTAATCCCTCCCCTACTTTATGGGTGTTCCCCTCCCCATCCTCTCCCCATTGCCGCCCTTCCCCTAACAATCACGTTCACTGGGGGTTCAGTCTTAGCAGGACCAAGGGCTTCCCCTTCCACTGGTGCTCTTACTAGAATATTCATTGCTACCTATGAGGTCAGAGTCCAGGGTCAGTCCATGTATAGTCCTTAGGTAGTGGCTTAGTCCCTGGAACCTCTGGTTGCTTGGCATTGTTGTTCATAAGGGGTCTCGAGCTCCTTCAAGCTCTTCCAGTTCTTTCTCTGATTCCTTCAACGGGGGTCCTATTCTCAGTTCAGTGGTTTGCTGCTGGCATTCGCCTCTGTATTTGCTGTATTCTGGCTGTGTCTCTCAGGAGCGATCTACATCCGGCTCCTGTCGGTCTGCACTTCTTTGCTTCATCCATCTTGTCTAATTGGGTGGCTATATATGTATGGGCCACATGTGGGGCAGGTTCTGAATGGGTGTTCCTTCTGTGTCTGTTTTAATCTTTGCCTCTCTATTCCCTGCCAAGAGTATTCTTGTTCCCCTTTTAAAGAAGGAGTGAAGCATTCACATTTTGATCATCCGTCTTGAGTTTCATTTGTTCTAGGCATCTAGGGTAATTCAAGCATTTGGGCTAATAGCCACTTATCAATGAGTGCATACCATGTGTGTTTTTCTGTGATTGTGAACCCCATTTTTAAATAAAGTTAGTCTCCCTGCAGCCTAACTTCTTGAGTTCTTTGTATATTTTGGATATAAGCCCTCTATCTGTTGTAGGATTGGTAAAGATCTTTTCCCAATCCGTTGGTTGCCGTTTTGTCCTAACCACAGTGTCCTTTGCCTTACAAAAGCTTTGCAGTTTTATGAGATCCCATTTGTCAATTCTTGATCTTAGAGCATAAGCCATTGGTATTTTGTTCAGGAAATTTTTTCCAGTGCCCATGTGTTCGAGATGCTGCCCTAGTTTTTCTTCTATTAGTTTGAGTGTATCTGGTTTGATATGGAGGTCCTTGATCCACTTGAACGTAAGCTTTGTACAGGGTGATAAGCATGAATCTATCTGCATTCTTCTACATGTTGACCTCCAGTTGAACCAGCACCATTTGCTGAAAATGCTATCTTTTTTCCATTGAATGGTTTTGGCTCCTTTGTCAAAAATCAAGTGCCCATAGGTGTGCTCCTTTCTGGGTCTTCAATTCTGTTCCATTGGTCTATCTGTCTGTCTCTGTACCAATACCATGCAGTTTTTATCACTATTGCTCTGTAATATTGCTTGAGTTCACGGATAGTGATTCCCCCTGAAGTCCTTTTATTATTGAGAATAGTTTTAGCTATCCTGGGTTTTTTGTTATTCCAGATGAATTTGCAAATTGTTTTGTCTAACTCTTTGAAGAATTGGATTGGGATTTTGATGGGGATTGCATTGAATCTGTAGATCGCTTTTGGTAAAATGGCCATTTTTACTATATTAATCCTGCCAATCCATGAGCATGGGAGATCTTTCCATCTTCTTAGGTCTTCTTCAATTTCTTTCTTCAGAGTCTTGAAGTTCTTATTGTACAAATCTTTTACTTGCTTGGTTAAAGTCACACTGAGGTACTTTATATTGTTTGGGTCTCTATGAAGGGTGTCATTTCCCTAATTTCTTTCTTGGCTTGTTTCTCTTTTGTGTAGAGGAAGGCTACTGATTTATTTGAGTTAATTTTATACCCAGCCACTTTGCTGAAGTTGTTTATCAGCTTTAGTAGTTCTCTGGTGGAACTTTTGGGATCACTTAAATATACTATCATATCTGCAAATAGTGATATTTTGACTTCTTCTTTTCCAATCTGTATCCCCTTGATTTCCTTTTGTTCTCTGATTGCTCTGGCTAGAACTTCAAGAACTATATTGAATAAGTAGGGAGAGAGTGGGCAGCCTTGTCTAGTCCCTGATTTTAGTGGGATTGCTTCAAGTTTCTCTCCATTTAGTTTAATGTTAGCAACTGGTTTGCTGTATATGGCTTTTACTATGTTTAGGTATGGGCCTTGAATTCCTATTCTTTCCAGGAATTTTATCATGAAGGGGTGTTGAATTTTGTCAAATGCTTCCTCAGCATCTAATGAAATGATCATGTGGTTTTGTTCTTTCAGTTTGTTTATATAATGGATCATGTTGATGGTTTTCTGTATATTAAACCATCCCTGCATGCCTGGGATGAAGCCTACTTGATCATGGGGGATGATTGTTTTGATGTGCTCTTGGATTCGGTTTGCCAGAATTTTATTGAGTATTTTTGCATCGATATTCATAAGGGAAATTGGTCTGAAGTTCTCTTTCTTTGTTGGGTCTTTGTGTGGTTTAGGTATAAGAGTAATTGTGCCTTCATAGAAGGAATTCGGTAGTACTCCATCTGTTTCAATTTTGTGGAATAGTTTGGATAATATTGGTATGAGGTCTTCTATGAAGGTCTAAGAGAATTCTGCACTGAACCCATCTGGACCTGGGCTCTTTTTGGTTGAGAGACTTCTAATGACTGCTTCTATTTCCTTAGGAGTTATGGGGTTGTTTAACTGGTTTATCTGTTCCTGATTTAACTTCGGTACCTGGTATCTGTCTAGGAAATTGTCCATTTCCTGGAGATTTTCAAGTTTTGTTGAATATAGGCTTTTATAGTAAGATCTGATGATTTATTGAATTTCCTCTGATTCTGTAGTTATGTCTCCCTTTTCATTTCTGATTTTGTTAATTTGGACACACTCTCTGTGTCCTCTCGTTAGTCTGGCTAAGGGTTTATCTATCTTGTTGATTTTCTCAAAATACCAACTTTTGGTTCTGTTGATTCTTTCTATGGTCCTTTTTGTTTCTACTTGGCTGATTTCAGCTCTGAGTTTGATTATTTCTTGTCTTCTACTACTCCTGGGTGTATTTGCTTCTTTTTGTTCTAGAGCTTTTACGTGTGCTGTCAAGCTGCTGACGTATGCTCTCTCCTGTTTCTTTCTGCAGGCTCTCAGAGCTATGAGTTTTCCTCTTAGCACAGCTTTCATTGTGTCCCATAAGTTTGGGTATGTTTTACCTTCATTTTCATTAAATTCTAAAAAGTCTTTAATTTCTTTCTTTATTTCTTCCTTGACCAGGTTATCGTTGAGTAGAGCACTGTTCAACTTCCACGTATATGTGGGCGTTCTTCCCTTATTGTTATTGAAGACCAGCTTTAGGCCGTGGTGGTCCGATAGCACACATGGGATTATTTCTATCTTTCTGTACCTGTTGAGGCCCGTTTTTTGACCAATTATATGGTCAATTTTGGAGAAAGTACCATGAGGAGCTGAGAAGAAGGTATATCCTTTTGCTTTAGGGTAGAATGTTCTATAAATATCTGTTAAGTCCATTTGGCTCATGACTTCTCTTAGTCTGTCTACATCTCTGTTTAATTTCTGTTTCCATGATCTGTCCATTGATGAGAGTGGGGTGTTGAAATCTCCTACTATTATTGTGTGAGGTGCAATGTGTGTTTTGAGCTTTAGTAAGGTTTCTTTTACGTATGTAGGTGCCCTTGTATTTGGGGCACAGATATTTAGGATTGAGAGTTCATCTTGGTGGATTTTTCCTTTGATGAATATGAAGTGTCCTTCCTTATCTTTTTTGATCACTTTTGGTTGAAAATTGATTTTATCTGATATTAGAATGGGTACTCCAGCTTGCTTCTTCTGACCATTTGCTTGGAAAGTTGTTTTCCAGCCTTTCACTCTGAGGTAGTGTCTGTCTTTGTCTCTGAGGTGTGTTTCCTGTAGGCAGCAGAATGCAGGGTCCTCATTGCATATCCAGTTTGTTAATCTATGTCTTTTTATTGGGGAGTTGAGACCATTGATGTTGAGAGACATTAAGGAATAGTGATTATTGCTTCCTGTTATATTCATATTTGGATGTGAGGTTATGTTTGTGTGCTTTTCTTCTCTTTGTTTTGTTGCCAAGATGATTAGTTTCTTGCTTTTTCTAGGGTGTCGCTTGCCTCCTTATGTTGGGCTTTACCATTTATTATCCTTTGTAGTGCTGCATTTGTAGAACGATATTGTGTAAATTTGGTTTTGTCATGGAATATCTTGGTTTCTCCATCTATGTTAATTGAGAGTTTTGCAGGATACAGTAACCTGGGCTGGCATTTGTGTTCTCTTAGGGTCTGTATGACATCTGTCCAGGATCTTCTGGCTTTCATAGTCTCTGGCGAAAAGTCTGGTGTGATTCTGATAGGTCTGCCTTTATATGTTACTTGACCTTTTCCCCTTACTGCTTTTAATATTCTTTCTTTATTTTGTGCATTTGGTGTTTTGACTATTATGTGTCGGGAGGTGTTTCTTTTCTGGTCCAATCTATTTGGAGTTCTGTAGGCTTCTTGTATGTCTATGGGTATCTCTTTTTTTAGGTTAGGGTAGTTTTCTTCTATGATTTTTGTTGAAGATATTTACTGGTCCTTTGAGCTGGGAGTCTTCACTCTCTTCTATACCTATTATCCTTAGGTTTGATCTTCTCATTGAGTCCTGGATTTCCTGTATGTTTTGGACCAGTAGCTTTTTCCGCTTTACATTATCTTTGACAGTTGAGTCAATGATTTCTATGGAATCTTTTGCTCCTGAGATTCTCTCTTCTATCTCTTGTATTCTGTTGATGATACTTGTATCTACGGCTCCTTGTCTCTTCCTTTGGTTTTCTATATCCAGGGATGTTTCCATGTGTTCTTTCTTGATTGCTTCTATTTCCATTTTTAATTCCTTCAATTGTTTGATTGTGTTTTCCTGGAATTCTTCCAGGGATTTTTGTGATTCTTCTCTATAGGCTTCTACTTGTTTGTTTATGTTTTCCTGGAATTCTTTCAGGGATTTTTGTGATTCCTCTCTGTAGGCTTCTACTTGTTTATTTATGTTTTCCTGTGTTTCTCTAATGGAGTTCTTCATGTCTTTCTTGAAGTCCTCCAGCATCATGATCAAATATGATTTTGAAACTAGATCTTGCTTTTCTGGTGTGTTTGGATATTCTGTGTTTGCTTTAGTGGGAGAATTGGGTTCCGATGATGCCATGTAGTCTTGGTTTCTGTTGCTTGGGTTCCTGCGCTTGCCTCTCGCCATCAGATTATCTCTAGTGTTACTTTGTTCTGCTATTTCTGACAGTGGCTAGACTGTCCTATAAGCCTGTGTGTCAAGAGTGCTGTAGACCTGTTTTCCTGTTTTCTTTCAGCCAGTTATGAGGACAGAGTGTTCTGCTTTCAGGTGTGTAGTTTTTCCTATCTACAGGTCTTCAGCTGTTCCTGTGGGCCTGTGTCTTGAGTTCACCAGGCAGATCGCTTGGAGCAGGAAGGTTCGTCTTACCTGTGGTCCCGAGGCTCAAGTTTGCTCGTGGGGTGTTGCTTATGAGCTCTCCGCGGGGGCAGCAACCAGGAAGATCTGCGCCGCTCTTTCGGGGAGCTTCTGTGCACCAGGGTTCCAGATGGCGTTTGGTGTTTTCCTCTGGAGTCAGAGATGTGGGCAGAGTGTAGTCTCTTCTGGTTTCCTAGGCGTGTCTGCCTCTCTGAAGGTTTAGCTCTCCCTCCCACGGGATTTGAGTGCAGAGAACTGTTTATCCGGTCGGTCCCTTCAGGTTCCGGTGGTGTCCATTGCTTTGCTTTGTTTGCCTAGCATAGCTTTTCTCAAGAGACTCTACTCTGCTGCTAGCAGAAAAAGATGTAGACCCACAGCTCAACATTGGACAGATCTCAGGGAGTCTTGTGGAAGAGTTGGGGGGAAGGATTGAGGGACCCAGAGGGGATGCAGAGGATAGTTACTCCATAGGAAGACAAATTGAGTCAACTAACCTGGACCCTTAGGAACTCCAAGAAACTGAATCACCAACCAAGGTCTACATGGGTTAGACCTTACTACTGTCCTTCTACAAATTATGCAGTAGATGTCTTCATGTTGATCCCCCAAAAACTGGTGTGGGTCAGGGGAGAGGGGTCACTGAATCTGTGTCTGTCTATGGGTCCCCTTCCCCTAACTGGACTGCTTTGTCTGGCCTCAGTGGGAGAGGATGTGCCCAGTCTTGCAGTGACTTGATGTGCCAGGGTGGGTCCTTTTGGGGAAGAGCGATTCCCCCTTTTTGGAGGAGGAAGAGGAATGGGAGGAGGCCGGAAGGAGAGGAGAGGCTGTAATTAGGATGTAAACTGAATAATGGAGAAAACAAAACAAAACAACAACAACAACAACAAAAACAAAAACAAAAAAGCAAGTTGGGGAGTAAAGGGTTTATTCAATGGCTTACACTTTCAGATCATAGTTCATGTTTGGGGGAAGTCAGGACAGGAACTCAAGCAGGGCAGGAACCTGGAGGCAGGACCTGATGCAGTGGGGACATGGAGGGTGGTGCTTCCTGGCTTGCTCAGCTTGCCTTGTTATAGAACCCAGTACTACCACCCTAGGAATGGCACCACCCACAATTGGCTGGGCTTTCTCACAAATTGAGCATTAACTGAGAAAATGCCCTACAGATGGATCTCATGGAGGCATTTCCTCAACTGAGGCCCCTTTCTCTGTGATGACTCTAGCTTGTTTCAAGTTGACACACAAATCTAGCCAGTGCAAATAACCTCTTGTCAACTTGACACACGAACATATCACTAATAAGCCATAACCCTTACTTTCTTATTCATCCCCAAGATCTAATTAAATTTAAAAGCCCCACAGTCTTTACAAATTCAAACACATTAAAATTTTATCCTTTTAAAGTAGCCAATCTTTTTCAAAATCCAAATTATTTTTTTAATATTCAAAGTCTCTTAACTGTGGGCTCTAGTAAAATACTTTTTACTTCAAGAGGTAAAAATAATCAGGGCACAGTCACAAACAAACTCTAACTGTACAATGTCTGAGATCCACTTGTAATCTTCTAGACTCCTTCAAAGGCCTTGAGTCACTTATCTAGCTCTGCCCTTTATAGCACACACAATGTCTTCTAGGCTGGCTCCACTTCTAGGCTACTATTGTTGTTATTGGTGTTCTTCCACAGTACTAGCATCTCTAAAATGCTTTTCTTTTGATGCAATTGGGCTGCACTTTCACTATAGCCTCTCATAGGCTTCCTTCTTGGTGCCAAGCCTCAGTTTCTGTACATGACTTATTTAGTCCTAGGTCTTAAACTGTCACTGAGGCTAAACTTTACAGATGGTCTCTCCTGGTCTCTCACATTGCTAGACCCCAGCTGCTCTCCATGACACCTTAATGCCTTCAAAACCAGTATCATCTGGGTGACTTGTACACATCACCAAGTCCATCTGCCAGCATAAGGTACAACCTTAGCTGCCTCTGAAACACACACTCATGATGCTCTCAGAAAACAATTCCCAGAAGATTTCACCTCAGTGATACAGGTCCCTTAATCATCACTAATTTCTTAGCTCTAGCTAGCCAGCATCAATTGTCCCAGAAATGTAATGGTTTTTGCTTCAGTACTTCTGGTATCTTGTTAATCGCAGCTGATTCTTCAGCTCCAGCTGACCAGAACCACAGAATCTTAAATCAAAATTGCAAATGATCTGATAGAATCTTTAATCTTTCATCTGAAATTTCCCAAGCCAGGCTTCCATCTTCTGCACTGCTTCCAACATTCTCACAGAACCTCCCACTAAGCTCTTAACACCAAGTGACTCTTCTAGCCCAAAGTTCCAAAGCCCTTCCACAATCACTTTCAGATCCTAGGTCATCACTGGAGGTAGTCAGAGCAGGAGCTCAAGCAGGCTAGCACCTGGAGGCAGGAACTGCTGCACGGATTCTAGAGAGTTCTACCTCTTCCTGACTTGCTTAGCCAGTTGTTTTATAGAGCCCAGTACTACTGGCTCAGAGTTGGCACCACCCACAATGGGCTGGGCCCTCCCCCACGGATCACTAATTGAAAAATGTCCTACAGCTAGATCTCATGGAAGCATTTCCTCAACTGAGTAAGGATGGAACATATTTTGGGTATAATGCCCAGGAGAGGTATAGCTGGGCCTTGTGATAGATCCATTTCCAATTTTCTAAGAAACCACCAGATTGATTAAAAGTGACTGTCCAAGTTTGCACTCCCAGCAGCAATGGAGGAGTGTTTCCCTTTTTCCACATCCTTGCCAACATGAGCTGTCACTTGTGTTTTTGATCTTAGCTATTCTGACAAGTACAAGACGGAATCTCAGAGTTGTTTGGATTTGCATTTCCCTAATGGCCAAGGATGTTGAACATTCTTTAAGTGTTTTTCAGCCATTTGTGATGTCTCTGTTTAGATTTACACCCCATTTTTAATTGGATTATTTAGTTTGTTGATGTCTAGTTTTCTGAGTTCTTTATATATTTTGGATATTAACCCTCTGTCAGAGGTGGAGTTTGTAAAAAATCTTCTCCCAATCTGTGGGCTGCCATTTTGTCCTATTGACAGTATTCTTTGTTCTTTTCTGAGGGGAGGTGGGTAGGATGGATCTGGGGAAGGGAGAAGGTCGGGAGGAGAGACTTGGGGGATGGGAACTGGAGGAATCAGGTGGGAGGAATGAAGAGAGAATACTCAGAGTGAGGAGCAAAATTGGGGTGGTGACGGGACAACTGAAATTTCAGGGGTGATGTAAAAACCTAGTATAATGGAAACTTCATGGAATCTACAAAAATGTTCAACATCCTTGGCCATTAGGGAAATGCAAATCCAAACAACCTCTGAGAGTCTATCTTGTACTTGTCAGAATGGCTAAGATCAAAAAACACAAGTGACAGCTCATGTTGGCAAAGATGTGGAAAAAGGGAAGCACTCTTACATTGCTGCTGGGAGTGCAAAAACTCCCAGTAATGAGGGACATAGAGCCTGAAGCAGCCATCTTCTGTAACCAGGCAAGACCTCAAGTGGAGGGACTGAGACACTAACCTAGCTACAGTTTGTCCTCCTGCAGAGTGTTCTTGGATGGGAGCCTAACATAATTGTCATCAGAGATTTCATCTAGAAACTGATGGGAGCAGATGCAGAGTCTCACAGACAAACATTAGGTGGAGCTCAGAGAGTACTGCAGAAGGGGAGGAAGATCTAAACAGAGGGTTCTCAAAAGAAGAAATACAGTGGCTAAGAATCACTTAGAAAAATGTTCAGCACCTTCAGTCAACAGGAAAATGCAAATCAAAAGTACTTTGAGATTTCATTTTAAACCAATCAGAATGGCTAAGATCAGTGAAACAGAAGAGAGCTCAGGCTGGTGAAGATGTGGAGTGAGGTGGGCACTCATTCATTGCTGGTAGGTACATACACATATCTATGTTTATATAGCCACTATGGAGATCAGGGTGTCAGTTCATCAGAAGGATGGGAATTGATCTACCTCAAGATCTGCCTATATGGCTTGTGGGCATGTACTCAAATAATTCTTCATCCTACTACAGAGACTCTCTCTCAGCCATGTTCATTGCTGCTCTCTACTCAGAATGGCTGGAAATTGAAGACAACTTAGATGTCTTTCAGTGGATGAATGGATAAAGAAAATGTGGGACATTTATACAATGAAATATTACTTGTCATTTAAAGAATGAAATCAAGAAATTTGCACATAAATGGATAGAACTGTAAAAAAAATATCATCCCAAGTGAGGTAACTCAGACCCAGAAAGGCAAATAAGGCAAACATTCACTTATATGTGGATGTCAGTTTTTAAGTCATTGACAAACAAGCTACAATCTATACAACCACAGATATAAGATACAGATTAAGAGACTGGGGTGTAAAGCTCTCCCTAGAAGAAGAGATGTGAGTCCTGCAGGTTGTCCTCTAACACACACACCACACACACACACACACACACACACACACACACACCTCTGTGTGTGTATTTTATAGTAATGAAGGGATAGGTATATATCCATACACACACACACACACACACACACACACACACACACACACACACACACACACACTTATTTGTTTTCTAACCAGAGACCGAAAGGGAGTGCATCTAGATGGGAGTGTAGGTGGGGAGAAACTTGGAGGAGCAAAAGGAGAACCGTAATCAGAATATATTGTATGAAAAAAATCTATTTTCAATTTTAAAAATTCCAGCTTCTTTGGAGGCCAGATGAGGGCATCAGATCCCCTGGATTTGAAGTTACAAATGGTTGTTAGCAACCATGTAGGTGTTGGGAAGTGGAACCAGGTCTTCTGGAAGAGCAGCTAGTGCTCTTAACTACCAGTCACCTTTCCAGCCCTTTGTTCTGTTCTTTAATAGCTAAGATCCAGAAGTTTGGAAATCTATATAAAAGTATGGCAACATTCAGAACATGATGCATTAAGAAGTAATTAAATAATAAAAAAGGAACCGTATGTTCCTGTGCAGATGGCTCGTGCGATGGAGTTGTGAGGCAGGGTGGTCCCCTGTCCGCTGGGAAGCACTCCGCACCATCCGCATCCCAGCATTGCTCATGTTTCTTTGCAGGCACCAGACGGAACCAAATATTTTTTATGTTATCTTAAATTGTGAAAATTCAGAAGTGACATTTTATTATTATAATTTTATAACTGAGGAAACAGGTTTAGAAAGCTTGGATAACTTTGGCTCTGATGAGTAATGGCTTGGAGTACAAATCTAGGCCGGGGCTACACACTATGACAACTCCACAAAGCTATGCCGTACATCCTTTAGAGTCACCTTTCCGAACATGGTAGGAAAGCACAGACAGAAGGATGTACCAACATCAGGGGAGTGGGTCCCTCTGAGGGGGAGGAAGGGCGAAGGATGAAGGAGAGCGCTCATTCTGTCTGGAATGTCATCTCATTGAAAGCTTTGGAAAACAGCAGTGGCCAATGACCACACAGCAAGAGAATGCCGGTGGATGGAGCAGTTATGATATTAGTCTCTGCAGCTTTCTGCACAGTGAAATATTTTAGTCAAAATAAACAAAACATGACAAAGTTTCGATGTCCCTCTATCCTTGATGAGACATGGGAAGACATGATTGAATGATACTGTTTTCAGACTCTATGAAAGGATGGTGAGATGGCCCAGCAGCCGAGGTCATTATTGTTAGGCCTGCTTACTTGAGTTCAATTCCTAGGGCCCCATGCTAGGAGAAGAGATTTGAATCCGGCAGGTTGCCCTCTAACTTGTGTGTGTGTGTGTGTGTGTGTGTGTGTGTGTGTGTGTGTGTGTGTGTTTTATAGTAATGAAGTAATGTGTACACACGACACACACGACAATTAACATAGGAAGAAAAAAGGTTTAGAAGTCCTAGTCAGAATTTAAGCAGCCCCATTGCTTTGGGCCTTATGGGGGCCCCAGACAGCAATAGCAGGGACTCAATGTCAAAGGGAGCCACTTAGATGATGAGCCAGAAAGGAGAGCGAAAGAAGAAAGCAGAGTGAGGAATGCCCAGACTCTACCCTGCAAGCCCGGACTCTACCCTGCAAGCCGTGCTGCTAAGTATTCCCTTGTTTTCTTTCTCTTTATCTTCTATAGAGTCCCTTTCTATCCTTGTCTCTGATACTTGGTGAAGTCAACCAACCTGGGCATCACACAGAGAAAACTGAGCTTTAAATCAGGCAAAGTGGACTTTGGTCACAAACAGCACCTTGAAGTAATTCTTTTTCTTGACACTGACCAAGAAGGAACTTAAGAGAGGAAGGGTTCATCTGGATAATGGTTTCAGGGTTCAGTCCATCATCGTGGGAAGGCACAGTAGCAGAGCCATGAGGCTGTTTGCTCAGTTAGGTAAATGACGAGGTAGAGGCAGGATGGGAACAGGGCAAGAACAGAAACATAAGGTCCTTACCACAGTGATTTACTTCCTCCAGCTTGGCGCTACCTCTCGTAGCTCTAAAACCTTACAAAGCAGCTGACAACCAAGTATCCAAACTCACAGCCTGAGGGTAATGCTTCACACTCATGCTGCTGAGCCTGGCCCCAGTTGCTAAAGATCAGTGACACTTTCTGTGGCTCTGTCCTGGAATCTTAGTCTTGGATTGTGTTTTAATCTGGTGTTTGTTTTTTTTTCTTTGAATGAGCATGGTGACTCATATTTGTCTTTTAAAATCTATTTATTATTTATTTATTATATTATTATAAATCTATAAATTATTTATTATTTATTTTGACACATGACTCTCCTGCTACTCACTCTGTAGACTAGACTGGGCTCTAACTCACAGAGATAGGCCTGCCACTGCCTCCTAAGTGGTATATGAGATATATATATATATATTATATATATGTGTGTGTGTGTGTGTGTGTGTGTGTGTGTGTATATTATATAATATATATCTCCACCTAATTTATTTCTGGACAAACCTAGTTTTTGCAAAATGAGATTTCATTTCTTTTCCCCTAAACTTTCCCTAAGCCTAGCTTGTGCCTCCAGCTTGGTTTGTGTCGTCTCCCCTTTATACATATTATTGCTAATCAATTTGTTCCCCAAGGCTATCCTAAGATCCTTCCTGGAAACAAACAGGGTCTCCTCTTCATTCACATGTAGGCTTTTCTTAAAGAATTATTTATTTATTATGTATATGAGTACACTGTAGCTGTCTTCAGACACACCAGAAGAGGTCATCAGATCCCATTACAGATGGTTGTGAGCCACCATGTGGTTGCTGGGAATTGAACTCAGGACCTCTGGAAGAGCAGTCAGTGCTCTTAACCACTGAACCGTCTCTCCACATGTAGGCCTTTTAATATACCATCTAGACCCTTCATTCTTGCTCCTAAGAACTAGAGATGACCATTGTAACTTACAATGAGTTTTTCAATTACAGCAGCCTTCCCTCCCCACTCCATGGCCACCTGAGACAAGTACCTTCCCTTTGGCTTTGCCCTTGAGCAACCAAAACTGGAAATGAAACATGGTACCCTCATGGAGGAAACCGGAAGGGGTACAAGCCTGTTCCTGTTGTACTGATCCCTCTGCTTCATTCTCAACAGTTTTTCTAGGTCTTAGTCCACAGCATTAAGAAGGGTTTGTGGTGATCCTAAGAGAGACAACCCTGCAGGGACATGACTGAGTAATGGCTGAGGGGAAAAGAATCAGGGAAGGGCAAAGTCAAAGGCAGCAAAATAAAGCTTAACCAGGTCCCCTTTGCTCCAGGCCCTGTGTAAGCAAGACAATCCCAACATTGTCCTCTCGAGCTCTTGTCACTCACATAGTCCAGATGTCTAGTAACCTACTGATGGGATTCGATCCCACTTAGCACACTAGTTGGGAGGGAGGAGCTTAGGGGTGATGTCCTGGGGGAAAGATTAGCTGCTTGAGTTTCTAGGCTAAACTGTAAGACATTCTCAAAATGAACCCCAAACTCTGTTCCTGTTACATAGCGAGCTATTTGTTGGTCTAGGACTCAGTATCTCCAATCCTGAGCCAGATGTCTTTTGTAATCACTCTATGCCCAGTCAACTGGGCTTTTTGGGGCAGTGCTGGGGACCTAGATACCTCTTCTCAAGTAGTTATAGTAAAGGAAAAGGCACAGGGCATTTCAGGTTGTCAGCACTGTGGTAGTGATCAGGACACTCTGTACTGAACTTAGATTCCTTCGTCAGCCTTTTCCCCTAAATGCCTCCAGCACGTCTTTCTCAGTATCGAACAAACAGCCGTTCTGCCGATGTCATGGATTTTGTCAATAGGAACTGAGAATGCTCCAGCTTTTTTCTCATCACTAACAGCTTTCTTAATTAACCTACTGATAGAGTCAACAGCCCAGTTCACTGTTCACTGTTTGCTCTTCAGCCTCAGCAGTCACCATGCTCTTTGAGAAGTACAGAACACTGGCCTGAGGTTGTTTTCCAAAAGGAACTAGGGTGGGCGGGGGAGGGGGGGAGCCCTCACCACCACAGTGTATTTGACTTAATTGCTAAAACTTCCTCCTGATTGTTTTGCCTAGTGTAATAGCCCTTCCTTAACTAATAACTTTAATTATAGCAACCACAAGTTATAAAAATGTACCCTTTCTCTTCACTTGGCTTGTTCCAGTAAACTTCTAATGATGAAACCAAGACTCAGCAAGTCAGCCTCTGGGATTGACAGTGGACGGGAGGTAGGTCCTGAACCACCAGTTGTGAGCTTCGTGCTTCTTCAGCCTGAGGGCTTGAAATCTGTCTCCTGGAATTTATATCTATAGTTGCTCAGCACATGGGATGATTCAAAGCAAAACCAGGCTCCTTTTGAGCCAAAGAACTCACTTTTAGAAAGTGACAAGGTTCATTTGGGAGACTGAAGCAGGTGGATTTCCATGAGTTTGAGCCTGCATAGTGAGTGAGGTCCACATAGTGAAACCTACTCTCAAAATAAAAAGAAAGGCAAACCCAAAAATGAATCAAAGGACTGAACAAGGTGGAAGATATTTTGCAACTTTAAGATGAAGTGTAGATTTCTTAGTAAAATCTAAATATTTCCATTTCCAAGGCTGACCAGATCTGTGTAGCAATTGAAATACATCTATTAATCGATCTACACACACAGAGAGAGAGAGAGAGAGAGAGAGAGAGAGAGAGAGAGAGAGAGTGCAGTTGGTAGAGTGCCTGGTATACAAGCACGAAGACAGGGGTTGGATCCCTGGCTACATGTGGTAGTACCCACTAGGAATCTCAGTGCTACAGAGTCAGAGACAGGCAGATCCCTGTGACTCACTGGCCAGCCAGCTTGGCCTAATTGATGAGTTCTGGAACTCATCAGTCAAAGTCTCTGTCTCAGAAAACAATGTTGGTGTCTCCTGAAGAATAACCCCTGAGGTTGTCCTCACACATGCACACACATGTAGGCTCACCACTACCTTTACATGTATTCCCCTAACTATCAGAATCTATCCAGATCTGGACCATCCCCTGGCTCCATTCCCACAACACTTCCACTTAATTATGAAGAGAAGAAAATGTTCTTGCATTTCAGAATGTTGCATCAGTATTTCTGTTAAGGAATGAATACTGGTTGACAGTCACGCTGAGTTCAATGAAAGCAAGAAACTACGTCTGTGTCCTACGTCAACCACATCACTGGCCGTCAGTGAGGCTCCGTCTTATCTATTACCCAGGCTTGTTTTCACCATGCTGCCTTGCAAAAGCTACTTTCTCTTTGAAATTTTGGATTCTACTCACTCCAGTGCTGTTGTGGGATCAACTGTCTGACAGTCCTCCTTGGCAGTAGCTGATGATTAACCTTCTTATCACTTAGGACAGAGAAAACAGGAAGGATTCTTCACTGTGCATGGAGATCATGTAACAGTGGAACTCACTGAGTAGTCAGTAGTGACTGATACTAATCCTTTGGTCTTAAAAACAGATACCTTCGCTCTCCACAGACAGCAGAAACTGTCCCAGAGCATCTGAAACACTGGATCCTGAATATTACAGCTGGCCAGAGACTGTATCTGTCTAATAGAATGATGACAGATGGGAACCTGAAGGAAACAGACCGGATAAACAGTTCTCTGCACCCAAATCCCGTGGGAGGGAGAGCTAAACCTTCAGAGAGGCAGACACACCTGGGAAACCAGAAGAGACTGCGCTCTGCACACATCCAGACGCCAGAGGAAAACACCAAACGCCATCTGGAACCCTGGTGCACGGAAGCTCCCGAAAGGAGCGGCCCAGATCTTCCCGGTTGCTGCCGCCAAGGAGAGGACTTAGGCAGTACCGCACAAGCAAACTTGAACCTCCGGACCACAGTTAGGACCAACTTTTCTGCTGCAAGTGACCTGCCTGGTGAACTCCAGACACAGGCCCACAGGAACAGCTGAAGACCTGTAGAGAGGAAAAACTACATGTCCGAAAGCAGAACACTCTGCCCCCATAACTGGCTGAAAGAAAACAGGAAAACAGGTCTACAGCACTTCTGACACACAGGCTTATAGGACAGTCTAGCCACTGTCAGAAATAGCAGAACAAAGTAACACTAGAGATAATCTGATGGCGAGAGGCAAGCGCAGGAACCCAAGCAACAGAAACCAAGACTACATGACATCATCGGAGCCCAATTCTCCCACCAAAATAAACATGGAATATCCAAACACACCAGAAAAGCAAGATCTAGTTTCAAAATCATATTTGATCATGATGCTGGAGGACTTCAAGAAAGACGTGAAGAACTCCCTTAGAGAACAAGTAGAAGCCTACAGAGAGGAATCGCAAAAATGCCTGAAAGAATTCCAGGAAAACATAAATAAACAAGTAGAAACCCATAGAGAGGAGACACAAAAATCCCTGAAAGAATTCCAGGAAAACACAATCAAACAGTTGAAGGAATTAAAAATGGAAATAGAAGCAATCAAGAAAGAACACATGGAAACAACCGTGAATATAGAAAATCAAAAGAAGAGACAAGGAGCTGTAGATACAAGCTTCACCAACAGAATACAAGAGATGGAAGAGAGAATCTCGGGAGCAGAAGATTCCATAGAAATCATTGACTCAACTGTCAAAGATAATGTAAAGCGGAAAAAGCTACTGGTCCAAAACATACAGGAAATCCAGGACTCAATGAGAAGATCAAACCTAAGGATAATAGGTATAGAAGAGAGTGAAGACTCCCAGCTCAAAGGACCAGTAAATATCTTCAACAAAATCATAGAAGAAAACTTCCCTAACCTAAAAAAAGAGATACCCATAGGCATACAAGAAGCCTACAGAACTCCAAATAGATTGGACCAGAAAAGAAACACCTCCTGTCACATAATAGTCAAAACACCAAACGCACAAAATAAAGAAAGAATATTAAAAGCAGTAAGGGAAAAAGGTCAAGTAACATATAAAGGCAGACCTATCAGAATCACACCAGACTTTTCACCAGAAACTATGAAGGCCAGAAGATCCTGGACAGATGTCATACAGACCCTAAGAGAACACAAATGCCAGCCCAGGTTACTGTATCCTGCAAAACTCTCAATTAACATAGATGGAGAAACCAAGATATTCCACGACAAAACCAAATTTACACAATTTCTTTCTACAAATCCAGCACTAGAAAGGATAATAAAGGGTAAAGCCCAACATAAGGAGGCAAGCTATACCCTAGAAGAAGCAAGAAACTAATCGTCTTGGCAACAAAACAAAGAGAAGAAAAGCACACAAACATAACCTCACATCCAAATATGAATATAACAGGAAGCAATAATCACTATTCCTTAATATCTCTCAACATCAATGGCCTCAACTCCCCAATAAAAAGACATAGATTAACAAACTGGATATGCAACGAGGACCCTGCATTCTGCTGCCTACAGGAAACACACCTCAGAGACAAAGACAGACACTACCTCAGAGTGAAAGGCTGGAAAACAACTTTCCAAGCAAATGGTCAGAAGAAGCAAGCTGGAGTAGCCATTCTAATATCAAATAAAATCAATTTTCAATTAAAAGTCATCAAAAAAGATAAGGAAGGACACTTCATATTCATCAAAGGAAAAATCCACCAAGATGAACTCTCAATCCTAAATATCTGTGCCCCAAATACAAGGGCACCTACATACGTAAAAGAAACCTTACTAAAGCTCAAAACACACATTGCACCTCACACAATAATAGTGGGAGATTTCAACACCCCACTCTCATCAATGGACAGATCATGGAAACAGAAATTAAACAGAGACGTAGACAGACTAAGAGAAGTCATGAGCCAAATGGACTTAACAGATATTTATAGAACATTCTATCCTAAAGCAAAAGGATATACCTTCTTCTCAGCTACTCATGGTACTTTCTCCAAAATTGACCATATAGTTGGTCAAAAAACGGGCCTCAACAGGTACAGAAAGATAGAAATAATCCCATGCGTGCTATCAGACCACCACGGCCTAAAACTGGTCTTCAATAACAATAAGGGAAGAATGCCCACATATACGGGGAAATTGAACAGTGCTCTACTTAATGATAACCTAGTCAAGGAAGAAATAAAGAAAGAAATTAAAAACTTTTTAGAATTTAATGAAAATGAAGGTACAACATACCCAAACTTATGGGACACAATGAAAGCTGTGCTAAGAGGAAAAATCATAGCGCTGTGTGCATGCAGAAAGAAACAGGAAAGAGCATATGTCAGCAGCTTGACAGCACACCTAAAAGCTCTAGAAGAAAAAGAAGCAAATTCACCCAGGAGGAGTAGAAGGCAGGAAATAATCAAACTCAGAGCTGAAATCAACCAAGTAGAAACAAAAAGGACCATAGAAAGAATCAACAGAACCAAAAGTTGGTTCTTTGAGAAAATCAACAAGATAGACAAACCCTTAGCCAGACTAACGAGAGGACCCAGAGAGTGTGTCCAAATTAACAAAATCAGAAATGAAAAGAGAGACATAACTACAGATTCAGAGGAAATTCAAAAAATCATCAGATCTTACTATAAAAGCCTATATTCAACAAAACTTGAAAATCTACAGGAAATGGACAATTTCCTAGACAAATACCAGGTACCGAAGTTAAATCAGGAACAGATAAACCAGTTAAACAACCCCATAACTCCTAAGGCAATAGAAGCAGTCATTAAAGGTCTCCCAACCAAAAAGAGCCCAGGTCCAGACGGGTTTAGTGCAGAATTCTATCAAACCTTCATAGAAGACCTCATACCAATATTATCCAAACTATTCCACAAAATTGAAACAGATGGAGCCCTACCGAATTCCTTCTATGAAGCCACAATTACTCTTATACCTAAACCACACAAAGACACAACAAAAAAAGAGAACTTCAGACCAATTTCCCTTATGAATATCGATGCAAAAATACTCAATAAAATTCTGGCAAACCGAATCCAAGAGCACATCAAAACAATCATCCACCATGATCAAGTAGGCTTCATCCCAGGCATGCAGGGATGGTTTAATATACGGAAAACCATCAACGTGATCCATTATATAAACAAACTGAAAGAACAAAACCACATGATAATTTCATTAGATGCTGAGAAAGCATTTGACAAAATTCAACACCCCTTCATGATAAAATTCCTGGAAAGAATAGGAATTCAAGGCCCATACCTAAACATAGTAAAAGCCATATACAGCAAACCAGTTGCTAACATTAAACTAAATGGAGAGAAACTTGAAGCAATCCCACTAAAATCAGGGACTAGACAAGGCTGCCCACTCTCTCCCTACTTATTCAATATAGTTCTTGAAGTTCTAGCCAGAGCAATCAGACAACAAAAGGAGGTCAAGGGGATACAGATGGGAAAAGAAGAAATCAAAATATCACTATTTGCAGATGATATGATAGTTTATTTAAGTGATCCCAAAAGCTCCACCAGAGAACTACTAAAGCTGATAAACCACTTCAGCAAAGTGGCTGGGTATAAAATTAACTCAAATAAATCAGTAGCCTTCCTCTACACAAAAGAGAAACAAGCCGAGAAAGAAATTAGGGAAACGACACCCTTCATAATAGACCCAAATAATATAAAGTACCTCGGTGTGACTTTAACCAAGCAAGTAAAAGATTTGTACAATAAGAACTTCAAGACACTGAAGAAAGAAATTGAAGAAGACCTAAGAAGATGGAAAGATCTCCCATGCTCATGGATTGGCAGGATTAATATAGTAAAAATGGCCATTTTACCAAAAGCGATCTACAGATTCAATGCAATCCCCATCAAAATACCAATCCAATTCTTCAAAGAGTTAGACAGAACAATTTGCAAATTCATCTGGAATAACAAAAAACCCAGGATAGCTAAAACTATCCTCAACAATAAAAGGACTTCAGGGGGAATCACTATCCCTGAACTCAAGCAGTATTACAGAGCAATAGTGATAAAAACTGCATGGTATTGGTACAGAGACAGACAGATAGACCAATGGAATAGAATTGAAGACCCAGAAATGAACCCACATACCTATGGTCACTTGATTTTTGACAAAGGAGCCAAAACCATCCAATGGAAAAAAGATAGCATTTTCAGCAAATGGTGCTGGCTCAACTGGAGGTCAACATGTAGATGAATGCAGATCGATCCATGCTTATCACCCTGTACAAAGCTTAAGTCCAAGTGGATCAAGGACCTCCACATCAAACCAGACACACTCAAACTAATAGAAGAAAAACTAGGGAAGCATCTGGAACACATGGGCACTGGAAAAAATTTCCTGAACAAAACACCAATGGCTTACGCTCTAAGATCAAGAATCGACAAATGGGATCTCATAAAACTGCAAAGCTTCTGTAAGGCAAAGGACACTGTGGTTAGGACAAAACGGCAACCAACAGATTGGGAAAAGATCTTTACCAATCCTACAACAGATAGAGGCCTTATATCCAAAATATACAAAGAACTCAAGAAGTTAGACCGCAGGGAAACAAATAACCCTATTAAAAAATGGGGTTCAGAGTTAAACAAAGAATTCACAGCTGAGGAATGCCGAATGGCTGAGAAACACCTAAAGAAATGTTCAGCATCTTTAGTCATAAGGGAAATGCAAATCAAAACAACCCTGAGATTTCACCTCACACCAGTGAGAATGGCTAAGATCAAAAACTCAGGTGACAGCAAATGCTGGCGAGGATGTGGAGAAAGAGGAACACTCCTCCATTGTTGGTGGGATTGCAGACTGGTACAACCATTCTGGAAATCAGTCTGGAGATTCCTCAGAAAATTGGACATTGAACTGCCTGAGGATCCAGCTATACCTCTCCTGTGCATATACCCAAAAATGCCTCAACATATAAAAGAGACACGTGCTCCACTATGTTCATCGCAGCCTTATTTATAATAGCCAGAAAATGGAAAGAACCCAGATGCCCTTCAACAGAGGAATGGATACAGAAAATGTGGTACATCTACACAATGGAATATTACTCAGCTATCAAAAACAATGACTTTATGAAATTCATAGGCAAATGGTTGGAACTGGAAAATATCATCCTGAGTGAGCTAACCCAATCACAGAAAGACATACATGGTATGCACTCATTGATAAGTGGCTATTAGCCCAAATGCTTGAATTACCCTAGATCCCTAGAACAAACGAAACTCAAGACGGATGATCAAAATGTGAATGCTTCACTCCTTCTTTAAATGAGGAAAAAGAATACCCTTGGCAGGGAAGGGAGAGGCAAAGATTAAAACAGAGACTGAAGGAACACCCATTCAGAGCCTGCCCCACATGTGGCCCATACATATACAGCCACCCAATTAGACAAGATGGATGAAGCAAAGAAGTGCAGACCGACAGGAGCTGGATGTAGATCGCTCCTGAGAGACACAGCCAGAATACAGCAAATACAGAGGCGAATGCCAGCAGCAAACCACTGAACTGAGAATAGGTCCCCCGTTGAAGGAATCAGAGAAAGAACTGGAAGAGCTTGAAGGGGCTCGAGACCCCATATGTACAACAATGTCAAGCAACCAGAGCTTCCAGGGACTAAGCCACTACCTAAAGACTATATACATGGACTGACCCTGGACTCTGACCCCATAGGTAGCAATGAATATCCTAGTAAGAGCACCAGTGGAAGGGGAAGCCCTGGGTCCTGCTAAGACTGAACCCCCAGTGAACTAGACTATGGGGGGGAGGGCTGCAATGGGGAGAGGGTTGGGAGGGGAACACCCATAAGGAAGGGGAGGGGGGAGGGGGATGTTTGCCCGGAAACCGGGAACGGGAATAACACTCGAAATGTATATAAGAAATACTCAAGTTAATTAAAAAAAAAAAAAAGAAGAAGAAGAAAGTGGTTCATAAAAAAAAAGAAAAAAAAAGAATGATGACAGATGGAGAATTTGTTTCTGACAACTACAGTTCCTCGTTTCTGCTTTTGTGTCTTCCCATTTCCTACTTGCTATCAGATTTTTACAATTTATAGTTTTTAATGAACACAGTTTCAGTGAAACTACTCACCCTGGAGACAGTAAATGTTGAAAGCCTCCTGCAGATTCCTCAGTGGAAGACTTGGGTGGACTGACTGTAGTAGTCTTCTCTCTATTGTGATAACAAAATATCTGAGGCTGAGTGTTTATTCATTGATTGGAAAGAACTTTTCATATAATATGTTATACAATACATACAGTTTCCCCTCCCTCACCTTCCAACCCCAGGCCCCTCTCTCTCTCTCTTTTTCCCTCAAACAAACAGACAAATTAAAAAACAAAAAAGGCAGAATAAAACAAAACAAGCAAATAAAAAAGAAAACGCATAAGAAATATATATCTACTCAGAGACAGAATCTCTCTCTCTCTCTCTCTCTCACACACACACACACACACACATACACGCAATTCATAAAAACACAAAATTGAAAAACATAATACATAAGAAAAAGGTACAAATGCCCAGATAAAGCATTATGAGACTAAAACTCTCCCAAAGTACCATTTAGTCCATTTGAGTTGGCCATCTACTGCTGGGTATGGGATCTGTCCTTAACTGTGGTTTGTGTCCCCAGTAAGACTCCACTGGAGAACACTAATTTTTCCTTTGTGAGTGGTTGACACTTGAAGTCAGCTTCTGGGTTAAGGAGAGTTTATATCTGCTTTCTGTTTCAGTACTGAGACTTGTCATCTGCAATGGAAGGCTTGAACTTGTGCAGACCCTCTGTGTGTGCTGTGTTAATCTCTGTGAGTTCATATGTGTGTCAGTCATGTGTGTTTAGAAGGTACTTAGTGTGCTGAGTATCATCAACCCCTTCTGTCTCCTTTCCCACATAACTCCTTGAACCCCGAAGGGGAGGGGTTTGATGAAGACATTCCACTTAGGACTGAGTGTTCCAAGGTCTTTCCCTCTCAGCACATTGTCCTGTTGTCAGTCTCTGTATTAGATCCCATTCACTGCAGGAGGCTTCTTTGATGATAGGTGACCAAAGATACTGGTCATTTCTTGCTATATTCGCTGAGCAGAAAAGATAGATTCCTCCCCTTAGGTCCATGGTCTATCTAGATTCAAGAAACTTCTTGGCTACCCAAGTTGTATCAAGCATGAGTTCCACCTCATGGAGTGGGCTTTAAATCCAGTCAGATATTGGTTGTTACACCCACAAGCTTTGCACCACTATTATAACAGCACAAGCTGAGTACTTAAAGAGGAGAGATTTCTTTACCATAACA
Organism: Rattus norvegicus; assembly: GCF_021556685.1. Taxonomy (NCBI): domain Eukaryota; kingdom Metazoa; phylum Chordata; class Mammalia; order Rodentia; family Muridae; genus Rattus; species Rattus norvegicus. The sequence continues at coordinate 35,325,520 of NC_141550.1, read as the reverse complement.
TTTTAAAAATGCCAAGAGTTGGCACCAGAATCATCTCAGCTTTGAAAAGGAGCTCATGGCAGATGCCATCACCATGATAGAAGTGTATTGAAGTGGAACAAATCTCGTGATAAGAGAGGAAGGCAAGGCAAAGGGAGATGCCTAGCTTGTTCATCTCCACACATGCTGTGTGCTAATAGTCTCATCCTGGCCTTTGTCTGAGATGGCTGACTGGATAGAAAGATGGGAGGGTGATAATAGGTGATAGATCATAGACACACAATCCTCTCTCAAGAACTAACTCAGGTCCTCAGGAAAACTTCCTTAATCAAATCTGAGGGCCGCATCCTCAGTGACCTTCAGAGGAAGTCTGTGAATACAATACCAACTCCACTTAGAGGGACAGAGAACTGACTATGATACAGGATGTGGTCAAACCTACAAATGCCCCCAGACAGAGCATCGGATAGGCCTAGGGGACAGGGAGAACTGAGGAGTGAGAACTGAAAAGCAAGAATTGTAGGCCTGAAAAACATGCCAGCACCCTCCTCTGAAGGCCCACTGAGTCCAGAGATTTGGGCAGCAATGACTTCTCCCCAGAAGAGGAGTGTTCTAAACTGGATGTGAGTGGGCAGGAAGGCAGTGGTGAGGGGACTAGCTAGCACTCAGGAATTAGTACACTCATCAGAAGAGGAGGGGTTTTTCTCTAAGGGCATTTATTGTCAGCACTAATAATCTAGATAATTTAGAGAGACATTTGATACCCTGTCACTCTCTGGATACTTAGGGTAGGTTTACTTTAGAAACAAAACGAACAATAAAAATAACAACAACAAAACCCCCAAACATACCACAGCCTTTTATTTGTACCAGTGTAGGACACTAGTCACTTGGGGAAGTGGAGAGAGAAGACATCACAGACATCATTTCATCCTGATTGTACAGAGAAGAACCTATCAAGTCCATATTCACTTGCTCCTTCTGAAAGCCAGCATAAGGAGGATTGCACAGAAGAAGGCAGGGCTGAGAGCCAACCTAGGATCCTTCCCACTGTTAAAGCTTACAACTTCCCCCAAATGTAATTTTCCTCCCAGCATTAAAGAGTTTAAAGTATAGAAATGGTGTAAGGACATACCTCTGATGGTAGAATGCTTATTTAGCATGGATGAAACCCTGGGTTTAATCCTCAGCACAGAGTAAAGCCGGTGTGGGAGCATGTACCTGTAGTCCCAGCACTCAGGCCACGGAGGCAGGAAGGTTACAAGTTCAAGATCATTCATGCCTACATAGTGAATTTGAGGCCAGGCTGGGCTATGGGAGACAGTTTCAAGGGGGGTGGGGAGGTTGTTGAAGCAGGAGGCAGACTAGTCCCTATATGTTATTAGGCCTCTTTGAACTGCTGGGGGAGCCTAAGAGGTTTTTGCTAAGGTCCCTCACTCTACAAGTAAATCTCTAATTTTTTTTTATTAACAAATACCTTCTGTGTCATAATTCCCACTCAGAAGTTCAAATGAATCTTCAGCTGTAATTTCTTTTCTTATTTCCATTGGACATCCTGTACACATCAAGATGAGACAGACAGAAGCACAAGAGATTGGGGTGCGTATGTAGTAGCGCCGGCTAAGAAATGTGGGGAATAGCCTCCTCTGTGCATCAAAAGAAATGAGGCTGTCAAGCCTACTTCACAGGGCTTTGCATCCCCCAGCCTCTAGAACGAATATAACCCCATGCTGGTCTTCACAGGCGAGGTCAGCAGGGAACCACACAAAGTCAGAGCAGGGAGATGAAGATACACTGGCTCCATTCCCAGGAAGTCAGAAGGGATGAGCACCAGTATTTCACTCCCTCATGATTAGGAAACCAACATGTCACATCCTGCCTGTTTAGGGCAACAGATCTGAAAACCACGAGACATTCTGTGTCACACGGTGGCTGACACCGAATGGCTCGGCTGCAGATATCAGCCCCCTTCCTCTTGTGCTTTTGAAGCTGAGAAAGTTGTCTTAAGGGATGCTCAGAATAAGTCTGGTTCTCCTTACAGCTGGAACGGGATCTTACAGACACTGTGAAGCAGCTTTTCTGGTTCTCAGGAAAACAAATAAGGCTGTACGTTCAGTTGCGCAATGAGTCCTGCCTTGTTTAGCAAAAAGAAATCACACGTGGTGTACAATTTAACTTGGTGACAAAGCCAACCACTCAGATTTGACGGTTTCCACTGGGTCTTTCTATAGCCAACAGATACATGGAAGATCTAGGTGACCAAAACTGACTCTACTACCTCTCAATTGATAAATACCTTTCCTATTTGTGCCAAAGGATGTGCATAAAAAAACCACAGGGTGGTGCATGCCAGCTCAAACCCTGGGACATGCGTTTGCAGGATAAGGGATGAGTGTGAGGGCCATATTTTTCTTTTTATTCCTCAAAAATAAAAAAAAATTGGTACTGAAAAGAGGGCTCAGTGGGCAAAGCCCTGTGGCAAAAACGTGAGGTCCGGGCGTTGGCTTTTCAGCATCCACATACATGCCAAGTAGACATGGCTGCCCACCTGTAATCCCAGCACATGGGAGGCAGACAGGAGATGTGTGGAGCAAGCTGATTCACTAGACAATCCTGTAACAGGTTCAACTGAGAGACTCTTGTCTCAGACAATAAGGTAGAAAGCAACCAAAGACTCTACACTAGACATTAACCTCAGGGCTCTACATCCACACACATGCGTACATGCAAACACTCATACACACACACACACACACACACACACACACACACAAAGGGGAAAGACAAGTGAGGCCAACTGTAGCTACATAAAAGGGGTTTTCCTCCAGGAGACATGATGTCTTTCAAGTCCTCAGGCACACTTGATTCCCCTCAGCCGACAGCACAGGGGCTTTTTCCAGGGCCCGCCTCCCTCACCCTCTACCACTTCCAGGTGTCCAGAATAAAGAAGAAACGCAAGAGAAGGGAGGGAGCCTCTCAAAGCTCTAATTGCAACTCTGACAAGCATCAGATCAAAGGCCTTTCCTGGGCTCTTTGATCTCTTGATAACCACATTTAGCACCCTCTCCTGGCTGTGCCTGGGGCCAGCAGCCCTCCCTTCTAACTCCCTCATCTCTTTCTGGTTTAAATAATTCAGCTGCTAAACAGTTTCAAAGGGGTGAAAATAAGCAAATACTCTAAAGAGCCAACTCACTCGCTACATTAAGCAAAGCTTCCTTGCTCTACAAATCCCTGGTGAGGACAGTGAAAATCAAGACTGAAGAATCGTAAAGGGCATGGTCACCGTTTTGAATACCTTACCTGAGTCCAACTTCTGCAGCTAGTGCATGGGAATGGGACAAAGACCAAAACTCAACTTCCAGGAAGACCTGGGTGGGAAGCAAGTCTTCTCTGCTTCCTGCTAATGGAAGCAGCAACTGTACTGAAGAGACCTCCTCTTTGTTACTCCCACTGCCTCCCGTCTCCAAGACAACTAATGGCTTCTTGATCCAGCAGTGCTGAGCCCCTCTGCCAGGTGTGCCTGGTATGGTCAATTCAGAAATGATCTTGATTCAGCCGTAAGGGAGATCTTGGGGCTTGGGAGCCTCAGTCTGAAAAGTGCTTGCTTTGCAACCATGAGGACCTGAGTTCCAGCTCCACAGCACATGTTGACAAAACAAAAACAACAAAAATGAATGAAACCCTGTGTGTTTGTAATGTAAACAGCCAGCACTGAGGAAGTAGACTGGCTAGTTCCTGGTGCTCACTGATTGGCCAGCTTAGTCTTGATGAGTTCCAAGCCAATGAGAGACCATCATGCCTCAAACAACAGCATCTACAACAAAAACCCAACAACAACAAACGGAGCAGCCCCTGAAGAACAACACCAGAGTTTATTCTCTGACCTCTACACACACACACACACACACACACACACACACACACACACACACGCACAATCACACACATGCATACACATGTACACCACACACACGCACACACGCACACCACACACACACACACGCACAATCACACACATGCACACACATGTACACCACACACGTGCACACACTACACACACACACACACACACACACACACACAAGCACACACAATTTGCTTCTACCCCAGGCTTTGCTAAATCTTAGATCACAGACATCTTCGTTTCTCTAGCAGGGATGGAAAAGCCCAGGTATGTGGCTTCATTCCAACACAAACTGGATCTTTTTCATCCCACAAGACCCTTCACAGTCATCTTAGCTCTAGATCTTGTCCTCTAGAACTGGCTATTTGGCCATAAGCAGAGTGTGGAAAGTCAGTCTGAGGAAAGTCAGTTGACAGGAAAGGGTAAGGGTCTAGGATACTAAAGGAAACTAAGTCAGCCTCTCTGGGGGATGTCTTCTTGCGGATGAGCCTGTGTAAACTCATCCACCTGCATGCAGCGGAAGGCAGGACAGAGCATGTTATCAAATCCCAACTTCCTTGTCCCCAGGCCCAGCTTCCAAATTGGAGCTGCCTCTGAATCTCTGCCAGGCTTGTTCAAACACAGTTTGCTGCCCAACCCCCAAACCACCAAAACCAGGAGCTCTACCTGGGTGAATTTGGAATGAAACTGGAGAATTCACAGTTTTGGAAATTTCCCTTTTTAAAGATTTATTTATTTATTTTATATATATGAGTACACTGTAGCTGTCTTCAGACACACCAGAAGAGGGCATTAGATCTCATTACAGATGGTTGTGAACCACCATGTGGTTGCTGGGGATTGAATTCAGGACCTCTGTAAGAGCAGTCAGTGCTCTTAACCACTGAATGATCTCTCCAGCCCTGGAAATTTCCTAAGGGACAGTGATATAGCTGGTCTGGAGATTCTACTCACAGGCCCTACCACTGTAAAGTTGGAAAAAGACAAACGATGCTTGGAACATACGCCCACATACACGTCCCAACCCAAGGCCATCCTATGGCCTTGGCCCTCCCACTGCTTCTCTGTGGAGTAGGCAGGCCTGTTGCATAGTGGGTGCTTGGCCAGGTGCAGGCGGATGCAGGCAGAGTCTTGGTCAGCAATGAGTGGTCTGGCTAAGACCACACATCTGGGAACAGGTTTTGGAGAACTGGAGTGTATTAGAGGGGTGTTGTTGTAAAATTATATAAAAAAAATGGGCTGTCTTTTACCCGCACTAGATCTGGCACTGCAGTGCTCCAAGATATCTTCTAGATATCTTGCCAGAAGCACACATCCCAACTCCGTGGTGGCCCAATGTCTCTGTGGCCACACACTCTCCCAAAGTCAGATTGCCACAAGAAAGAACACACAACACAATAATCTCTGATCCAATTGATAAGATATAATTGCCCACCTAAACATACAAATCCCTTAAGAACATTCATAACAACCTGTAAATACACAGAGTGGAATCTTCAGCCTCCATGTTCTCCGCAACTTCTCCTTTTCCTCCCTTTCCAGTCTCCTCCTCTTCCCTCAAACTTTTCTCCCTCCCATCCTTCCTTCTTGTCCAATGACAGGCCTCATTCTATCTTGTACCTGCCTTCACCTTATAACATCCTACAGAGGGGAGGCTATTTAAACCCTTTGGGAAGTGGGTACAGGGATATATAGGGATAAGCGTAAGTCATTGACAGGGGTCAGGGTGCTGAGGATGCCTCATGTGCATGAGAAGGAATTCCTGGTGCTGATGGATGTGATCTTATAAGGGGAAAGGAAGTCCCTTCTGGTGAGGCAAAGGTGAGGCACATGGCTACTTAGGGTGTCATGCAGGCCTGGGGCAGGGAGCAGCCATCCTACTCCCGCTGATCTCAGGATGAAATTTCCTGGGTTAGACACACCTCAGTCTCATGTTGCCTGCTCCAGGCCTCTTCCCCCAGCTCACAGCTCCCCAGACCCACATTCCCCTACAGTCCTCTCTCCTCACTAAAGTATACATTAATTCCTTCACATACTCCTTGTGGACACAGATTAGGTACCTAATCCATGGTACCATGTAGTGCTAGGATCCTGAAGACACAGTAATGAACAAGACCCTCTTCCTCCCTGAGTAGTTCTGTGAGGGCAAGCCCTAGAGGGAGAAAGGTTACAACAGAGGCCGGCCATGTCAGTCACAAAGCCGGAAAGAAAGAGGAGGAATGGTCCTCTGGAGATTTAACACTGAGCTGGGTTTAAAAGGCTAGGGAATGGGGTTCCAGGACAACAAAGAGGGGAGAGAGTTCACAGAGAGTTGTGGACCAAGAGGGCAAGTTCAAGGATCACAGATTTACATGTATTCTGGCTTTGGTGGTAATGGGGTAATCCAGCCAGTGGGTCTGGTTGAGATGTTTGACTCTTCTTTCAAGATGATAGTGAAGCATTGGATGGTTTGTCGTGATGGATGACACCATCAGACTTGTCAGCATAATGGGAAGCCCTGTCATTTGGGAGGGGTGAGAGTCTTATTCATTCACCATGATTTCTGTAATAGAATATCATCAACTGGGCATCTTAGAAATGAACAGAATTCTCTTTCCAAATTCTGGAGATGGAGAAGTTCAATTTCAAAGTAGATGCGGTGTCTAGTGAGGGCCACTCTCTGTCTAATAGGAGACGTATGTGTCCTCATGTGATGGAATACATGGGACAATTCACTAGGATCCTGGCATGGGGTCCTTCAGAGTGTATATGTTCAGAGTGTATATGTATGTGCCAATGTATGAACACAAAGGCCAGAGGAGGACATCAAGTGTCCTTACACCTTTGAGATAGAGTGACACCCAGCAAAGGTCATGGATCCTCCACGGGTCACTCATGCATCCACACTCAGCATTTGCGATCCAGGGACTGGAACTCAGGGCCTCAGGATTACACAATAAGTCTTACACTCTTACCCACTGAGCCATTTCTCCAGCTCTTCAAGAATCCCGTTCACAAGGGCACTAATCCTGATTTCAAGAGCTCTCATTTGTGACATGATTCTCCTCACACCATTTTCTCAAAGGTTTTCATATGAATCAGAATTCTAGGAGGACAGGACTATTTGGTCTTCAAAGATATCCAAATAGGAGCTTGTACCAAATGGAGTCCACTGAACAGTGGTGGATGTACCTCTCTGATCTGAATAGAGATGCAGATACTGATGATCTGAAAGGGAGATGTTCATGTACACTCTTACTGTCTTCTACTACCAAAGGGAGAACAGCCAAGCCCCAGGGGAAAACAAAGCCACCATGTCTGTGTGTCCTATGTCATGGGTTCTTTGCCCGTGTCTCAGCATTTCTAATCTAATCCTCACCTGGAAACTGTTTCAACTCATGACTAAGCTCACTTGCACTTCCCTCCCCACTCCCAGACATCCAAAATGATTTCTTAGCTTACTAGTTACTAGAGAAGGCACATGGGTAGTTTAAATTCACAGTAGTGCCTACTATATCTTTTGGTGACATCTCCAAAAGCCTCGGAGATTACAGAGAAAGGCAAGAAGAATGTAGAAATAGTCAAGGCTACATGGAAAATTTAAATTAGTTTGAATTTATTTAATAACTTACTTTCTAGATTGGAAACTACTTTCAGGGATAGTGTCTTAGTTAGGGTTTTTCTGTTGTGAACAGACACTATGATCAAGGCAAGTCTTACAAGAACAACATTTCAATGGGGCTGGCTTACAGGTTCAGAGGTTCAGTCCATTATCATCAAGACAGGAACATGGTGGCATCCAGGCAGGCATGGTGCAGGAGGAGTTGAGAGTTCATCTGAGGGCTGCTAGCAGAATACTGACTTCTAGGCAGCTAGAGTGAGGGTCTTAAGCTTACATCCACAGTGACATACCTACTCCAACAAGGTCACATCTCCTAATAGTGCCACTTCCTGGGCCAAGCATATACAAACTATCAAAGACGGTGAGATGGCTCAGCAAGTAAAAGTACTTGTCATGCCTCCCTAATGACCTAAAATGACCCCTGAGAGAACCCACTCCCTTCAGATGTCCTCTGAACTTCTACATACACACACACACAGACACACACACACACACACACACACACACACACAAATAACTGATAAAATAATTAGAAAACTATTCCCAAGAAAATCAAGAATTTTTTTCCTTAATGAAAGGGACAACGTGGCATTCTATCATTGACTCTTCACAAAACCCATTTCGGCAATTAAGAAAACTAATTAAGCTAATTTTGTATATCAATCTCATTTCAGCACCTAAGTTCTAAAGTAACAGAAAGTCTATTAATCCACTTTCTCCATATAAGAATAGATTTGGACTTCAAAACATTTTGGGAATATGGACATGATGAGGCAAGAGAATTGCTGTAAGTTCAAGAACACTCTGAGCAACAGGGAATCCCAGGCCAGCCTTGGCTATAAAATAGACCCTCTCTCAAATCGAATAAAACCCATTTATTCTGGGACGGGGCCAGAGCTAGGTGGCAGACAGTTCACCCGGCATGTGTGAAGCCTTGGTTCAGTGTACAGCACCACACACTGGCAAGGAAAGGGAAGCTGCTTTTCTTGTGTATCCTTGGGTACAGGAGGGGGTGTGCTACCAAGCTGCCTGGTACAAAAACCTGTCATCAAAAAAGAAACTTGATGTTAAAGGAGGCAACAGGTTAGTTCATGTAAACGGAGTTTGTTATGTAGTGACTTTGTTGAAGGTACAAGCCAAAACTATATCCAAGGTCATGAGGACAGTAACATTTTCATAAGTCATTCCCATTGTGCATGGGAAACCAGCAGCAACAACACTAGTCCGTGAAAGCAACGGGGTCTCCTTAAGTAAGGTAGGTTTTCAAAACATCATCAGTTCCCTGCCAAGTGCTGGGGTTGGAAGTGACATGAGCTTTGCAAAAAGACATGACCCTCCCCTGCACCCCTGTGAACACAAAGCCACACATCTATGACCTCTGTCCAGTCACAGGAGGGAATGTCACCTATTTGGTGCCCACCCCCAAGGGTCCTGCTCAGCTGTCACAGCTGCCCACAACTCTACCCATCTAGGGAACCACAACTGTAACTGATTCTCTGAAGTCCCAAGTCCTGACCTCACCATGGGAAAAACTCATTCCTTCATAGCCAAAAGCAGCCCTTCTAAAATGAAATTAAAGCAAAATGAAGTGGGAAAAGTAAGAGAGCAGAAATGAGATGGGATGACTCACGGCCTCCTTCGTGTCAGCTCTTTCTGCTAAGCTAACTCATGACTTGCTTTTGCTTTTCTAAATTCAGGGCCGGCCCTGGTCATCTGGAGGTCAGGGAAGGCAGCTACTAGGATATCACTCAGTTCATCCCTCTAAAGCCACAGAGCTCAAACAACAGCCAGCATGATGACTCCCAGGGGCCACAGTGACCTCAACCAGGAAGGCCTGTTCCCAAGGCCATTCCACCTGCAGCCTTGGTAGGACTGTGATTGCTACTCATGGAAGGCATCCTAAGAGGGATGTTTTTATGGCAAGTCTCTGTGGAGGTTGAGAGGGGAAAAACAGTACTGGGAATCTTTTGTGATCAGTACACAGGAGAAGCTGATAGTGCTGGGGAGATGACAAAGTAAACCAGGTCTTTGTTCCCATCTTGTCTTTCTGCTCTCAGTGTTCCTGGCCTAGGCCTGGCTCTGCCTCACCTGGCCTCTGCAGCTGGCAGACTAATTTCTGTTTGCACAATGATCATGTACTTTGAACTCCGCATAAGCCTGTTTCCTTGAAGCACAGCAGACATGGAGATTGTCCCAGTCCTCCCTCTCCTCTATCCTGTCCTAGATTCACATTTCAACGTCCTCCGTGCAGCCTCCCGGACTTAGGTGAGAAGCAATCTTGCGAACCACTTACACTAAGGCATGGATGAAGGTAACAGCTGAACAAATGCTGCTCCTGGATTGGTGGCTGGCTTGCCCATTCTCTTCTGTCTCCTACCTATAATCCCAGATGACTAGCTTGTTTGCCCAGCCTCCCTTTTAGCCTTGGGTGGCCATGAGTCATAATTCTGGCCCAAGAGTCATAGGCACAAGGCAGTGTGCCCTTGAGGGTGTTTGCCCTGTAAAGGGAACAACATACCTAGTATTGATGTCTTTCTTGGAAACAGGCACACTAGCTGAAACTGTGGTGGCTCCTAGAGAATGAGGAGGCTGGTCTTATTCCATACAGCAAGCCCTTTGTCCCTTCTCCCCTAACTCTGGATTGCCTATCCCTAAGGCTGCTCATTTATCTACTCCTCGTTCTCCCAACATTTGCTCATAGCCCACGTCTACAGAGTCATCTAACCCGTGGCTTTCCATACCCTTCCCAGCTACTCTACTGCTGGGAGATAGATGCTCCTTGTCTTCTCAGTTGTCTCTGATACATCTAACATTTGAGGACTGTTCTGATACTGTGGTAAGAATATAAGAGTTAGTTAGTTAGTCTCTTCTCAGCTTCTTAAATACGGACACAGTGCTAAACAGAGCTGTCAACTTCCCATGTTCTCTCCCCTCAACATCTCAGGTAATCATCATTCTGCTCCCTGTTTCTATGAATCTGACTAGATTACATTCCTCAATAAATGGAACCATGTAGTTTTTTGGATTTTTTTGTTTAATGCTTTGTTTTGTTTGTTTGTTTGTTTGTTTGTCCTACAGTGACAGGATTTTATCTCTGAATATACTGTCCTCAAAGCTCATTTGAGCCACTATAGACAGGATGACCTCCATTTTTTCTGATGGTTGAGTGGTATTTCATTTTGTGTATACATTTGAAGTATTATCCTCATTCTTTCTGTGTTTCATCTACAGCCAGACTCATACATGTCTTTGAGGTGGCAAATACTGTAACTTGGTGATTACCTCCACCGCCAGCGTCCTACACAAATTTATTCTCAAGCTCACTAAAGATTTACGCTTCCTTCTTCTCCAGATAGTTCCGCCATTATTTCAGATACATGGGCACGGTTAACATTTGGAGAATCCTAGCTTCCCATGCCAACTCTGCCAAACTTGCCCAGTCATGGTGCTGTTACTTCATCCCTTTATAGTCTCAAATCTGTCCCTTGTCAAATGAGGCCATTTTGTTTGGAGTGATTTGTTTGGAGTGAAGAAGTATATGGTAAGTACAAGGTAAATCTTAGTCATTATCCTTAGCAGCAACCATACTATCAGGCAGAGAGAATGCTTGACGCCAGTGGGACCATTTTAACAGATGCCACCAGGGAGTCTCCAACTGGACAGAAATTGGCCCATTGCCAGAGCTCCCCTTCACTTTTGGTAGAGGCAAGTGCATTATTAGCCAGACATTACAATTGTCCTGAAAGCTGCACTATTAGATGAAAATGAGAAAGAAATGTGAACATCAAAAAGCCGGCCGTGGTGGTACACACTTACAATCCAGGACCAAGGAGGAAGCTACCAGAGCATCAGGCATGGCAGACCAGGAATACATAGTGAGAGCTTGCCTTGACCTTTCTCACCTGCCATCCCCATAGAAGGAATTATAAAATTAGAGCTCGATGGAGACAAGAGAGGATCCAGAAGGCCACAGGATGAAGGGAACTCTGGGAAAAGGCACTTTTGTCCCTGTCCCCTGTCCCCTGCCCCCAGGAGCCAGGGATGCTAATTAGATCATTTTCTTCTCTCTTGCTTTTGCTTTCACAGGTTTAAAAATAAAGTGTCCTGTTTTAGCTCTAATTATGCCTTTTATTTTCATATTTATAAGATTAGGATTGCATAACCTGCCCAGGACAAGCTGAGATCTTAGGTACTTGATTGTGTGTGTTTGAGAAGGAAAGGGCCCGGAGCCCAATTGGAGGACGCAAAATGCTTATGTAGTGTGAGAACTCTGTTGACTTAAGTCTCAGGATTGTTCTCCCAGGCAAGGAAAACCATCTTTAAAAACAAACAAACTTGTATTCTGGGGTAATTCCCAGAAAAGACGCAGGTATGGTTAGTGAGATGGGATTTGGTTTTGTTTTTTAAGCTGCAGCAGAGTGGCGAAAGGTCAGCTCTGTGTTGTAACCCACGCTGGTGCCTCTCTCCCGTAATCCAAACCGCAGCCCTCGGAAAGAAGAAACCAGGCAGCGTGGCAATTAGTAAAACGAAATTTCATTTTCTAAACGCCTGCCCCTGGATACCTTAGGAAGTGAACTGCTGAGCTTTAGAATGTTCTGGAAAAACTCTGGTGGTTGGAATTTCAGAATAGTTTCCCTAGGAGAAAGCTGTTAAAACTATTTCCATAAAAAGAAGTTTATGAGATGAAAACTGAACAGAAGGAGGCAGGGTCTCAGGGGTGAGACTGGGGGGGCGTGTTAGAAGTAAAATGAAGGGCTGATAGACTGAGAGGAATTCCTTATGGAGACCTGCCTCACCTGCAAGGAGTGTTTGTGGGCTGGTGCTTTGCTCTGTACCCAGACCAGATAGCACAGCAATACTAGCCTGCACGATATGCCTCTAGATAGACCAGATAGCACAGCAATACCAGCCTGCACTATATACCTCTAGATAGGGATGGGCTGCCACCTCTCTGAGGTCTCCATCTCTCCAATCTCATAGCCAAGGAAAGAACCATTCCCCCACACAAGCCAAGAGATTTTCAACTGATCGAAGCATATGACAGCATGGTCAGGATAGGACATTTTAGACATGGTGGCTCATGTCTGCCTTTCCAGGACACAGGCTGCTGAGGGAGTGGGATTGATTCTGAGTTTGAGGCAAGCCTAGGCTATAGATTAAGACACTGTCCCAACCCACCCCTGGCCAATCAAGGACTGCCAGGATGGGTCAACAGTTGCTGTGCAGGCCAGAGGACATGCTTACAGCTCCAGACCTTCCATCAAAGGAATGCTAGGAAGGTGTGTGCCTTTAGTCCCACAGCCCTGTCATGGGATAGGAGGGGGGGCCAAGGCAGAAGTTCCTACAAGTTTGACTGTCATCCAGCCTGGAATGTGATGTACAGCAGAAACCATCAGGGAGACCTTGCCTCAGTAAGGTACAAGGAGAAAACAAACTGCTGAAAGTTGTCCTCTGACCTCTGACCCCTGACCTCTACACATCCCATGGCCCTGCATGCGCCTACAGCTCCCCTACCCCTGGCACACACATCATAATAGTAATAATAATAACAACAACCAAGTAAGAAACGGGGAGAAAGAGAAGCTTCATTTCACGTCACTTCTACCTTCCTCATTGCGTTCCTCATTCGATGCAGCATTCGAGACTTAATCTGGCAACTCACCCAATCCCTGGTTGTGGTAAGAAACCATTTGATACACCATGAACTGAAAGCCTCAAGTTGATACCACAACCACCACCATAGCCTGATACCAAAACTTAGTGTAACAATAAAGTAAATAGCCTAGAACTTCATTTACCCCTGTTTACTCGACTCCTGTCCTAACAAAATGAGCAGCAACACACTGTAAAAAGAGTCTATCTAATCTACAAGCAAGTTTCATTTTTAGAGGTTACATTGTGTGGCCACACCATCAACCAAATCTATACTTTAAAGCCCTAAGCCCAAATCCCTTGGAATCTCACCTTATTTGGAGTTCATTTGAAAAAAAATACTCAGTTTTAAAAAGAAGTCATTAGAGTGATACCTAATGCAACCTGACTGCTATCCTCGAAAAGAGAGGGAGCAGAGACACGGGCACACTGGGCGAATACCATGAAGATGAAGACAGAGACCAAGCGGGGCTCCCCCACTGAAGACTGGCGGCAAGCCATCAGAGCAAGGGCTGAGGTATGTACCAGGCTTTTCCACATGCTCAGCAGGAACCAACCCTGTGATGCTTTCATCTCAGCCCTCCCTCCTCCAGAACCATGAGACAACAATTTAGCCACATGGTACTTTGTTACTGCAGCCTCAGGAAGCTAATGTTCCTTTAAAAACTCAACGGTCTGGCCAGCAAGATGGCTCAGCAGGTAAAGACACTTGCCACCAAGACTGATGAGCCAGATCAATCCCTGCATGGAAGGTGATCCACGGTCCAAGGAGAGAACAAACTCCCACAAGGTTTCCTCTAACCTGTGCCCCACACACACACACACACACACACACACACACACACACACACACACACACGGTATATGACCCCACACACACCCAGAATAAATAATTTAATAAAAGTTCTGTATGCTACTCTTTCTTCTATCACTCCTTTAGACCTCTTCCTCCCTTAGCATAATCTCCTTCCTACATATATACATGTATATGCACACATGTTAGTTTAAATCTAGATTCTGCATATAAGAGAAAAATAGACATTTGCCTTTCTGAGGCTGGCTTATCTTGCTTAACATGATGAGCTACGGATCCATCCACTTTCCCTGAAGATGTCCTCATTTCAATCTTCTCATACATATGTGTCATGAAGACCAAAGGAAGGACCTAGTAAGAGGGTAAGGAGTGAGTCTGAGGGAGGAGAGGAATTAGGGGAAGACAGTAGTGCATACATAAGAACAAAGGGCACTGATTTATAAGAATGAAAGTGTCACAGTGAAACATGTCTTCTTGAATGCTATCTCAAGACATAGTAAAGAAGGAGGGAGAGGAAGAAGAGGGGGGAGAGTAGGAGGGGGAGAAAAAGAGAAGAAGAGGAGGAGGAGGAGAAAGAGGAAGAGGAGGGAGAGGAGGAGGAAAAGAGGAGGAGAAAGAGGAGGAGAAAGAGGAGGAGGAAGAAGAAGAAGAGGAGCCCTTAGGATCTGTAAACAGGGTATACTTATCATGAACAGAGAGCTGACCACTTGAAGGTTGGTTTTCCACAGTTCTTATGACAGTTTTGTTCATATAGACAGATGTGTGAGTTTCTCCCAGGATAAATAGCAAAAGTGTGCTGTTTTCCTTTTGTTTCCTGTGGAGAAGCTCTGTCTACTGCCTGTCATTGACACCAGGCTAGCTCATTTCTCACACAAATCAGGTTTAAGGAAGAGGAGAGTTGGGCATGTCAGAACCATCTTCCTGTATTATGACATTTTTAAATCTGGAATCCATGTCCCTGCTTAAGAGTCCTATGGAGACAGGCAAAAGTACTAGTAACGCTTTCAAACTGAAACTTCAGCATCTCCCCAGCCAAGAACAGCCAGTCTGCATTGAACCTGTAGAGATTGTAACTCCTCACCCCTCCTCTCTTTCTGTATGTCTGTTCATGTGAGCAGAAGTGTACATGCATGAGCTTGTGAAGGCCAGATAACACCCTCAGGTATTGTCCCTTAGCAGCCATCTACCTTTTTTGTACTGAGACAGGGTCTCTCAGTGTTCCAGAGCTGCCAAAGAGGCTGGGCTCACTCCCCGTCTCTGCCCAACCACCACTGGGATTGTAAGGGTGTGCTCTCACACACCTAGCTTGTTATGTGGGTTGTAGGAAGTGAACTCAAACCCTTGTATATGCAAGGCAAGTCCTTTCTCAGCTCGGTGGGTACCTCTCAGTCCCAGTATGTCAATATTTTTGTTGCTGATTGCTAGGGACTCAGAAAAAGCCAGAAAAAAAAGAAAAAGCAAAGAGACTTCAGAACATCACAGAATTTCTTCTGGGTCCATGATATGTGTTTGTGGAGATTAAAACATACCCTAGCATGTTTTTTTAGTGGAACTATATTTCCTTAGCCTAAAGGAAACTGATGTTGAACAGTTTCCTGGCCAGAGGTGCATCAGAGGTGCCCTGGATCATGTTGGGAGACACAGACATCAATAGGAAAGCGAAGCCAGTGGAAGTGAATATTAGTAAGAGACTCATTCCCCTGAACTCAGCTTTTGCAAAAATAATCCATTTGGTTGACTATTTACATGGAGCAGGTCATGAAAATACCATCTACCTACCACCCTGCGTGGTTCCCCAGCATCTGGCCACCAGCCCCAACATTTACGTTTCCTCACACCGCTTCTCTTTGATCGGACTTTTCCCTTCCCAGCTCCCAAGCCCAACTGTTAACAAAACTCCACCCAAAGGCTGCACCCTACCAGTCCTAATGCAAAAACAGAAACTAAAATTGGGTATGGCAGGGAGAAAATTTATAGATCTCACTTTAATGGCTCAGAAGGCAACACCTTCTGTCCAGTTTGCAAAATGCCCTCACCAGTATTTGCAAAGGGGAGACAGAGTGACATGGAGCTCAGTTTGTGGTTTGCTTGTGGAAGTTTCCAGTTAACTGACCAAGTGTCATTATGGTTTGTATGGGAAATGTCACTCATAGGCTGGTCTGTTTCAATGCTGCCCCAACTAATAGTGCTAGAATCTTCTGGAGGTGGAGTCTTGCTAGAGGAAGTTGGTCATTGAGGGAGGCTTTTAAGGTTTTACAACCCAGCCCACTTCCCATCAGCTCTCTGCTTCCTTTATGGGGATTGAATTTGATAAGCTGCCTCAAACTCCTACCGCTGTGCCTTCCTCACAATGATGAATGGTATCCACTCCTCTCTTACATTGCCTTTGTCTTAACAAGAAGGAAGGTAACCAATACAGATATGTTTCACAAGGTCTTTTTAAAAAATAACATGAGAAAAGATTTTGGGCTAGAATTCAAATAATCAGGAGACAATTATTGATGATGGGCCAACAAGCTAGCTCCCATGAGCACACAGACATAGCTCCTGAGAACCTAAGGGATTGCCTGCATTTTGAATCCTCTCTTCAATCACTTCGGGATTGTTGCCCTCTTAAAAGCAGTGAATTTGAATTTGGAACCCTATTCACTCAGTAACAATTTAGTGAAGTGGGAAAAATGAGATTGAAGAAGAAACTAGGGCTGTGTGGCTGCTCTTGCCACTTTGCTTCATGTCCAACCTTCAGAGACGTTTTTACCATGAGGGTAATAGTGAGAACATGTACGGTGCTCGGGGGCTGATTCTAAGCAGGTAGTCAGTGTTTACATCTGTCCACATTGGGATATCATGAGTCATTTGTCCTGATAGCCCTCAATTGCTGAGAGGACACATAAAAGATAAACACAGTTATTTTCTCATTGCTGTGACTAAATAGCTGACAAAAGCCACTTAAAGGAGGAAGGACTTATTCTGGCTTACAGTTTGATGGGATACGGTCCGTACATATCAACATACATATACACAAATCTGGAGTATACTGTCTAGCCAGTCTGGCCAATTGGTGAGCCAGGTTTAGTGAGAGATCTTGTCTCAAAAAACAAGGTAGCAAAATAACTGAGGAAGAGACCTTCTTCATAGGCAAGTACATATGTTTACATGCACATGCACACTAGACAGACAGACAGATCATATCAATCATCCCAACCATTCACTGTATCTTTTCTTTGAGTATTTTTGGTTTGGTGGTTTGGTTTGTTTGTTTGTTTTTGTTTTGTTGTTGTTGTTGTTTTTTTCTTTTCTTTTTTTTTTTTTTTTCGGAGCTGGGGACCGAACCCAGGGCCTTGCGCTTGCTAGGCAAGCGCTCTACCACTGAGCTAAATCCCCAACCCCTTTGTTGTTTGTTTTTTGAAACAGGTCTTCTCTCTGTAGACCAGGCTGCTTTCAAACCCACAGTATTCTTCATACTTCAACCTTCCTAATATTAGCATTGTGGGGATGAGCCAATACATAGCTGGTGTTGGAGTACTTTTATATTAGTCAGTCTGTTTATGATTATGATGGGATTCTGCATATACTTAGCATTAATAAAATTCTCCACTCCTTAGTGTGAAAGAGAGTCTGGTAAAATCAGATACAAGACACAATTTTCTTGCTCAGAATACCCATCCCTCCAGTCACTGTAAGGACCTCTCTGGTGTAGTCCACATTTCTTTTGGGCATGTGTTTCTGTCACTTCCGATTTGATCTGTTTTCCTAATAGTCCTTATCTACCTCAACTCTCTTTTCCTTTGCAATCAACACTTCTCCTTTTCCATGCCCAGATGGCTGAACACTTTCAAATCATTCATCCAATGGAAAATTCATAGACTCCTCCTGTATGTGCAGAGATATATATCGCATACTGGGGTTTGAGATAGGCTAGACACAGTGGCTCAATGCCTACCGCACTCACCACTTAGTAAGGAAATATCTCATCAGCAAAACAACATGAACATATAACATTATGTCATGTGACCTGTGTCACAGAGGGAAAACACCGAAGTTGCCACGATGGAGGGAAGAGGAAGAACCCCTCAGTGTTCTGCACTCCTCCATTCTTACTTTGCATCCATCCTCTCTGCTACTTCCAGACCCATCCCCACAAAACACAGCTTGGCGGTGGCCCAGCAGCCCCCTCTTACCTGTGGGTTCACATGTGAAGACCCCTAGCAGCAGCTAAAACCATACACAGTGCTGAGTCCTGCACGGACTTAAACTTCATTTCCCTGCATGCCTTCCACACTGCCCCGGTGTTTCTCCACCTTTCAAGTTTTCTGCCATAGTGTCTACCTTGAGTCACTATAATTGGAGCCAGTATCCAGTTGACAAAGAGTCTTTTGTGCAAGGACTGAGGTACCGTGATGGTGGATGTAATAACTGAGGTGGTTACAGGGTGGGTCATGTATATACTGCCTTCACAGTGAAGAAATCATTTGTTTGCACCCAGGTAGAGACAGAACCAGGTAGAGCAAGATGTCTTCGCAGTAGTCAGAATGGTGCTGTGTACAACCAAAAACTTATAATTTTGCTATTTCTTGAATTTTTTTCCTTCTGATTGAACAAAAGTAACTGAAACTTCAGAAAAGAGAAGAGATCAGGGAAAAGTAGTTTACCTTTTCAAATTTACTCACAGCACACAGTGAGGCACTTTTAGCCTTGTGCTCTGGGCCCTTCCTGTCTCCGATTTATCTTCAATCATGAGTAATAGGAAACACCTTCAGCATTCCTACAACGTTTGGGGATAGTTTAGGGCCTTCTCATGCTTCCTATTTGACTTTCATGTCTCTTTCGTTCTAGGTCACTCAGCAGACAATGCTTATTCCAAACTCTCTGTGTAGCCAAAGATTACTTTTAATTTCTGATCCTTCTGCCTCTATCCTCCAAGTACTAGGATATAGGCATTGCCTCTGTATCCACTTTCTGCAGTGTTGTGCATTGAACCCGGGACTTGGTGCATTAGCATGTATTCTACCAACTGAGCTATGCCCCACACCCCAGCACATAATTTCCTCTCCAACACAGCCACAAGTTCCCTGCTGAAACTTTGTTCATACTTGTTCCATCTGATGGCAATTCTTTCTTCTTTTAAACATTCTTCAACCCGTGTTCCTTTATCTATTGAAGTATGGTGGCCTGGGCATGCTTTCCCATGTCTTCCCCATCCCACATTTCTAAGCCTCTGGCTTTGGCTTAGTGAGAACAGACATAGTTAACAGAGCAGTAGGCCAAGGACAAGGGCAGTTCTGACTTAATACTCCCCTACACCAGCATGGCCCTCCTTCATCTATGAAACTCATGGCTGAGATTTGAAAATCTCTCCAATCTTCCACTTTAAGTCTCCTCAAATTTCCAATTCTCTGAGATTCAACCTTGTAATTCCTGTTCCTTCCACACCAAGACAACGCAAGTTACCTTTATTTCTCGTGATGTTTATTTCAGTGAACAAGAGAAGTATTTCTAGGACATAAGAGTCTTTATCAAAAGGAAAGTTTGTTTTTCTTCTACTTTTTCTGACTTGGCAACTAACTTTGATTGCAAACATATAATCAAATGTCCTCGTAAGTAAGTTGTGTACAGATAGAGATTGCGCATGCAAATTAAGCTACCCTGGGCTTATTGGCTAACCCACTCTCCACTGACTTTAAGTGGTAGCATTGCCCTGGGGCTTGGCTTGATGACCGATCAGTTACTGAAGGCTTGTGACCATCTATCCATGTCCCACAGAGATGCTAGCAAAGAATAAGCCTTCCAGAGCCAGAACTCCCTGATGGGAGCTCCCCCACTTCTGCTCCTGCTCAAAATCCCCCCTCTCTTTTTTCTCAAATGCATCCAGCATCGTCTCCCCGGTGACCCTTTTCTCTCTCTCTGTCCCTCTTGAATACTTAATCTTTACCAGCAAGATATTGCCGTCCAACCCAAGAACAAGCCAAATCCATCCACCCTACTTCCACCTCACAGCTTCTGGAAGGCCTACCGAAAGTAAACATCATGCCAAGCATTTTTCCCAGCAGACTTTCAGTTTGTCATCTTCTTGATGAGCTTCAAGCATGCACACCCTTGGTGAAGAACGAGGGAGAAAAGGAGTGAGCTCCAGTGGTCCTTGGAGGGGTGCTATCTGGGCACACTCCTTCACCAGAGCTGCTGCCATCATCCACAGCTCTTGTTCTTGCTAAGAAGCAGTCTGAGCCCATGATCTTATCTATGCTGGACTTTAGAGAAAGTGAAGATACTTTCAAACTTTCCTGCGTGGGATCAAGCCAGGATCTCAGACACACTTATCACTCACTCTACCATTCATTGACTTATACCCTACTCCCAAGTCCTGTCTCTACATTTCAGGCATGTGCCTAATGCAGAGGGTTATTGAAGGTTAATCTTGAGGGAAATGATAAGAAAATGACCTTATGTTCTGAGCTGAATATCCTTGCCCTTCTCCAGGACTCATGGGCCTCCTCTGAAGAGTTCTCTCTTCTGTAGAAAGCTTCCAACCTCAGGCATGCAGATATTCAGTTAGAACTGTCTTGGTCTATACTAGAATATTCCTTTATCAGAAGCCTTTGGGTGGATGTTTGAGAACCCTGGCTTCACCCAGATTATCAGGGAAAGCTTTCTTGCATATTGCAAATTCTAATTTCAGTCCACTGGCTAAGATACTCAGGAGTTTTAGAGGAAGGTGCTGCCCTCTAAGGAGCTCGTGATTTCTGATCACTGTGTAGGGATCATGGGAAGAAGGGGTGAGGTGGGGACATCTTGGAAAGCAGGGATTTTATTCATACTGTACACACAAAGGCATACTCCATTCAAGTTATGCTACCAGGTTCTAGTCACAGATCTCACCTTCTCTAGTAAGCTGTCCCCTCAAACCTATGTCACTTTAAAACTTCTGAACATAGGAGTGTCAGTAGGCATTCAAGATAGGATGGTGATGGCCTGTCTCCCTTAGGAGTTTAAACTTCCTCCCACATTTAAGTCTCAGGATCTCACTTCATGCCTTGATGGAGGAGTCAAGGACTTCACAGAGCTCCTTCTCCACATCCTTACACACATTCAATAGATACACTGTGCCATGCATAGAACTTCCTTATGTATGTGTAGCAGAGGGATTGCATGTGTGGGTATGTGCATGTGTGTATGGGGGGAAGCAGTTGGGGTAGAGGCCAGAGATTGGTGTCAGGTTTTTTTTGAGACAAGGTCTCATTGATCTTGGAGTTCACTGAATGGCTAGACTTGCTAGCCAGTGAGTTCTGAGAATCTCCATGTCCCACCCTTCCACATAAGAATGGCAGGCACCCATAGTGTTACTCGGACTTTTGCTTTGTTATTAAGTTCTAAACTCAGCAAGTGTGTACAGCAAGTGATCTTACCCACTGAGCCATCACCTCAGGCTCCAGAAAGATTTCTGACACAAGAAGTCTCCAGACAGAGTTGAGTCATTTTCTTAGAACCCAGCCAATGGAGCTTGAGAAGCAGCCCCTTCATATTTTTTCCCAAATGACTTGCACATGGCAATTTCCCAAAAGGAATTAATATTTTCCAGCCTTCATTTGCACAGATGCTGCTTAAGTTAGGACAGAATTATATCCCAATGAACAACCACAGACGAAAAATACTGTAAGTGCATAGTGCACTGAACATGCCCAGTCTACCAAATGCCCCATCTTAGCCTGGCCTACACCAGACTCCCTTAGAACACCGACTATCTGTTTCACCCAAAGTCTGTTTTATAACCAAGTGTTTGATAGGTCAGGTAATTTGTGAATACTTTATAGAAACTGAAAAGTAGATAGATGGCATGGATACAACTGTATCATCTTGAAGACAAAAGTTATCAATCAAGGTGTCATGATCATCATGCTTATGTCTGTGCATGGGCACACATATTCACACTCCAGCACACATGCTTTACACACGCACATTTAGGCCCATTAGACTCTCAAAGGTTATTCCTCAGGTGTTATTTTTCCTAAGCAAATCTTAGCTGGAGTTGGTCTCTCCTGCCTAGCACTTTCCTTTTCCATTACTTGGAGTTGCCACATACACATGCCACAGCATAAGTGTGCAAGCCAGAGGACAACCTGCTGGAGTCAGTTCTTTTTGTCACCATCAGGGTCACTAGCTTTGACATCAACTACCCTTACTCACTAAGCCATCTTGCTGCCTCCCCTTTTACATATACTTACATTGATAACTAGTTATTTGCATGTACCCTCTCTTTTAAATCTTTCTTTGCAAGTGCATGTGTGATGTTCACATTCGTGTGTGTGTATGTGTGTGTGTGTGTATGTGTGTGTACGTTTGCATACGTGTGTGCATGTATGTGTAGTGGCCAGAGGATGGATGTCTCTTGATTGTTCTCCATTGTATATATTGAGGCGGGGTCTCTCATTTAAACCAAGATGTCACACTTATTGAGTTAATCTAACTACCAAGCTTGCTCTAGGGGTCCTCTGCCTGCCCCCACCCAAATACCTGGATTATAGGGAAGTTTCCCAGCTTTTGGCACCTATCTGGGTGGTGGAGATCCAAACTCCAGTGTCCATGCTTGGGTGGTCAGCACTGTATCCAGAGTCATCTCCTCAGCTCCTAGAATTTTCTTTAAGAGGAAGGTTAGTTTTGTTCAGTTGCATCTATGGACCATGAGTCTCTGTGGAAGTGCATATTCTTGAGTCTGCATCATAGTGATTAACTCAGGGTCTTCAAGGTCATGTGCAGGTGGTCCTCAGGAAATTGTGGTCATTGTGATAGAGATGTGTGCTCATTGATCCCACAAAAATGTGAACATGTCTTGGCTAGCATCTGGGTTCCACTGTCCAGCAAGACCCAGTCTTCCTCTTCTTGAGGTAGATTACTTCAAGTGTGATAGCTAAGTCATCATCCATACTTATTTGATTGTTTCTCTTGTTTTATTTAGATAGAGCAAAAGACAATTCTGAGGTCCAGTATGTGAGTGTGGGTGGAGGGACGTGAATTAAGAGCATCCTGTTTTATGTCCTTCATTTTATTTGATTAGCTACCTGATGTGATGTCTACTACATAGTCTAGAAGCCCACAGTCAGCAGAACTGGAAACACAGTCATATCTGCTCCTTCATGGATGTATCCATGATCTCACATGATCATGACCTAGTATCTACATTGACGTCCTTACACTTCTCTTTTGTATATATTGGCTAAAGATACTTTGACCTCAAATGGGTATGTAAATTCTCCTGGAGGTGCCTAATAACACTTGGATACATGCGTACAATGGTAAGGCTTAATGTTGTTCGAAAAGGGAGAAAAAAATCTTTTTTTCCTACGGTATTTGGAATCATGCCATCTTAATAAACCTCCCTAGACTGTGAAATTAAAGCTGGGGAAAGCAATATCACAATATGTTTGGTGGCTGAGAATGTCGTTCAGAATCAAGAACATGAGTATGCAGGAAAAGGAATGGCTAAATAATTCATGAGGCAGCTCTTTATATTAGTAGCATCACAAGCCCTATTAATTCTTATAAAATGGTAGGATTTGAAGTTAGGATCAGTGGCCTATGAGAAAACATGAGTTTTCATCATTTTAATATGTTTTTGTAGCCCAATACCAGATACCATCCAAAGCTACATTTCAAAACAATACCACTGGAAACAATTATTTTTGAACAAAGACATTATTTTAAATGTTCATGTTGAGTAAATAACTGGACAGTGACTTACTCCAATTAAAATCTCATTACAGCTTCCCTTCGTGGAAGGATTGCAGGGCTGGCTGGAGCTGAAGTTTTCCTTTACGGAGAGGGTGGAATTTCCATGAAGGTCAGGGTTTATCCTGCCAGCAGAGGTTAGACAGGGCAATGTTTTGGCAGGAGAATAAAGAGGCTAGGGAGGATGGAAAAGTGAGATTACAAAGAATATTAAAATACACTTGGTACTTCCCTCACTGTGAAGTAACTTAGCATGCTACATGTATGCTGCTGCTGAACATGCTTAGAAGCCAGAAGGAGAACTGTTTTCTTTTGCTCAGTCTGCACCTCCTCCATGGCCTCTTTGTATAGGCACACCCAAAACATTTGGCTTCCTCCCAGAAATCCAGACTCTAGTGCTGCTATAAAAATAGCTGTGAGCTACACAGAATGAAGGGTGGTTAAGTCTGCACTTCTGAAAGGGACCTTGTTTCTCCTCAGTCTGTTAGATTTTTTATGTGTACAAACTCATCTGTGCATACAGGTAAGTGCACACAGATATCTACATGTACCTGGCTGAGAGCCACATAGAGTGAAAAAATTCCCCATAGGGTTATGAGCTCTCTCTCTCTCTCTCTCTCTCTCTCTCTCTTAAAGACTTAGTAAGATGTGGAGAATCTTCATGGAGAAAGGGAGGGAGGGAGGGAGGGAGGGAGGGAGAGAGAGAGAGAGAGAGAGAGAGAGAGAGAGAGAGAGAGAGAGAGAGAGCCATTCCAGATGTCACTTGATAACAGTAAACTGTTTTCATGAAAAGCTATAGAAACAGTCTTAGCTCATATGGAAATAATGTTTTAACTAGCTGGGAGTGGTTCCTGGGGTTTGCCCTGATCCTGCCTGGATCCAAGCCTCTCCCCTGGACCATTTTAGAATCTAGACTCAGGTACTGAACTGGTTAGAAGAACTATGGGAAACTTAATGTCAGATTGAAATAGACAAGCAATTAACAACCACTGACCTCAGTCAGGGTAAAATTATCCTTCAAACTAGAATAGAACTCCTAGGATTTCAGATTGTCAATCAACCACCTAAACAAACAGATGAGTAGATAGATAGATAGATAGATAGATAGATAGATAGATAGATAGATAGATAGACAGACAGACAGACATATGGATGCTACAATGAAACCACAGAAATACACAGAAAGAAATGGATCAAGAGTCATGAACATCATAGCAAGAAACGGAATCTCCTGTGCATAGCCACAGAATTAAACCTGCCACTGATTGTATTTTTTTTTATTGCTTGTCTGTAATGAACCATCTTGGTTACCTAAATTGATTTCACATAATTTAAAATCTAGTGAAATGTCAGCATTGTCTCCTGAAATTAAAATCTCTTTATTATTTCAGAGGAAATAAATATGAGCATGCTCTTCAGACCTATGCATTGAACATCCAACTCCTAAGAAAATGGTGTTATTCCAGTCCCAACATAGTATTTTCGTGTGTGTGTGTGTGTGTGTGTGTGTGTGTGTGTGTGTGTGTATACGTGTATCTATGGGCATGTACAGATGTATACTTGTGTGCACAGGTGTATAGGCCAGAGTCCAATACCTTGTGCATTTTTTAATTGTTCTCCATCATATTTTTTGAGATAGGATCTCTCAGTGAATCTGCAGCTCATCCGCAGCTGCACTGCCTGGTCAGCAAGTTCCAGGGATTCTCCTGTCTCTGCTCTCAGTGCTAAGGCTACAAGTACCTGCTGCCATCTACATGAGTACAGGGCATCCAAATTCAGGCCCTCATGAGTACGTAAGCATAGCAGGCTCTTTACCTACTTACATACGACCTGCACTTACCTCCCCAGCTCCTCACAGTGGGTACCAGCTTCCAGCCTTTTTCTTAATATCTGGGAAGTAGGGATATCTTTGCACTAACAAGGCTTAGGAAATAACCACTGAAAGCTTGGATCCCATCGTACACACAGCATGTGTCTTGTGAACCACAAACGCCCCTGTTGTAAGATGGTGGCCCCTTGCTGTTTCTAGACCACACTTCTAAGTCTTCATTTCCCTTATGCAATTGCTCTAGCTACAGCCATTAAGAACAGAGTCTAAGGGTTGGGGATTTAGCTCAGTGGTAGTGCCCTTGCCTAGCAAATGCAAGGCCCTGGGTTCGATCCTCAGCTCCGGAAAAAAGAAAAAGAAAAACAAACAAAAGAAAAACAAACAAACAAACAAAAAAGAACAGAGTCTATAAACCTCTATAAATTAAGTGCTACAGAAGGCTTCATTTGCCTCCAAAACACTCTTCTAAGGCTTTGTGGTCTCTATTCCTCATACAACCTAGGAAAGTTACAAAGGTTCCACTTCCTTTTCTCATTCTGGGTATCACATTCTGTGGTGTGGTGTAATTCTCTCCCTCTCTCTCTCTCTCTCTCTCTCTCTCTCTCTCTCTCTCTCTCTCTCTCTCTCCCTCCCTCCCTCCCTCCCTCCCTCCCTTTCTCCATGAAGATTCTCCACATCTTACTAAGTCTTTAAGGTGGAAATGTTTTCACTCTCCACATCCTTAAAGACAATCTCACCCTCTGCTAAGAGTTGAGCTAACAACTCCATTCTGCACAAGCATGATAACTCAAGTTGTCTGCTTTCCACCTTATACACCTGCCACCACAGTCACATCATGTGCACACAGAATAATAATAAATACATTCTTAAAATTAGCAGAGTATGGTGCTTCACTCCCAGCACCGAGACAGGCAGACATCTGGGGTTCACTGGCCAGCTAGCCTACTCTAATCTACAGTGAGCGATGTTCCCTCAAAAGTCAAGGTGGGTCAACCTGAGAAGCAATACCCGAGGCTGCCCTCTGGCTTCCACATGTACACATGTGTGTGTGTACACACACACACACACACACACACACACACACACACACACCAAGAAAAAAATGTCCCTACAGATTGCAGAACATCCCTTTAAAAAGCATGATTAGAGGTGGTACCCCAGAACTACAGTGAGTTCTATTCTGATAAGTATTCTGATGGTCAATTTTCATTACCAAACTGACTAAATTGAAAAATCACCTAGGAGAGTGGGTGAGGCATACCTCTGTGGGGGGCAGAATAGGGTGTTTCCAGAGAGCATTACCTGAGGGAAGAACATGTGCATCCTGCACGAAATAAAAACGGCAAGAGAGAGAGAAAGCCGGTAGGGTGGCAGAGCATTTCCTTCCCACTCCCTTGCTTCCTTCACATATTTCTTCAGATATTTTGATCAAAACTATACACGGGTAACTAATGCAATGTTTCCTTTCTCTGTAGATCTTGGGAAGAAAGTCAAGGGGCCATGGTATCGTGCCAGAAAGTTCTACCTGGAAGGGTAAATGCAGGGCAAACTCACCCACTTTCTGAGGTAAAGGGGTCGAAGAAGATTCTAGCCATGGATCTGTATTACACATGTATATGTATACTTGAATATATAATATACATATATGCACATACTACCTTTTATCTTATAATTCTATTTAAGTAGAAAACTGTATTTCACTGTGGGAATACTTGGTAAGTACATAGCTATAAGGAACAGCCAAGGAGTGTCTTTGTGATTCAAAGAAAGCACTGCCCGAGGCTTGATGCCAGGGCCCAAGTGAAGGGAGAGGAGCAGGTCTGTGAGGTACATGCCTAAACAAAGCTTTGAGGCTCAGAAGGATAAGCCCTTTTACCGGAGTTTAGATTGTTTTGGTTTGTTTTGTATTTTTTCCCCTTCCTATAAAGCCTTCTGGAGGCCAACATTACTTGGACAACTCTAATGAACTTGGTAGCATCCTTGTTAAAAAACAATAGTGAGTGCGTTTTGCCAATACTCTAATCAGCCAGAACAGGTGGTAAAGCCTAAAATGGATTGGCCACCTCCATGTGGTGACATCTAAAAGGGAAGACTTGGTCAGTGCAGCGAGCTGCTCATACAGCTTATAGCATCAAATGAGAGTATTGATTAGGTTAATTTTCCGTGGGAGATTGGACTTGGTTTGCAATTCCACCTCAGAGTTCATTAAATTTGCATTGCGGTTGATCATCCTCCATTAAGAAGCATGTTGTGAAGTTTCAGTACTGGGAAATATATGTGTGTGGACACTTCCTTAGTGTCAATGCTAAGAATGCAGATCTCGGAGTCTCCTATTGATTCCATTGAATTTTGCTAGACAGCCTAACTCCATATTGCTAATTTCTTGAAAAATTAGCATCACTATCAGTAAATAGAACGGCATAAAGACTGGAAAAGTATTGTTAAGTCTTACACGTCCTCCACACAATGAACAGAAGGTCATGTACTAATGAACACTGATTTAAGGTTATGGTGTAGCTCACTGTAGGGCACTTGTCTAGCATCCAAGGCTCTGGGTTCTATGCTTGGCAAAAAACAAACAGAACTAATGAAAGAGAGGAAGAGAGAGAGAGAGAAAGAGAGAGGGAGAAAGGGAGAGAGGGAGAGAGGGAGAGAGGGAGAGAGGGAGAGAGGGAGAGAAAGAAAGGCAAACCCAAAACTTTAAGCAATATTCCTACTAACTCAGAAGGTACTTGACTTGGGAACTGTAAGGATGCCTTCACTTAGTTTATTTGAGAGTTGGGTATGTTTGGTTGTTTTTGTCTTCATAGCTATCTGGATTTCAAAGGCTGTGTTTCTATGGCTGAGTAGACAGCACATATAAAAATGATTTGTCTGACAAGCACAGGGACCTGAGTTCAGTTCCCAGAAACACAGTGAGAAAGGACACCATGATGGTGCTTATAATCCCAGTGCTGGGGAGACAGAGAAAGATAGATTCCCAAGGGCTCAGCTTGCTGGCCACTCAACTCAGTCTAGCCAAAAGGCTTCAGGGCCCAGGAAGAGACCTTGCCTCAAAAGACAAAATAAATGTCTTCTAAGGAGTGACACCTAAGTTTGTTCTCTGGCTTCCATAAGCACATGTACAAGCATGCACAAACACACACACACACACACACACATGTGCACACACGCACGCACACAAGTGTGCATGCAGTGTATGTTAGGTATATAACCCACAATAATACATCTGACCACTGGACTTTGAGCTCTGGAAAGCCATCATTCTAATCAGAAAACTGTTTATGGAAGAAGAGGAAGCCATCCTTGGAAAGGATGATGACAGTTTGCTTTATAGATTAGACCACCTCTCCCTCTCTGTCTTGGTTTTAGAAGAAATGGGACAGTGGTCCTCAGGAAGGCAAAGGAATATGTTCAAAGGCAAATTAGAATTTCAAAGAAGGAGTTCTCAACTCCTAAACTGCTTTTTAAAACTCTCACCTAAGAGAGACAGGATCCCCAGGGGTTTTCATCAAAGCTGTTGAGATATGGAAAGTTCTCACATTTATTTTTTGACTGCCATCCTATGGAGCCTGTGCCTCAGAATAATAGGCACAGCTCAGGAAAGATATTTGTGAGTCTGGGAGCATCACCTCATTTCTAGATTCCAGAAACCACATACTGCCTTTTTATCCTCAATCGTGACATGACAGGGAAGGGCAGATAGCGCACACAGGAGCCACTTTGCCCTTAGGCACAGTGTGGACATTGACCATCCCATCTGCCAATCCTTGTGATATATGTAACAAAACTGAGCTAATCAAGCCAATGAGCTGTCTCTCTTGCTCTCTCTTTCTCTCACACCACACACACACACACACACACACACACACACACACACACACACACCTGGCACCTGGCTCCTACTTTGGTCTAGAACTCTAAAAGCTGTGATAACCCAGGACATGTCACCATGCCCTTGAGGATGTGATCCTGTTGAGCACAGAACTCAATGTCTCTCACAGTCAGACTGCCAATGGACCCAGGAAATCAAGTCCCAGTTACTAGACATAAAGTGTACACTAATTTTTTTTTTTAGTATGACTGAAGTTTTCTCCAGGGAGAGTCATAATAAAATATTGAAGAGAAATGAAGACTTCAGAGGCCAGCAAGGAGTAGAATGGAAATCTGTAGTCAAGACAAATTTTGAAGGTCAGAACCCAAGACAAGGGAGTCAATTCAAGGCAAACTCAACAGAAGTCAATAAAAGAGAAGTGCAAGTTAAGTTCAAACAGGCCCCATGCACACGGTCTGCGGTTCTCAGCTTGGGCTATTCTTCGGCACCACATGGCCCCACACTCCACACCATCGCATTGGTTTCTAATCTGAAAGTGGGGAGGACATAAGAATCAGTGTGTTAAAAATCCTCCACGCTTGATTTTAACTTGAACTTGTTTATAACAAGCCAAGCTAAGGATTTTGAAACCAATACTTCCTTCCAGGTAGGGCAGGCACTACACAGAAAGCAAGAACGTGGCTCTAGCTAGGGATAGGAAACCGTGGTGGTTTGCATAGGAATGGCTCTCAGTGATTCATGTGTTAGAATGCTTAGCCATAGGGAGTGATACTGTTAGGAGTTGTGTCCTTATGGAGGAGGTGTGGCCTTGTTAGAGGAAGTGTGTCCCTGGGGAGGTGTGACTTTGAGATCACACATATGCTCAAGTTCTGTCTACCGTAAAACACATTGAGTGTCCTGGCTGCCTGCTGATCAAGATACAGACTCTGAGCTTCCATGATGACAACGGACTAAACCTCTGAAACTGTAAGCCAGCCCCAACTAAATGGTGTCCTTTAAAAGAGTTGCCTTGGTCATGGTGTTTCATCACAGCAATGAAACCCTAAGACAGGAATGGATTACACGTGGTTAAAGGACGGGTGAAAGAATCAGACACAGGCAAGTAGGTCATAGTGAGGGTAGATGAGGTAACAACTTCATCAAACATTTTTATAAAACCTGAATTTGGCTCCAGGACAATAGAAGGAGCTTTATCTTCAATTGGGGGCAGTCTTTGTTACCATACCCCAAGTCATGGTCCCTTCAAACTCAGGTGGCCTTGTTGGCTCTGTTTAAGGGATTGTACTCTCTCAATACCTCCCACTAGCTCTTGCTATTTAAGAGGCCCTTAATGTATGCAGTTACCACCCATGAAGTACCCTCAATGTGCCACCATCCCTCCAGTCTCTATAGACCACCACCAAAATTTTTCTCAAACCAGTTTCGTGGTTCACAAAAGAGAAAATTAGTACATATGTTTCACCCCAAAGCATCTTCAAGCATTTAAAACATGGCCACCTTTCTCTTTGATTGTGAATAGTTTGAGAGGCAGAGCATCCTATGGAAGCTACCTTGCAGAAATCAGTTACCAAGTAGAGACATAGGGCCGTCTGACCACCTTCAAAGTACTCAGCAGATATGGTTTAAACTATCTTCAAACATTAAGTCAAGGCCCAAGTAATTCCCAGGGTCTACCACTGCCTTCCAGGATACATAGCTCATGAGGACTTTCTCAAATGACTAGACTGGTCTGTCACGCTTGTGCTTCCTTCCCGAGGACCGCCTAAGATTAAACTTGCCTGGTAAGGAAAGTTCTTCAGTGAAGACTCTGGATTTGATTATTAAAACAACTCTCGAAAGCACCATCTGTTTTGCATGTGGCTGTCAGCATTTTCTAGGTTAAGGGTATAATATATCCACCAGAGCCTTAGACTTCTCCAGAGTGACCACTGCAGCTAGGAAAACCAGCACACACACAAAAATCCCTTGTCCTTTGGCAGTCATGCTGTCTCTTCTGCTTCGTGTCACTCTTACAAGCCTGCAGGAATTGTGGACGTCACACTTAGAGACCCCAACACACAAAGCTTGGTCCCTTCTTCAGTGTTTTCAGCCAAGCTCCTCTGCACAGACATCTGGAGGCATTTTATCTCTTTTCTAGGCTTCTAGGAAGGAGCCACTTTGAAGACCATAAGGCTTCAACCACCTCACTCTCCCACTTTATCCTTTAATGCACCACAGTGAAGAAAGAACAACACAAATTTCAGAAAGTAGCATTCTCCATGAGCACCCAATACCTCTCTTGTCAATTGGGTTGTCACATTTATAAGGAACAAGGCTTTGAAGTGACTCCCTCCATTCCTCCCTTTCTCCCTCCTTCTTTTCCTTCCTCCTTTCCCTTTCTTTCCCCCAAAACTCTATAGTTTCTAATGACTCAAGGTCCAGAGAACCCGTAAACCCTACCAAAGTGTGACAACTCCACCTTCACTATGCCACCCTAGGAATTGTTTCCTTGGAAGATGGAAACTTTTAAAAATAGATCTTATTTTGTAGAGCAGGTCTGTGTCCACATGAAACTGAGGTAATGGTTCCGGGGCTTCCTGAACACCCATGCTGTGCAGCTACTTCCTCCCAAGTGAAGCATTCTCCGGTAGAGGGCGAAGGGAGACTCCTAAGACTCAGGAAACTCTGCAAATCTACAAGATTCGTAGGCCCCTCCACACCAACTTGTGTATATGAGCAGCAAGGACAGCTGGGAAAAGATTCTGAGCTGCAGAGCTGCCTGCATGTTTGAAAAGGAGCCCTAGAGGTGCAACTCTCAGGAGTTGTCAACACACGGTGTGGGCTTTTCAGTTGCCTTGGAGTCACCTGATACCCTGTAAGTGACTCCAGTATAGCCATTAGCTCATGAAGCTGTATTTGGGTGGAGTTGTTTTACTTTTGTGTGTATGTGCACATGCATGTTTATGCATACTCAAATAAATGCATGTGTGTGTGGGGTGCACACATGTAGAAGCCAGAGATTAACCTCATATATTGTTTCTTCAAAGCCATGCACCTTTTCCCTCTGAGACAAGGTACTCCCATTGTCCTGAATTTCCCAGTTTGCCTAGATCGCCTGGCCAGCAAGCCCTAGGGATCTGCTGGTCTCTTTCCTCTCCAGGGCTAAGATTACAAGCATACTACACCATGCCTGGCTTTTTAAAAAATTTTTCATTGGTGTGTGTGTGTGTGTGTGTGTGTGTGTGTGTGTGTGTGTGTGTGTGTTTGTGTGTGTGTGTGCATGAGTGAATTTCACAGCATGTACCCCAATTGCACTTATTTCCTATCCCCCTGTACCCACCCTCCACACTTGTAACCTCCCATAAAAAAGAAAGAAAAAATCTCCGTGTGGAAGCTGTAGAGTGTTACAGTGTGTCCCACAGTACACCCCTTTGTCCATACTCCTTTACCTGGAAATGTTCGTTGCATTGAGTCTTTGGTCTGGTTTGGGCCTCTGGCTTCTGCTACACTATCAGTACCGGATCCTTGATGGGGCTCCTCCCAGATGTCCTTTTGTGGCCCTGTGTCATTGAGATCCTGCAGTTTTGGATCTGTAGGCCGGCCCCTTCACACATTCACAGATGGGGTGGATGTTAGGGTGGGCAACTCAGTGTCCTGGCTGGGCCTGGGTGATAGCTGAGTTGGTCAGGCCACTAGCTCTCCTGCATCCACACCACCATACCCAAATCACCAGGGTGAGCTTTCCAGCCCCGCCCTGCCTAGCGTATCCAATGCAGCAGCCAGCAGTCTTAACGTTAGACAAACCATCTGGGGCCCCCTCTATGACATGATGTAGATGACTGACTTGCATATAAAAGTTAGCCATCAAGGTCCACTGATAATGTGGCTGCGGCACCTGGAGAGGGGTGTCTGACGCCATGTGTACTTTTACACTTTGATACACCAAAATGGAAGGCAATGAGTTAAAAGCATTGTTTAAAAGAGAACCACCTCCCTGCTTCTTTTTATTATTTTTGGATCCTCGGCATCCTTCTAAAATAATCTCAGTTCCAAAGCCAACTGTCCCGGCTCATATGTACTTTGGGACTGATCGAGTGGGGACAGCCACACCATGAACACATGAGTACAGCAGCTACTGCTGGCTTTCTTACTGAGCAACTAGAAGAGGTCTTCATTCCTAAATGCTTCCAAAGATGGAACTCTTTCTCTAAAGCAGTTTCTCAGGGAGCTCAAATGTAGCAAGCTGTAGTAATTTTGAGGAGAGCATAGCTATTTATTTCATAAACCCCCCAAATCCTACTGACAACGCTGAAGTCAGAAAATAGGATATTTTTTTGGATACAGTATCCAAAAGACACCAAGTGCTGTTGGCACTTAGTCCGTGGAGAGGCAGGGTTTTCCTTTTTAGGATAATGACTAATTTAAGGGATCGTGGAAGACTGAAAATTCGTCTTTCCAACTGTCCTTCCATAAGGAATTTTAGCAGACTTAAGGCTATGATGCTTCCCTGTTTTCACTTTCAGTCTTAAAAATAAAGCTTGGTCAAACTATTTAGCTTTGTAAAGTTCTATTTCAAACCTGACGTTTGGCTGGTGCAGCATGATGTTTCTCAGCTCCTCCTAGTATGCATTGTCCAAATAGCCTGAAATCGTCTAATATGTTGCATTTATAATATTTGAACCTTGCTTGCTAATCCCAGTGAGTTGAAAACCCCCACAGCTCTCAAGAGACAAATTAAAACCCTGAGCATCAGAAGAATCAGAGTAAGCAGGTTACTGTCCTAAACCACTGCCCATGGACAGCTAGCCTCTGAAGGTTAGGAGGTCCAGCGTGAAGTTATGTGCTTAACAACCATACTCTCTCCTGGGTGTTATTTTTATTTTACTTCCAGGGGTGGAGCGTGTAAGTGCCATTGCACGCTTGTGGTCAGAGGATCACTTGTCAGAGTCCACTGTTCTAACATGTCAGGTCTCAGGGAACAAATTCAGATCCTAGGGTGCTTTTACTCAATGAGCCATCTTATTGGTCTGCCTTTACCTATTTCTGTGAATTGTTCAAAGCACTCATGGAGGCCTGGGGATGTGGCATGGCCATAAAGCACTCCTGCTGGGTATGTGCCAAGGCACCACTTCGCCTCCCCAATACAATTAAAATTGGTTGCAGAACAAAGAACTACACATGTGTCTTAGTTGGGGTCACTGCTTCTGTGATGACACACCATGACCAAAGCAACTTGGGGAGAAAAGGGTTTATTCAGCTTATGCTTTCCGAATCACAGCTAATTATCAAAAGAAGTCAGGACAGGAACTCAACGGGGCAGGAACCTGGACGCAGGAGCTGATGCAGAGGCCATGGTGGAGTGCTGCTTACTGGCCTGCTCCTCATGGCTTGCTCAGCCTGCTTTCTTATAGAACTCAGGTCCACCAGCCCAGGGATACCACTCTTAATGGGCTGGGCTCTCCTCCAGGAATTACTTATTAAGAAAAAGCCCTACAGGCTTGCCTAGAGCCTAAATCATATAGAGGCATTTTCTCAACTGAGGTTTCTTCCTCTCTGATGACGCTAGCTTGTGTCAAGTTGACATAAAGCCAGCCAATACAGCAGGCTAACGAGCTTCTCAGGGAGTAGGTGCACCGCCATTGTAGAGATTACATCTAGTGTTTGCATACCCCACAGGCTGTCCTGGCTCGACACACAAGATCCTTGGGCTAAGCAAAGCTGGGCGCCAACTTATACCCTCACATCCCTGGAATTGGCCAGCAAGCATAGCATCACACATGAGATGGAAAGCCAAGACCAAGGAGACACTGAGTCTACTGCATAGACTGCTCTAGCCAGCATGCTGATCTTGTCTGCTGGTGTCCAGATTTCCAAAGGTCTTGCTGTCTATTGAGGCCATGTCAATGGGCTCCAACACATAACTAAGAATTTGAAACCACA
This sequence comes from Rattus norvegicus, assembly GCF_021556685.1. NCBI lineage: Eukaryota > Metazoa > Chordata > Mammalia > Rodentia > Muridae > Rattus > Rattus norvegicus. The sequence continues at coordinate 35,290,268 of NC_141550.1, read as the reverse complement.
GAATATCCTTGGGTCAGAGTCGAATTGATAGGGACTAGCTAAGGAACCCAGGAATATGGAAGACACTTGATTTTTCTGCCAGCTTTCTTTATAATGGCATCGCCAGCCTCCACTGTCCTGTGTGTTGGGCTGAGTCTTTGAGTCTTATGTTCCTCATCTATAAAACAGAGAATGCTAATGCCTCCCCCAGGGAGAAGCTGTGATTAATTGAGTGGTTAATGAGAACTAGCCTTCAGCATGCTGCTGTGTCCATTAACAGGTTACTCAAAGAGTTGATATTATTATTAGTGACTGGCCAATATTAGGGTAAAGTTATAGCCAATTTCACATAGCAAGGAGTGCTACAAGACTATGAAAATATGCTTTACTTCCTCAGAGTTTTTTCCTTCCTTACCCCAGCCCTATCATTTATTTATAATCCTTTTTGTTGGGTTAACATATCAACCCATCCATTCCTGATCCTTTTACTAAACATTAGGTTTGAATACAAAGAAATTCTGGGCAGGATATAGAATCAAGGGGTCACTATTAAAATGTTTTATACAGAGAGAGAGAGAGAGAGAGAGAGAGAGAGAGAGAGAGAGAGAGAGAGAGAGAGAGATTGAGATTCATTGACTACCCAGGAGTGGCAAACTATCTATATTTGACGATCTCCAACTGTCATTTATTTCTGGTAGACAATCATGCCTCCTACTGTTTTAACCCAGTTTTAAAAATTTATTTTACACACTTCGGTGGCAGCTTGCCTGTCACAAGCCACTTTTATTGCCATGATATATTTTATGCTAGGATATTTGTGGTTGCTAGGGACATCTTTAGGGGATAACATGGTTTCATGATTAAGTCTTAGTAAGTAAATATGTAAGCACCAGCATGTCATATGATACCCATACAGCATCTGTGGCCATTCAGCTCATGTGTGGGTGCATATGCACACATATATGTATAGAGCTTAGGAGTCAACCTTGGGTGTTCTTCTTCAGGTGACATTCTCTTCTTCAGGTGACAGAGTCTCTCACTGGTGTGTAATTTGGCTGGTGGATTAGGGTGGCTGGCCAGTAAGCCCCGAGGAGCAGCTACTTATCTGTACCCTGCAGTGCTGACAGTGTAAACACGCACCACCACGCCTGGCTTCTTACCTGGCTTCCGTTGTATGTTCATAATTGCATGGCAAGCACTTTACCTTTTGAGTGGCTTCTGAGACCTGAAGAGAGACTTGTTGGCTCCTAAAGAACTCAGGCCAACTTTCAACAGTTTCTTTGTTCCTTCACCGTGTTGCATTCCCTCAGAAGCCTTAATGATATTCCCTGTAAAAGTGGGACGCATTAGTTCCTTTTCTCAAGTTCAGAGAAAAGGCATTGAGATATCAGGAAGGTTCATGACAGTGGTCTTGCAGGGAGTTGTGGAGGCCCAGGATGGGTCAGTTAAAGAGGACATGGACCCAATTCATGGAGGACAGTATAATACATGTGTGTGAAATTTTGGAAAGTCTTAAAATCCATGCAGAAGAGCAGGCCATTTGCCTCTACATTGATATGGAATGTCTGTGGTTCTATATGATTAAATAAGCATAGTGTTAATTAGCTAGTCTGACCCCAAGTCATGGTCTTTACTCTCTTGTTTCTATGAGTTTCTAAAATCTTTAGGGCCAAGAGGTAAGTTTTCACTTGCAAGAACAATTCTTAGGAGAGAAAGGACATTGAAATGTCATTGTGACTGAAGAAGCACATCAGCCTTTTTTTGTTATAAACATAATCACAGCCCTCACACCCAAGCCAAGTGGGGAGAAGCCTAGAAAAGCATGAGGTGTCTTAAGTGCTCTCTTAGAGATGCACTCTACAAATAGCTCAGCAAGCATTCCTCAGTGGAGAGCTATATGGACACCAGATGCTGTTAGCAGCTCGTGACCTGGGAACCAGGAATAGGCACTGTAGCGACACACATTAACTCAGCTTCCAGACTCTTATCACAATCCCATCATAGTCTCGGTGAGAGCATTCTCTGCAGAACCGGTGCCTTCTGGTTCTTGCTGCTTGCATTCTTAGGCTATGAGCAGAAAGCAAGCCAGTTGAGTTTATGCTACTAAGCTCTAGAAAATTAGTAAAATGAATGTTGGAATGCTGATCCTCTGGGTATTTTGACAATTGTGACACACCCCCCCCCTGTAGAAAACCTAAGGGTGAAATGTTTGGAAATGTCACTGTGATTCTCAGTGTTTGTTCATCTTCCTACAACTGATTTGGTAGAAGATTATCTGTTTCTAGGGTGTTTGTTCTCTCTCTCTCTCTCTCTCTCTCTCTCTCTCTCTCTCTCTCTCCCTCTCTCTCTTTTTCCTCTCTCCCTCCCTCTGGGGTGGGAGTCAGGGAATAACTCTTGGGGGGTCTTGAGAATTGAACTCAAGTTACTATACTAGGCTTGGTGGCAATTGCCTCTACCCATTGAGCCACCTCACCAGCCTCATCCTTAACATTTTCAAGAAACTCACAGAGACACCAGCCCTTCAGCTGTAACTCACAACGGTGCATTTACATTAAACGGCCACAGAGCTCCTTCTAAATGGACATGCCTGGAGTTGCATGCTCTTTTCCTTTGAATTATGGTGGACTGGGAAACCTTTTAGAATTTGTGACAAGTACTCAGGCATGTTAATCATTCAAGTTATCATCTGGAGAAAGTATGTGGAACAACTTCACCACTTCCATGCTGGGTAAGCAGGATGGAGCCACCTAGTTATCCCCAGCCAAGGATCAGACCAGGGCTTCATCCATTTGTACAACACAACTTTGCACATGCAGAGCAGAGTACTCACTGTCACTTCTCCCATTGGTACAACACGTCCTTGAATGTATATTATCCTTTTTTTACAAGTCAGGGATCAGCACGTTTTTGTTTTTCTTTCTGTTCTCCAGTGAAGAGCCAAATAGCAAGCACTTTAGGGTCTCTGAAAGCCACACAGGAAGAAGCACATTTTGTCCCTTGTGAGTTGCAACTGCCTTTGCTTTTCACATTCCTGGGAGGAATTGTTCATCTGCCTCAGTTGTTCAGTTCTGCCACTGCAGCACGTCCTCAGGCATAGATGATGTGTAAATAAACAAGCCTGGCTGTGTTCTAATAAAATTTTATTTATAAAATAAGGCCTTGGATAAGATTTACTGAATAGGCTGTAATCAGCTGGCTCCTGACATCTATGGTGTATACATACACATGTTAATATTTTATTAGCCCATTATTTTATTATTATTATTATTATTAATTATTATTGTGTGTGATGTATGATTTAAGAATAGACACACATGTGTGGATGGCAGAAGACAACTCTAAAGAGTGAGTTTCCTCTAGGTCCCAGGGATCAAGCTCAGGTCATCAGGCTTGTGTGGCAAGAGTTTATGTGCTGTGCCATCTCATTGGCTCTTGTCATTATCTTAGAGCTGTTGTCATTGACATATATTTCCCACTTCATAGCAGACAGATAGGGCCAGTGCTGTGTAGATTCATTTCATATGTAGATAATGGAGAGTCACTGATATCTCCCTGACTGGATCAGTCAGAAAGTCATGGTAGAGACACATACACAGCCTCTTTGGATCAAATATGTTTGCTGTTATCCCAGTGTTTTCCAGAACACATCTCTCCATGTAGTTGGTATGAAGAAGACATTCTGGGGTCATGTGTGTTTGAGAAACTCCACATGACCCAAGTTTAAGAAGGCCTTCTATGCTTGTTGTCAATACCCAAGTAGGGATTAAAGTCCAATAAGTTTTCCAAACATTTTGGACGCCAGATCATTTTAAGGTTCTCATCAAAGAAGCTCTTAGAACTCATGCTTCTCAGATTGGCTTCTGGAAAACCCTTCACTGAGAAAAACCACAAACTACAGAGAGGTCATTCAGGGAAGAAATGCCAACCTGAAGCCCTGGATCAGACAGAGCCTGAGTTCTAACTCAGTGACAACTGACAGGATCTGTCATATCCCAGTCCCAAGTTCAGTCAGACTCTCCACACATAACAGCCTCTGCTGTTTGTCTTCTAAGAGGAATTGCTAATCTGATTGGTCCCAGTCCAAATGGAAGGTTAGCCTTCTTCTCTAATAACTTTTTCAGTGAGGACATGGGTTCTGGCTGAGATGCAACACACAGTTCGGTTGAAGTTCATATTTCATGAAGAAACACTTCTTTTTATGATGTCAAGTACAGGCTATTTTATTTGAGTTAATCAAAGAACTTTATCCCTGGAGAGACATTTTGGTGATGCTTTGAAGGCATTATGACTGGGAACCCAGGGATCTCTGTGCCCTAACTATGAACATTTCACCTCCCTACAGGTCTTCACAGTGAGGATGCTCAAGAAATAGTACCATCTTACTCTTGCCAATTAAAATTCCCATTACTGGTGACACAAGTGTTTCCAAACTCCAACAGTGGCTTCTCATGGCATGTGAGGATCTAGAGCCTAATACTATGGCTGACCCCCAAAGGATTCTGATTCAATTTACTGAAGAAGTGTTGCAGTTCCATATCTTAAGTATGAAGACCTTCCTCCAGTCCCACCACTGAGACTTCTGTAATGGTTCTGGGCCAGGGTGGAGATAATATGGAGAACTGTTCAGGTAGGAAGGAAGTTTGAAAGTGAAGAGGAAAGATGCCCCATCAAGCAGCTGGAGTAAATAGAGAAGTCAGTGTGGAATTTATTGTTGTGTTGCTGTGACAAAATGCCTGATGAAACTGACTTGAGTAAGAAAGGTTTATTCGGTCTCAACAGTGTGGGGCCACACTCAGTCATGGTGAAGAAAGCATGGCGGCAGGATCTTGTGGCAGACAGTGACACTGTGACCACAATCAAGAAACAGAGAGAAGGCTGGTGCTGGTGCTGGTGCTCATTTCTCCCTTTTGTTTGGGATGGTGTCACCCACACTCAGGGTGGGTCGTCCCTTCTATGTTCAAGTTTCCTGGAAAAACCCTCCGGGACACATCCAGAGGTGTGTTTCCATGGTGATACTAAATCCAGGTGAGTTAACGATGAGGCTTCACTAGCATGCCACGGGGCCACTCACTGCCACTGGGAACTTGTGTTTCCCAGAGAAAAATCTCCACCAAACTCAGCCCTGTCCCCTTTCGACGTTCAAGGTGGTGGAAGCACTCATGCTGAACTCAGAAATGGCTCGCAGGCTGTGCCCGCCTTCTTCCCACTTCCTCCTGAGCAACACTGGCTGTTATGTCAGTCTCATTCCCCTTCTGTCTCTTTAGAGTACCCACAATCTCAGGGCGGGGTTCTGGGTTCCTGACTCACGAGATTACATACAGGGTTTTTTCTGTTTTTCTGTTTTCTAAGCAACTGGGTCAAAAAGTATAGCAGATTTTGAAGGGATGGAATGACCAAAAGATACTTCTCTTGGGATTTGAAACAAGCCTAGCTTAATTAAGATTGCTACAGGGAGGCAGTTAATTTTCCTAACAAACACGTTGACGTTAAGCAGTAAACAAGTTCTAATAAGCGATCAACAGGCAGGGTTCCCAGCAGTCACTTTTGGGCAGTCAGGGTCTTGGGCTGTATTTTTCCATTATTAAAGCGGGCGGGGGTGGGGGTGTTGGTAGAGGGAGAAGCTGGAAATTAATGCCAAAGCAGATCAGTTCCACTAAAAATGCCCCAAACAGAACTCTTTTCCCTGCCCTGGAAATTATGTGCCTCACTCCACCCTTCTAAATTACACTTTCCTGATATACTTTATTTTCCAACTAAATACACAGAATGGAGATATTACCTGATAATGGTGACCTTAGCCAGATTCATGGTTTTTTTCCAATAACAGAACAAGATTCTGGATGATGGGGCCTTTAGAATCAGCAGCCAGCGTGGCTTTGTCCTGTGTGAAGAGTATGCTGCCAGCTTCTTGTACCTCATACCAGAGATGAGCCCCAGGGGCTGTGGCTATAGCATGGATGGAGTTTTACACAAATCACAGTCAAAGAAGGGGCGGATACATGTATTGCATTTGAATTTTGTCCAACATGTGTGTCTCTCTACCTCTGTGCCTTCATAAATAATCCAGAGCCTGCCACAGAGGAAAAGGGGGATGGTGAAATCAGTTCCCAAGCTTAAAGTAACCACTACCTGGGTGTGGAAACAGCAGCCAATGGCCTTGAAAGCTGGTTATGATTTGGGTCTGGGTGGGCTTGCTAAGAAACCCACCCTCGGAAGAACCCTCGCTAGTCCTTCCCGCTGAAATGAAAACATCCAATACTGAAAGGAAGTCTCAAGAAAGGCAATCATTTATTTCCAGCTGGTACAATTGCTTAATAAAATGCCTGCTGGCTTTCTGGAAGTAATATTTTGCTCTCTTCAGCAACAATGAAAATTACCCCGACGTGGAGGTGATGGTGGGGCTAACTCTGCATGCGATACCATACAGAGTATTCTCAACTTGAAATGTAAGATGCTCAGAGACAGTTATTTGCTCTATGATCGTTTGAGGGAAAAGTTTCAGAGACACATAGTAAACAGAAGAAGAAAAAAGAATCCCAGCAGAAGGCCTAAGCCATTTTGCTATTGTAATAATTATTCTTCTAATGTTTTAATCAAAGGCAGCAGCCTGTCTCTCCCCTCATCTATATTCAAACCACCACACTTTGTAGGTGTTAATCTCCACGCCTCCAGGCTGTTAGGAGGGAGAGGAAATTGGCAGTCCCTGAACTACAGAAGCCTGGAGGAGAACAGTACCTGGCATTACCCTTAATTATCTCGATTATGGTAATACATGTTGTTTGTCTGCAGCTAGGAGAAGACAGGGACCGGGAGGCAATCAGAGGGGTTGCTTTTTAGGAAGGTTTGGCCAATGAAGGTTTAATAATTTTTTTAAAAATGTAAAGACGGATTTTGTATTTAGCAGAGTGAAAGAACAAACTAAGACTCTATCGTGATAAACCCAGCTAGCGTGTGCTTTCCTAATCACTTGCCCAATGTCAGTGAGTAAACAGATATTTCCAGTGTAAACAAAAACATACACATTAGACACAACAGGCAATACAGGTGGGTGCAAAGTGTTTACTTTCCAGGGGCTGAATAATGACATAAAAATTAAACTAGATAAGATGAAAAATTGGTGTCACATTTATTCAAATTCAATTGAAATACATTTTGTGCTATCTATCCATGCAAAAGATAATGATGCCGTATCACATTCACAGCCCCAACATTTGCAGGACAGAATGCAAATATGTGAGTTTCTGTTATTTTGTTGTTGTTGTTGTTGTTATTGTTTTTCATTTTAATGTCAAAGTAATTAACTCCGTAACAAACAAACAAGCACCACCACCCCCCAAAAAGCAACAAAACAAAACCCTTAAGGATGTATTTGAGCTCATGGTTTGAGGAGTATTGCACCCATCTCTACAGCTGGAGTGAGAGGCAAGTAAACACATTGAATCCACAACTCTATTTCCTTTCTGGGTTTGAATCAGCCCAGGACTCCTGTTATCCACATTCAGGGTAGGTCTCCCTTCTTCCGTTAAACCTTTGTACAAACATCCTGGTAGACACACCCAGAAATGTCACCCCATGGTGATCCAGTGAAGCTTGCAATGAATAAGCCCAGAGTCTGGGCCAGTTTTCTAGTTCCTGCTCAAACAGCCCAGGCCTGATCCAGCCTAGGTTACCCAGCTACAGACTAACCAATATCTACTGAGGCTTCTATAGTCACACACATAGAGTGTGTCACTGTATGTGGGACAGAAGAGAGGGGGGATGAACCTTACTAATTTTTTCCAGCCTTTTCTGGGGGTTGCTAGGCCTTATGGCAACTATCTGGAATGCAAGCTTCTCTCTGACTCTCCCCTGGGCTGTCTGAGCTACACAGAGCCCAGTCATGCTGTGATAGGAAGCAAGCAGGGATTTGTGGGAATGTCCAGGCTTTGAACAATCTTCTGTCTGCTGAGCTAATGACAACCAGGCTGCTCTGTGCTAATGACAACCACGTGCCTCTGTGCTGAGGCTTACTGGAGAGCTGAAGGAAAGCAGGATAAGCTGTCTGTGTAGATATAGGTAGACCACCATTCTTCCCATGGCACCAGAAGAACCTTCTTCCTGAAGGTCATAGGGTCTCTTGGAAGGGCCCTTCAACACCAAGGGTGGAACAGTGCAAGAGCAGGTAACTGTAATCAAAGGCCCAGGTTTCTGCCTTAGTTCTTCCACTGACCACTCAGGTGATAATCTCTACTTACCAAGTGGCTGAGCTGGACAGGACTTTTCACTAGGTATATGAGTCAGTAGGTCACTAGGCCAAAAGTTTCTTACCTGTAAGACGGAGCTAACACAACATTCTCTTTCATTTGTGTTCAATTCATTTACGAAAATTAAGCAAACAAACAAACAAACAAAAGACCCACAAGCACAAAACCAAAATGAAATTATTTAGAACAAGTTACAAGCAGTCAATGTATTTTTTTTTTTAATTTTCTCTCTTCTTCTGTTTCTCAATGCTGTCGAGTATTCAGGAAGAGAAAACCATAGCTCCCTAAAAAAAAAAATGCAACCAAGATGCCGTAGTGGAGAGTGGTCTATGTCCTTCATCATATGTTGGAACTTAACTCCACAGGACAAAAAGAATTATCTCTTTGAATTATTATTAATTTTTTTTCTTTCTTTTTTTCGGAGCTGGGGACCGAACCCAAGGCCTTGCAGTTGCTAGGCAAGCGCTCTACCACTGAGTTAAATCCCCAACCCCATTAATTTTTTTACATTCTGATTAAAAATGAAACCAGATCATCATATGGTCAGCCCTCCGAATCCACAGGCTTCGCCTTCACAAAGTCAACTAAAGGCAGATTGAGAAGATTTGAAAAAAATAGAAACTGAACCTCTGTAGACCAAGTATGGGCTTTTTCTTGCCGTTCCCTAAATAATGAAGCATGAGAGCTGTCTGTCCCACATCTGTATTGCATTCTGAATAACCTATGGATGATTTAAAGTATGTTCGAGGATCTGTGTCATTTATGCACAAATACCACGCTACTCCACCAAGAGGCATTGTGAGCACTGGCAGAGTTTGCTGTCTCCTGTGGGCTGGGGTGGGAGTTTGGAAACAGTTCTTCAACAGCAACCAAGGACTACGTAAGAGGACAGACAGAATTTAGTTTGCTATACTCCTTATTTGTACAGAGGCTGGGACAGTGGGAGGGATGCTGTGCTCTACAGCTGGTGTAGAGGACTGCACAGTACAATCTGAAGGATACAGGGTGGGTCACCTTTCTCACTCTCCCCTTTTCTTCTGCCTGGGGCAGAGCCCAGGGTAGCCGATCTCCTCTCAACAGTATTATAACTGATATAAGATGGTCAAATGTGATGGTTTAGAAGTGAAGAGGGAATCTTGTCACCATAGGTTTTTCTTTCTTTCTTTCTTGTTTGTTTGTTTGTTTGTTTGGAAATAGGCCAGAGTAGCTTTGACCTGAAAATTCTCCAGCCTCAGCCTCCTGAGTGCTGGGATTACAGATGTTATCTCTTCTGGACCTATTTGCCTGATATCATTTACTTGTTCATTTTTGCAGTACTGGGAACCAAACACAAAGGCTTATGGCTGCTGGGCAGGCATGCTACTGAGATGTGAACTGGTTCTGCTGTAGACCTTACAGGGTGTGGTGAGGTGGTGGGGGCAGGAGCAGGGAATCATGCTAACAACTCTAAGTTGCCTGTATACTTTGCAGTGGACGGAGGCTGGTGTTAAGGGAAAGGTTTGGGGTTAAAATGGCAGTCTGAAGCAGTGAGGAAGATGACTAAGAGGGCCTATGGCTGGGTATGAGGTAACTGAGCTAGACGCTTACGAGAAAAGGCAGAGCTCTGGGCCAGTGACAGCAGGCCAGCAGTCTCCCCTGAAAGCCTTTGAGGAATGTATGCAAGGCACCAGTGTCCTTTCTCTCTTCCCACTTTTAAGGCAGTTAATTGTAACAGACTGAACCGTAAGTAAGGATGGCTTCTAACCAGAAGCGTCCATCTCACAGACAACCTCACAGACAGGGGCCTCCATATGAGCTAATCAAGAAAGACTGCAGCCACATCTTGGGAACAAAGACAGCCTAATAAAGCCAACAGCACTTGGGACACCTACAAGGTCAGAGGCAGTGCTGCCGGCCAAACACCAAGAGACTGACAGGCAACGTCAAAGCAGGAGTCAGAGACCGACAGAGGGGAGTTCGACTACCCCGGACTGTGTGCACGTGACATGAACAGTATGTGAGCAGCTCTCTGGTTGGGTCAGAGGGCTATACATAGAGAATCAGTCCTCCATTGGGTTACCTCATGATGGCCCAAAGAATTAGCCAATCACAGTAGAGATTACTTCAGCGTACTTTCTGCCACGGTCCTCTAAATTCCCCAGACTAGGAAGCTCTAAAGATTTTACCTCTTTTGAAACCCACTCCTCAAGAATTTCCTTTTCTTAATTCCTTTTAAAAAATCATGGCTAAAACATATTATTTGATATAACTTAAGCATGTCAAAATATTCTCATGAATGAAACAGGAAAAAGGAAAATTCTGTCTTAACTTCTTAAATTTACACATGCTGTTTCTACAAAACCAGTATTTCTAGTTTTTTAAAGTAAACTGTATTCATAACTTCCTATCACACTTTCTGTATTTCTGCTACCAGCATCCTCAGAGATCTCCCTGTGAACAATGACCTGGGGCATTGTCCCTATGGCAATACTCCCTTTCACTCTCCAGAATTCCATTTCTTTTTAAAAGAACTATGGAAGTCTAATTCAGCCTCCGATCTTCACACTTGAGCAAATAGAGACCTGTCAAGGGAAAGTCTTTCGCTGGTATCCCCAGCAGCAGACCTGGGCCTGTAATGGAACAGAGACTCCTTCTCCCGAAGTGTGATTTGTAACCATAGTTTCCCCTGGACTCAAACTTGCTGTGACGCTGAGGATGACCTTGGACATTTGATGGCCCTCTTCTGCCTCCCAAGTACTGAGATTATAGGTGTGCACCACCGTACTTAGTTTATGCAGTATTGGTTTTGGTGTGCAGAAAACTACAGTGGCCTTAGAGGCCAGAGACATTGGATATCCTAAAGCTAGAGTTACAAGCAGTTCTCAGCCACCTCAGATAAGTGCTGGGAACTGAACTCAGGTCTTCTGCTAGAGCAAGATGGTACTTTGAGTAAGAAATGTCCCTCAGAGGCTCAAGTATTTGAATACTTAGTTCTCAATTGGAACACTTAGCTGTTTGGGAGGTTATGGGACCTTTCGGATGTGGGGTTGGCTGGAGGAACTGTGTCACCAAGGAACAAGCTTTGGAAATGTGTAACTTCAGCATCCTTCCTGTTTACTCTCTTAGCCTTCTGCATGCAGTTGGAAACTTCCTCTCTCGGCTTCCTTCTCCAGGCACCCACTGCCACACTTCTCCTGCCATATGGACTCTTCTCCCTCTAGAACCATAAGCCAAAATAAAGTCTTTCTTCCATAAGTTGCTTTAGTCGTGGTCTTTTACCATAGTAAACAGCAGGAGAGTAGTGTGAGTTCTTAATGATGGCTCCATCTCTCCAGCCCTGTGACTGAGATTTTAAAAGCTGTTTAGTACACACTGCTGTCCAGTTTTATTCTGAATATTTATTCTCCTAAACCCATCAGACTATTAGTGCCTGCTGTGTTTACACCAAAGCCTTTGTGTGTTGGTGGCCAATGAAAATAGCAATACCATAGAGTTAATAAGGACTGTCAATGGCCACCTCTGATGACGGGCCACGATGCAGGGGTGGGGGGAGGCGATTTGATTTGCAGTCAATTATTTACCAAGATGGAGACACAGAGCTTTCCTTAAGTGAGGGAGGATTTGATAGGGTTGAGAAGAAAGTGGGAAGAGATTTCCGTCTCGGGGCTCAAACCCAAACTGTACATGTTTACATGTAGCCACATCCTCTGCTCTATGCCTCCGCCTTCCTGCAGACGCCAGGCTGCCCACTGCCTTTAGTCCCTACAGCAGGGAGGCTCCACCCCTCACAGTTGCTCCATTACTTCTCTATGAAGACTGGATTGGAGGAAGATTTCAAACCCGAGGTGAAAGCAGGAGAAGACAATGGGGTCTTAGTGACTGCAACTTCCTCTTCGGGGCACCAACATGAGATTTAGGTTTAAGCATCGGAAGGATGGGCAGGGATCAAGGAAGATGCATTATTAAGTAGTCCTCGCTGTGGCGTGATGCTCTTAATCATTGTCTTAGCTCCAGTTCTCCAAGATGATGTAATGTATTATCAATCTGTCAATCACAGGCATGGCCAAGGTGTAAGGCCAATCTGTTCCCTACCAAATCTAGACTGGGTAGACATTTTCAGCATAGATGATTATTCTCCTTTGGGTGGGGGCAGGAGGTGAACTGGGGGTGAACTCTCCTGCTGGCTCACCATTGCTCGGAGGGAGCTTTAGCCCCTTGTCACAAAAATGTTGATGGGTCAGTCAGTCTTGTCCTTGAAATTCACAGTGACTCAGGAGGAAAAATAAAGATGGTTTACTCATGTCTGTGCCTTCATCCCTGACAGGCGACAGGACACCTGAGGTAGGTGGAGTTAAGCAGCAATCTGAGCCAAAATAAAGGAGGCAGACTCAACATAAAGGTGGAAAAAAATCAGGCTTTCATCTCATTTTAATTACCTTGGTGTCCCAAGTGAGGAGTCTGTATTCTCTAGCAAAAGTAGCTTCCAAGGGTCTGCTCTGCTGACGTAGCAGATAGGGGAGCAATGTGGATAGAAACTTTCACTTCGTTCCTTTTCCAGTCCTTTCGCTGTGAGCTGTGAGAGACTGGCTATACAGACCAGTATGAAAAGAATGCTAGTCGATAAGCCTTGTCTGGTCACGTTTCTCTCTACACGTAAGAGCGAACCAGCACACGGGCTGTCTCGGGCCAAGTATCAATGCCTGCAAAGTGTTCTAGGAACTGACTTTTTTTTTGGTACCCTCTTTTGTAACTTGCCTTCAACAGCATGCATGCCTATCGGGGGACTTTCCCCTTCATGTTCAGCAGTTAGCATTGAATCTCCTTGGCAGGCCCCCAGTAACTGCAGAATCTCACACCTGCCAGTGCTGGAAAGTTCTGGAAACAGAGACTTTGTGCCAGACATTCCTTTGGAGCAATTCACCTCATCCTGTGCCTCATCCTGGCCATTGGATGAGCCAACAATTTCTTGAACTTGGTGAGGCTCTCTGCTAGCAATAGTGTGCAATGGGGATGTTTGAGAACAGATGTGAATGCTGACCCCAAAGGCTTCCTGCCAGTGCTGCTGCTGGCTCTCCCAGCAGCCTCATGTTAGCACTTCATCTGCAACATCCCAAAGCACCCCCTCCCCTCCCCATTCGTCTTTATGACAACTGAAAAGCTGAGTGTCAAGGGCAAGTGACATGTTTGGGTGTTTACATCGTGCCAGACTCCATGCTGGGCATTTTGCTCTATTTATCCACCATGATTCTTACTGACCGCCATTGAGGCGAATGAAGGAAAAATTCACATCACAGAGATGAAAAGGCCTGACAGCATAAGGTTCCAGAGTTGAATGTCAATTCCTTTTCTTGTCAACATATAATATATTCAAATAATATTTCACACTAAGAACAATAACTGGTAATTGTGTCCATGACCTATTTATTACCTATGCTGTGTGTATGTGGCATGGGTGTATGTGTGTGCATGTGTGTATGCATATTCATATGTGTGCGTGCGTGCGTGCGTGCGTGTGTGTGTGTGTGTGTGTGTGTGTGTGCGCATGCGTGCGAGAGCATGCATATGAAGGCCAAAGATGGATGTCAGGTATCTTTCTTGATCACTCTGCTATTGTTTGCTGAGGCAGGGTCTCTCACTGAACTCAGAGCTTCTGATTGGCTAGTCTAGCTAGCCATTCTGTTCTAGGGATCCTGACTCTGCCTTCCAAGTGCTAAGATTAAAAGCAGGCCACTAAGCCTACAGCAGCTTTTATATGGGTCAATGCACGGGAGACTGAACTTGAATCTTAATATGTACACTGCAAATGCTTCATCCGCTAAGCCATCTCCCAGCTCCCTGTTGTTATGATTTTGAAGGCCCCTTTTGTGCAAGTCAAGGATACCGTGCATTGAAGGTAGAGAAGTGTTTCTACCTAGAACTTCTTAAACACAAACACCCTCCACCTTCGCTGGAGTATTTGATATGCTTTAGTAAAACTACTATTTGTGATAGAGAGATGTGTCAGTAGTTAAGAGAACCAGCAGCAATTCCGGGGACTTGGGTTTGATTTGCAGCACCTACTTGGTGTCTCACAATGGCCTGTAACACCAGCCTTGGCTCCTCATTTGAGCTCTCTGTCTCTAGTTTAATTTTTTAATTGCATTTATTTATTGATATTGGAAGTGACAGCATGTGTGCCATGGCTTGTATGTGGAGGTCAAAGGACAACTTGCAGAAATCTGTTCTTTCCTTCCACTCTGTGGGTCCCAGGGATTGAAATCAGGCCATCAGACTTGGCAACAAGCTCCATTCCATGACAAGCCATCCCCCCGGCCTTGCTTCTAGTGTTTTATCACTGTGAGTGAAGCTTTACAACAAACAACATTGAATGTATGCCTTTAATGTATTGTTTTTATATGGAGTAAATTCCCTGGAGTATTGAGTAAACGTGTTTCCTATTGTCTTAATGTGAATCGATTCCTTCCCAAAGGGCTGTATCCATGGTTCCCTATAAGGATCAGCATGGATACCATACATTGAAAGTAGAATAGGCTCTTCCACTGCCTATTCCCTCGCTCTTGTTTGTAGAGCCGATGGGTTGGTTATAAGTGGCATCTTATCCTCGCCATCATCTGCATTTTCATTAGGATTGCAGCCTCTGAGCATCTTTTCAACATGTGTCTTGAATGTTGGAATTGGTTTTACACTGAGCTCCCTGCACTTGTTTCATTATTTCTCTCCACCAGGGCAAGTGCCCAGAGGAACTGTTACTGGGGTTATTTCTGCCTGGAATTGTGACTGGCAAATATAAATCCTCAGTAAAACATAGTTTAACAGGGCTGGGAAGTTGGCTCAGTGGTTCAAGTGCTTGTCAGGCAAGCGTGAGGATGTCAAAGTTGGTTGGGTATGGCTGCCCGCATGTCATCACAGTGCATAGGCACAGGCAGGGGAGCCCAGGAATGATGTGGGTGACTAGAAGAACTGGCCAGCTCTGCTTCACTGAGAGGCCCTGCCTCTGTAAAGAAAATGGAAAATGATTGCAGAAGGTATCCCATGCAACCTCTGGTCTCCACATACACATGCACACATGTGCACCTACACCTGTACACAGATGTACTCATACACATACACACAATGTTTAAAAAACACAAGTTTTCCTCAAAAGCAATTAGTGAATGAATGGATACCCTTTAACACTAGAAAATTCTCCTCTGAGGAACTATCTTAAAGACATACCAGTGGCTTTATGCATAGAATTATCCAAAGGAAGAATTGTTACAGTATTGTTCATGAGTGCAAAATGCTAAAGACTTCATCAGTGATGCTGTGAAACACAGAGAAAGATACCTGGTCCAGGAAGAAATTAAGAACGATCACTCTAACAGCTAACTATCATTTAGGAGATGAGCAAGGTGTTAAATGTATGATATAAATTCTCTTGTTTAATCCTTCAGCATACATATAATACGCCCAAAGGTCATTAAATGCTATACAAATGTCCTAGTTACTCAAGGAAATGCCCCTACAAGCATGGGTCATAAGAACAACATATATATATATATATATATATATATATGTATATGTATATGTATATGTATATATATATATATGAAGAATGTAAGAAAAGCTCTCCTATAACATTGCATAGTATCTTTTTGTTTTTAACAAACATGTTATACAAGTACCAAGAAGACCATGATACGTAGACTCACATATTCTTGTCCCTAACTGAATCTGAGCACTAGAGAGACTTAACTGCTAAGGATGATGCTTCATATCCGCAAAATGGAACACCAATGTCATTTGCAGGTGTTGTGCTTAAAATTTCTAGTACAGATCTAATGACTCAGACATTAAAGTTTGTATCAATTTAAAAAAATAAAATCTTGCCTTTAGTTTTATCACTTTGTATACTTTTGAAATAGAAATCAAGAAAGCTTTTCTATGAAAACCATGAATATATATTTGTATAAACACATATTTAAGTACATACACATTTTTGAGACCTCTGATTATACACACACACCAATACACACACCCAGTCCTACAATAAAACTGCTAAATACCTCCGTGGACTAGTTCACTGGCCACCCCATTTTTCCTAGATAATGTATGTCCTGAGGCTTGTTTCTCTATGAATGAGGTATATTTGTCTCTCTGGTCTTTTCAGGTTGGCCTAAAGGGCCATTAATCATTCTGTCTGGAGCCCAAGGAGTACCCTCCAGAAACAGAAGGTGCAGTGAGCATGTCAGGCCTGGGCAGCAATGATGAAGGTGCCCATCCACCTGGGCAGAACCAGGCACTGGCAGGCCGGTGATGAAGAGGGTCATTTGCTGCTTCGCTGCTCTGCACTGCAAGTGAGGCCCCACACGCCCACTCACACCCCCAGAGCAGGTCTCTCCCTAATGGCAGAGGAAAGAACATCAGGTTTTTCTCTCAGTAGAAAAGGAACGGAGCCATATCAATACAAAAAAAGCTTCAAGAGGAAGGACCACCCTACAGTAGCCACCCTTCCAAATACCCAACAAACATATACAGCAAATACTGAACTTTTAGAAGGCAACACGCAGACTCCTCTGGTCTTCCTGTTTCACCACAGTCCCCTTTTGTGTAGTTGTTGTGTAGTGTAGTTTGTGTAGTCTCCCTTTTTAGCCAACCTCCATACACTTGGAGGAGTCTTGGAGGAGTCTTGGAGGAGTGGGAGTTCAATTCATAGGTAGGATTTAAAGATTCAATTTAAAGATGGGATCTTCATTTATAGCTCCAGCCGACTTGGGATTTGTGGTGATCCCCCTGCCTCTGCTTCCTAAGGATTGGTATTTCAGGCATGAACCTATATGCCTGGCTCAGTTTAAGCCGCCCTTTCTTCGGTGTTGGTAGACAACAGGCAGAGCCAGGGCCAGCCCAAAGGAACAGAAGCACTGCCTGAAGACATAGCACGGATGCTTCAAGGGTAGCTCCCAAAGGGTGAAGGCCAAGGTGAGCTGAGTGTGTTCAGAGACACACTTCTCGTGGGTGTCTTTTGGTCAGTTCAGTGCTATCGCCCTTATGGACTAATATTAAGGATCAACTAAAAGCCACTTGGACATAGGCATTCCTTCATTTCCCTGTTATGTTTCAGAATAATAATTCTGAAAACAAATTCCCTTTCTCAAGAGCACTTGGGTTGGGGAAGTGGATCTGTCAGACACTTAGCTACCCTCCTCCCCCTAAAATAAGTGTTATCTCCAGGGAGTCAAAGTTGTCAAACAAAGACATTACCCTCAGGAGTCCCGGAGGGTCATCACCTTGTGCCATCCCCTAAGTGACAGCTGGTGCTTGTTCCTACGGTTGCCTATTTAGCTGCCTAGGCTGATGTGAGGGCAGAGGACTTATTTCCTTTCTCACCAGTATTGAAACAATACAAGAACAAGGCATACACAATCGTTTAATGTAAGTTTTAAGTGACATGGGAGTTAGAGAAATAAAGACTTAAAGGAGCAAAAAGATCTCTGCATATATACTTAGCTGTGGCCCAGAGTGAGTAGTCACAGAGAAATATGTAGTCAAAAGTAGGTACGGTTCAGTGGTAAGAAGCCGGGAGAAGTTAGCAAGGCTTACTTGATGGAACCCTATAGCTCTTCAGAGATAGAGTGTCCTGTCCTCTGCGTGTGGGGAAGTCACCTCTTGCTCAGGGCCTCATGATCTGCTTCAGACAAAGGTCAGATCATTCATCCATGGACTGCCTCAGGGAAGCAAAGGTCTGAAATTTCTTCCTACCACTGCTCTTTCACAGAGGCCAGGATACTGTTTTTGGGGGCTACATGTCCTAAATGCAATCAACTGGCCTCCATGCCAATTTGTAACTGTGGTGGCTCAGTGTCGCTGAAACATAAGTCCCTGTCTCTGTCACAAAGGAGCTGTGGCAGCAGCACAAGTAACAAGTGGAGGCAGGTGCCTAAGAGGCCAGCTTGCCCCAGAAGACCTCACTGGCCCAGAGTGGGGCATTTTTGATGGCTTTAGTTATCCCTTCTGGAGGCACAAAGTACACAGCTGCGGCTGGCACCTGGCAGTCCCTGAAAGCAGGGAATTCATTGTTGGCAAATTTGGGGGCCAGTGGGGTTCCCAAAGGACTCTTAGGTCAGGAGCTTTGACTCTTGACGATCAGCCGATTCTACTATGAATAAGGCTTTTTTTTTTTTTCTGTTTGTCTGGCTCACCAAAAGTGAGCCCAGTCATGTTGGATAAGGTGAGGCCTGTGCACTCCTCTGGTCTTCCACCCACTAACCATAAAACACTGGGGCAATTCTCTCCTCTTCTCTGTTCATTCTTGCTTCCCTGTAGATGATGACACAGCTACCTACAGGAAGACAATGGGTGTTGATTTGTTTCCCACTGTGATCCGAGTTTCATACCCAAGGGTTGCGAAATTTAATATTGATCAAGATATGCTCTCTGGTACAACAGTGGCATGAATGTTATAGGAGTAACGAACCACACTCTCTGTCTGGATTTACTGTCTGTTCTTCAAGACAAAACTCGTGTCTTAGCTAAGAACATATGGCTTGGGTAGATCAGTGGCCCTAGGAGAGAGCCTACTGTTACTATCCTGTTCAGTAGCTATAGCATTAAACTGCCTTCCCAGGACTTCTGTTCATGCCCCCAGGTTAGTGCCTATTTCAATCCTCCTCAAGGAAGCTTCCTTTTGCAATAGATGTTGATTAATACGGACACTCACAACTGGTCGATGAACAGAGAATATGAGACTATGGTGTGCTCAGTCATAAATAGGTCATCAATATCAATCACATCCCTTCCTCTCAAGGTTCAGGTATCATCATGGAAGTGTAGGCTTAGAGTTTTTTCTAAACCTACTTTATTTAGGGTTCTTAAAGGCTTCAACCTCCCTTCTGACCCACCAACCAGAGGTATGGGAGAAAGAAAGTTAATAGGAGAAGGGTGTTTAGAAGAAGTTCTTGGAACAATTCCAAGATACCAGCAGTCCAGTCCAACAGCAAACACCAAACACAAATGAGTAGCAGTTGCTCTGTCCAACAGAAACAGCAAGGCTCTGCCAATTCTACATGAGTCAGCAGAAGTGGCTCGAATCAGCCAGAATACCACAAGAAGTTATTTGGAGTTTCTCTCTAGGAAGTGAAGACCAGTGACGACCAGAGAAGTGTTGCACGGCATAGAACAACTTCTCCCTGTTTGGGAACACCACTTATGTTCTTTCTAACCATCACACATCCTTTCACGTGTCTATTTTCAGCAAAACACCAAATGTCCTCTCAATAAAACAGCTTCTAGAAAAATATCACATGACACAACTGAGTTGTTAAGAAACGAGCAATTTCCCCTTCGTGGAAGAGGCAGTTTGTAAGAGCAGAGGTAGTGAATGACTTGAGTGAAAGTGTTATCCGCCCGGGACAGGGTTGTTGCTTACGTGAACTCACAGCAGCTATGACTGACAAAACCAAGGCAGGAAAAATCCAAGCATGGATGGTAGAGAGGGTCCTACAGTCTCACCCCTATTTGAGAAGCTATTGGAACTGATGGCTGATAGGAGAGGGGGAGCCATTTTCTTCAGTTCCCGAGAGGCTACCCATGTTCCAGTAGATGGCCCTATATCCATGCACACACTGACAGCACTAAGTGATCTCAGTGGGGTATTTCTTTTGAAGTACATTAAGTTGGGAGGTGAAAGTAATGGGCAAAGGTTAAAGGAAGAATCAAGGAGATAGCTGAGCAAAACACATTATATGCATATATGAAATTCTGCACCAAAATAAACAAATACGAAAGGAGAACTCAGAAAAAAGCTACCCTGTAACCCTGAAGGTTTATCCAAGTAACTTTAGGGATTCAGATGTTGCCAAAAGACCTCTCAGTAACAGAACCTCCAAGATGAATCAAGATGATAGATGCAGAAAAACAAAGACACGCCAGATAGGAACAACAGATGGGAAGTCAGACTGGGAGAAAATATACAGTGACCGAGGACAGTGGCTTCACCTGCTGATCCCGTCAATAGGCAGAGAGCGAAAGAGAAGCAGTCTTGGCACTAGACAGATTCACAGCTGGGCTGTAACACTGAACTCCTGCAGAGACATCACACAGATAAAGTGTCTGCCCTTCGTTCCTTTAGAGGAGGCCTCACTCCCAGGCCCAGGGTGGCCTGGAACTTTCTATGTAGCCCAGGATTGCCTTGAATTTGAAACTGCCCTCCTGCTCTCAGCCTGAAGTGCGGCCCCTGAAGACAGGATGCTACCTCAACTAGTTGTTTTGCTGCTTGGGCAAAGAATTTGAAGAGCAGGTAGTTAGCAGATAGTGAGTAGGACAATCAGCTACAAATGGGAAACGTGACCTGAACTGACCAGAGGCCATGGATAATGTGGCACAAGTGCGAAGACATGGCTTACAGAGAGGAAGGAATCTGCAGAATCGTCAAGTTAGAAACCTGGCAACTTTGTCTACACCCCAAAAAAGCAAAAATACAAGCAAAGCTACTATTTGGGACACTGGGTCCCAATAAATACTTAGGGTGGTGGCAGTTGTTTTGTTTTGTTTGTTTGTTTGTTTGTTTTGTTTTGTTTTGTTTTTTCTGTGTGAAGAAAGTGAGGCCTTATCAAGGGAGATAACGCAATGTGGCCCTTTTTGTTCTTGTTTTCTTCTTGCTGCACTGAGACCCAGGCTTGTGTTCTTTAGGATCCCGTGACTTAAGGTATTTACCATTATAGAACTTGACTTTGCCAGAAGCATTTTAGTATCAAACAGAAAACAAAAATAGATGTACTTTAAAATGATCCAAGCGTTGTTGTGCTTCTGATGTTTTTTTTTTCTTTTCTTTTTTTTTTCTTTCTGTTTTTCTTTTTTCATCTTCCCAACCACGGTAAAAGAAATTCCTGCCATTTGAAATAATCGCTGACTCTCTGGAGATGCTTTAACAATTAAGCAGCTCTTGTGTGTGGCCTGGCCCTCTGCCTGCCTGGCTAATCTGCGAGAGGCACAGTGAACCCGGAGGCAGCAATAGGAGGGCGCTCAGCAGGTATGAAGAAGGTTCTTTTTCCCCTAAAAGACACAACAACACAAGCTTGCTTTGATAAGCTCCACCGTTTCTCCTCAGCGTGATGTTTCCTTTTGTGCCGGCGAGCTCATGTGGGCCCTGACCTCAACTCTTTTTCCGCACATTTAAAATATTAGCAGGAAGCAGAAGTAGAAGACATTACTCCAAAGGCATAAACGTTCTTTGTCACGTCATTCCTCTTCTGTGTGCTGTGTTCCTGAGGACGGCTGTAACCTGATAACCCTGAAGCTAGGAGAGCAGAGGCTCCGCCCCTCTCCCTGGCAGCTGCCTGGACAGGTATCTGGGAGGCAGCAGAAGGTCAATGAAGAAGACTTGTCAAGATGCATGCAGGCTGAAAGAATTCTTCTGTCTTTCAAAAGGGAAAGGAAACTGTTATTTTATCTCTACATCTATAAATAATTATGTGTGTTAGAAGTAACGATGGGCTTTTTTTTTATGTCAGTGTCAGTGGGCATGCGGAAGGGTTAAATGTATTGGGAGTAGTCAGGTCCAAGAAAGACCAGAGCAGGGTTGGGGATTTGGCTCAGTGGTAGAGCGCTTGCCTAGCAACCGCAAGCCCCTGGGTTCGGTCCCCAGCTCCTAAAAAAAGAAAAAGAAAAAAAAAAAAAAAAAAAAAGGAAAGACCAGACCAGCCTAGGCAGGCAACATATAAAATGTAAACCAAGTTGTTATCTTGCTCTGTCAATTAAAATTAAAATACACATAAAATAAAATATATGCACACCCTTCCCCTGGCCTTTGATTTCTTTCTTTTTCAGGTCTGGAGATTGAATTAGGGCCTTGCACAGAGCACACAGCTGCCTGCTCTGAATTGTGTCTCCAGCAGCCTTTTTAATTTTTAAATTTTGAGACAGGGCCTCCTGAGTTGCCCAAGATAGTCTCGAACTTCCTCTGGAGTGCAAGCAGGCTTGTGGTGTTCCTGTCTTAGTGTCCTGAGCATCTTGGGTTACAGACCTGTACCACCAGACCTTACTCCATGATACATAGCCTTTTAAAAGTGCACAAGTCATTAGTAGTAATTGTGTCCACATTGCTATGCAAACAATATCTATACTAGTGCTTCCCCCTCCTTTTCCTCCTCCTCCTTCTTCTCTTCCTTCTTCCTCTTCCTCTTCCTTCTTCTCTTTCTTCCTCCCCTTCTCCTCCTCCTTCTAATATTTCTTTGTCTTTATATTTCCCCACCCCTTGAGTGTGTGTGTGTGTGTGTGTGTGTGTTTACATGTATTCTGAGAATGAAACTCAAGCTTGTAAGATAAGCACTTTACTGACTGAGCCATCTCCCTAGCAAAAACAAACTCAATATCCATGAACTAGCTTACTGTTAACAAGTTTTCATTCATAACAAGTTTGTGTATTAACTACTGAAATTAATTACACTAAATAAAGACTAAATCTGCATAGTGACACATGTAACCCCATCAATAAGGAAGTGAGGTAGGGGGCTTGCCATGAATCCAAGACCAGCCTGAGCAAGATAGCAAGATTCTGTCTAAAAGGGAAAAACAAAAACAGAACAAAACAAAACAAAACAAAAAAACAAACAAAAAAAAGAACAAACAGAATTGAATCATAGTATCATGATCTTTGCTAATGTTTATTTTTAATTCCATTTATTTATTTGTTTGTTTATTACACGCACACACCATAGAATATGAAGAGGTCAGAGGAGTCAATTTTCTCCTCCTATGGTATGAGTTTCAGGGATCAAACTCATGTCCTCAAGGTTGGTGACAGTGACAGGTGCCTTTGACCCATTGAGCCGTCTCTCCTGATCCCATCCTGCTATTCCTTATGGAAAGCTTCTAATTTGGGGGCATTCTGACTGCCAACTAAACAAGCCTTTTGGATAGCAAGTAAGGGCCTTGGAGCCGAATGAAGCTCTGTAACATTAGCACATAAAACACACGTGTTAAGGTCCAATAGATTGCAGGAGCTGAGCCACAGATGTCTCTGGCGGCCCTTCAACAGCCAGTGTGAAAAAAGAAGCAGAGGCAGTTACAGGAATCAAAAGCTAATCTCCCGAACCCTCTTGAGACCCTGCAGAAAATGAGTTTCAGGCAGGACTGCAAGTGAAGAGTGAAGACAAGAGGTGTGTGAGGGATTAAGACCAAAAGAGCTGGAGGGGAATAAAAATGGATGGCTCCCATGCAAGAATCAAAAGGAAATTTGAGCATCCTTTTAGAGTTCGAGGATGCAAAGAAGAGTATGTAATTTTCTTGTCCCAAGCTTAGGGGTAAGAGAGTTCAAAGGCTCCAAACAGTGTGTTAGGAGATAGAAACAATGTTGATGAGGGGAAGGCTATCTGGATGTGTATGACTGAGTGTGTGTGTGTGTGTGTGTGTGTGTGTGTGTGTGTGTGTGTGTGTGTGTGTGTGGTATATGCATGTTCATATGCATAGAGACCAAAAGTTGAGGTTGGATGTTTTCCTCATTTTTTCACCTTATTTTTTGAGACAGCATCTCTTACTGATCCTGGAGCTCATCTTCTCAGACAGACTAGTTGACCTGCTGACTAACCCTAGGGCTCCTCCCGCTTTCATTTTCCCAGTACTGGGACACACACACACACACACACACACACACACACACACACACACACTACAGTGCCCAGCTTTTCTATGGCTGCTAGAGATCTGAACTCAGTTCCTGAGTTGTGTAGCAAGCATTTTTACCAACTGAGCCATGTAAATGTAACTTTTGCCTAAAGTAAATTTTATCTCAAAGGCATACTGACTCATGCTAACAGGCCTAGGTCTGGAAGCTTCTAGCCTCTATACAATCTTATCTAGGCCTAGAATGTTTTCAGCCTCTGAGACTTAATACCAGATAAGCTCACCCTTTCTAGTTCTTTCTGAGCTCAGGATGTCTGGCTCAACTCAGCTGTTTGGCTCAAACTCCTTTCCGTGCTAACTGATTCAAACTGGCTTCTCTCCGTTTCTTATTGATTTGCTCTGTTTGGCCTCATACTAACTTTGGCAATATTTTCTACTCTCCCAGCTTCTCATTCTCTGATTCTTCTGTCTTCACCTGCATCTAGCTTGTTCTCTTCAAGCTATTTCTGTAAAACCTTTCCAGTAAAACCTGCCTCCTCTCCTCCTTATCTGTCTGTACTGTCTCTCTCTTAAACAGCTTCCTTTTCCTCTCTCTTCTCATGAGAGTTGGGTATATCCTATTCTCTCATATCTTTCTCTGAGTTGCCACTTTGTCTGCCATTCAATTATATATCAGTTTCAAATATGGATGCTTCCTTCTACCAACTAACTTTACCTTCGTAGTCTGGGATTAAGCATGTGTACTACAGGTATGTCTATAATCTTGTCAGGGGAATTAAAGGTATGTGTTATGGGCTAAGCCACAACACAAGTAGAATCAGCCTTTTTTCAGTAAATAACACAATCTAGAAGTTCACAATGTGACCAAATATCCTGTAATAGAATGGTCTCTCCAGTCCTAAGGAATGTTGAGTTGATCATTACATTCTACATATGTGTATCAAACTGTCATACTGTACCTGACAAAAATGTACAGTCTCTATGTATCCAGTAAAGAGGGAAAATTACAAGAGAAATTGTAATTGACATGGATTTCACAGCATCAAGTGGCGAGTGAGTTTAAAGTCAGGTCAAAGGCAATAGGTGTGTGCATGAAGAAGACTTCCTCAGACACTACTAAGCCGGTCTGGGTACAAGAAAAACTCACCTTCAAATCCATTTCTAAGCCAAACACCCCAAGATCAGTATCCAGGGGATCAGTTAACATTTCTGACAGTTTCCTTCTGTCATTGTATAGGCTTCCAGGATTATCTTCTAATGAAGAAAGTCCTTTGGATGCTGGCAGAAGAATCTACTAGAACAAAAATTAGAAAGAGTGTCTGCTTAATGCCAGGAATGAAGAGAGGAAAATCAGTCTCTTACAATAAAGGGCATGGATGTTCTCAAGAGACACTTTTAGAGCTAAAGAAAGAAGATGGTCAAAGGCAGTGCTCAGGGCAGCACTTGTAGCTTAATTTGGAAGGCAGTGTTGCCCTGTCTTCTTTGGCTTCCTCCTACTCCTTACAGTGTTGGGAATGACTCCAGGACTTAGGCATGTAGGCAAATATTCTACCCTGAGCCACACCCCAGTCAGCAATTCCTTTAAGTGCTATAGGAATTCTATGTCCAGGACTTCACCCTCTCTCCATCCTCTCTAGATCAGAGTGCTACACCTCTCCCCAGAATCGAGCACCCTCTTGCTGCAGCTGGGTGGTCCAGAAACCCAGAGAAAAGCCAGGGGCTGCTTCTTTCCACTCCTCTGGCTTCAATTCCCTTCATTGAATTGGGGATTTTTAAGCACAAGCCACAGTATGCACATCGCTCTCTCTCAGGTCGGTAGAGCTGGAGTACTGCTCATGGTCCTAAAACTGCTCCCAGGGCTCCTGAGTTGTGATATCCCACATCTCCTGGGTTTGCCTGGAGGATGAGTTCCAAGGTTACCAGAGGAATCATTTAAGTAACCCAAACTTTGGTTTTTGTTGTTGCTGTGATACTGCCTTTATATATCATGGGAGGGATACGCAATCAAATCAGAGGCAGGACAATTACTAAACAGATTTTTAACTGGAACATGAACCCTTTAGCAACAGGTATATGAGTCTGAGATGGGCTGGATCCCTCTAGCCAAAAGAAACCAGTTAGATGATAAAAAATAAGACATCTAGAAAGAACTAAACCTGAAGCCAAATTAAGGGTCATGGACACTGGAAATGATGGGAATTGAAGCCAGAAGAGTGAAGAGAAGCAGCCCCTGGCCTTTCTCTGGCTTTCTGGACCACCCAGTTGCAGCAAGAGGATGCTGGGTCTTGGGGAGAAATGTAGCATTCTGACCTAGAGAGGGTGAATCCTGGACACAGAACTCCTGTGGCACTGAAAGGAGCTGCTGACTGGGGTGTGACTCGGTGGTAGAAATTTTACCTTGCATGCCTAAGTACTGGAGTCACTCCCCAGCACTGCATTAGGAGGAGGAAGGGGAGGAGAATGATGATGACAATACAAGGATGGTGATGACAACTGTTTGTTTGCTAGGCTGTGATGAAAAGATACCTCGGAACAGGTCATTTAAACAGCAGAAATGTTTATACTCAGAGATCTGGAGGCTGAGCAAGGTGGGTTTCTCCTGTGGCCTTTTCTTGGCTTGAAATAGTGCTGTGCTGATTGATGGTCACGTGACCCCCATATGACCTTCCCTCCATACATAGATCCCAGAGGCATCTTCCTCTTCATAACAGGACCTCAATCCTATTGGGTAGCTCCCACCTTAGTGTCTTTTTCCAACCATAGTCACTTTCCAAAGAAATAGGGAGTTAATTAGGACTTCAACATATCAATTTTGGGGAAGACCCAATTTATTGTGTAATAGGGGCTAAGAAGACCCCTACACAAAGGCCTAGAGTGGCAATTCAGAAATGAAAAAAAAATCATGCTATCCCAGTGTCCTTACATGAGAGGGGAAACTCTGCAGCCCAAGTTTTGTAGGTACAGATGTAATCGTGGAACCTCTCCTTCCTGCAGGGTACAGCAAGTGTGCCTAAGAAACTGACCCGTGGTATTGGCTCAGGACCACTGGTACCTCAAGTCCCCCACCAGAAAATAAAACACAAAAACTTCACCAGAGGGAAAAATTGAAGTGCAGGCTATGACAAAGACCTTTTTCAATCCTGCTGAAAATCAATCCATACTAAAAACATACAGCTTGAGCTGCATAGCAAACTCTAGGCTGCAGGTACATAATGAGTCACTGTCTCAAAGGAAAGCAAGCAATACAAAGCTGAGTTTGACGGCAAACACCCTGTGGTGCTGGCACCCAGGGAACTGAGGCAGAGGAATCATGAGTTCGAGGTCACTCTAAGCTGTTACAGCAAGAACTTGTCAAAAATAAAAAGAAAGATAGAAAACAGCAACAGAGCAAAAATACAAAGACAGAGCCAGCTACTGTGGCAAGTGCGCATGATTCCAGTACTTGAAAAGCTGGTCATCAATTTATGATCAACCTCAGCTAGCTTAGGCTACACCAGATCCTGTATTAAAACACAACAACAATGACGACGATGACGATGATGACGATGACGACAACAACAACAAAAGCCCAGATGACAACTGCTACAAGAGTGACTGCAACAGAGAAGAGGTTTAGTAGACCCACTAGGTTTACCAGGAACTTACTAGAAATGCATAGTCTCAACCCCACACTCAAGAATCAGAGCACTAAGACGGGGCCTTACTCGTATGCATTCTGGTAATCACTCCCGGAGCTCACATGCCAGCTGACAGGTGAGAAACACTGTGACTGAGGAATCAGCTTTTCACCACAATCTTGACGATTCTGCAGATTCCTTCCTCTCTAGAAGCCATGTTTTCGCACTTGTGCCACATTGTCCATGGCCTTCTGGTCAGTGAGGGTCATGTTTCCCATTTGTAGCTGATTGTCCTACTCACTGTTTCTTCTCTGGCAAAGAGCAGCTACCCAAGGTGCTTTCACTGAGCTGTGTGACATGTGCTTTGCAAAATGCTTTCTCATCCTGCTGGTGCTACTTAAAATGGAATGGTCATCTGCTACCCCCAACATGGCTAAATTTAAAATTACAACCATGAAGCAAAGGAAATACCCCTGTAGGTCTGTCCTGGCTTACTGTCTGAACAACAGCTGACTTTGAAGACTTTGCTGGGCTATTGACATCTTCAATTGGAACCACTATCATAATCCACTTGAAACCTCCTGTGATGACCAGGACTATTGACATTATGTAGAAGGAGAGGGAAGGGTCCTGGGTCCCTCAGGGAATCCTCAGACAGTTAACAACCTCCTCCCACCAGAGATTCCAGTCCCTCTATGTAAGAGGTAAACAGTTCCTAAGTTGGGACTTCTCAGTGGTATTACTACCCATTTGTCACCCAGGGGATTTCTTGGTGATTGTAACTGCCAGTGAGTCACCCATAGATAACAAACACATTAGTTCATCAAGGAATCCTTCGGTCTGTTGCTGCTCTCTCTACCTTGGGGCAGATGATGTTTTATATTAACCCAGGAAGAAGTCATATAGTATTTCCAGTCTGTATTTTCACGCTGCAAATCTTTCCCTCTGGAAATCCCTGTCATTCACATGGCATTCATTCTGTAAGGCTACCAGCCACAGGGACTTGCCCTACTGCTGTGTGGTAGTATCCGCTTCTCTAATTACAGCTGCAATGCACTTTTTCCCAAATAAGGTCATCACCCAAGGTACCTCAGGCTTCAGGGATGGAAGATGACACAATTCAACCCATAATAGACACATACAGTACAAAACATACATCTTAAATTGCATGACATTGTAAAGAGAAAGCAATGCCACGTAGTATTTATGGACATATAAACGCATAGTAAATGTGCAAAACATGTGTGAGAAGCAAAACAGCTTCAGGACAAAACCTCCCTCCAGAGGGAGAATAGGAAGGAGACAGAAAGGAGATGCAACTATATTTAACATTCAATTATTTAAAAATATGACAAAACACAGCTAAGTGTTCAGATTGTAAGAATCTGCCTTACTCTGTTTTCTGTTGCTATAACTGTTGCTTACAGCTAATTAGAAGGTAATCTGGCTCATGGTTCTGGAAGTTGGGAAGTAAACCATAACACTATATCTGCTGTGTAGTAGTATGAGGCTTAACTAATTACAGCAATATAATTTCCCAAATAAGGTCATAACCCAAGGTACTAAGGGCCCTCATGCTGCACTATAACATCATGGGCATCACATATTGGGACAGAGCATGCTCCCAAGCTCAGGCTTCTCTTCCCCACCTGACAAAGCTACTAAAAGCGTCAAGGGATTTCTTTACCTTTATTACTGGATCAATTGTGTAGCTCTTCTCTCCAAACTAAGCATTTTTTTTTCCTGAAAAAAGGTCCACAAGACTCAGGAAGCAAAGAAAACCTACAAAGCTCAGGAAGTTCATGAAAGTTATAAAATTCACATGACATTCCCCCCCAATCCCCCTGGATACAAAGGTAGTCAATAGTTCCTAGGAGTGGAGACTCTCTGGTGGAGTTACCTTCAAAATGGGCAGGGAGCTTCAGAGATGCAGCCTCTGTGAATCTTCAAGCATGCTGTGGTAGGGTATTCAGTAGTACTTATGGACATATAAATGCATAGTAAATGTGCAAAATGTGTGAGAAGAAAAACAACTTCAGGATAAAACCTCCCTCTACCTGAGTCACCCATGAAAAATAACCCCAGGAAACTCACTGCTTTATCAAGCTAAACTAGACTTGATTAGAATTATTTCTCTGGTCCATCATCAGTGCCTACAAACAAATACACAGATATTTGTCTGAATTCCCCCAGGAAAAATTATAAACAACATTCAATCTTAAACCACATTCAAAGGTCCCCTTAATATGTGAATTTGAGGATCAAGGTTATAACACATAAACTTAAGGGGACACAACCAGAGTATAGCCATGATTATGATGGCTGTCAACTTATTCTTTAATTTTTTGTATGTCTGAAATATTTTAATATTTTGTTTATCTGAGAATGTAGCAATAGGGAAGAAGTATTCTTTCTATGATGAAGACGAGGTGTTCAGACATGCCCAGAAGTAAAACAATATTAAGTTCCTTCTGGTAAAGGTATCAAGAAGCACTGAGAGGCAGGTGTTACTGAGAGAGGACTTACCTGTGAGAGTTGAATCAAGAACCAGCCTAGACTGCATGGGGATGGAAGGATTCCATGTCCAGCCAGCAGTCACAGGAATAGGACAATGGGGCAGGTTGATACAAGCATAGAGGGCAACAAAAGTTGAAGAGGCACTGCCAAGGTCAACAAGAAAGGCAAGGTTACAACATAGGTGTCAATATAATACAGGTTATCCAGGTCCAGAAATGCCATCCAAAGAGACAGACATTCAAGGGGCAAGTCAAGATGAGTTGACGGAATAGAAACACCACTGGTTCAAGCAAGATAGGGCTAAGAATTCTGTCTGACTTCTAAAGAAGAAGCCATGTTTGCACAGCCCCACTGACAGCTGCAAAACGAACAACCAAGACCCAGCTGTACCTCAGACTCACAGGGAACTGTTCATAGCTTTTCCTGCAACTTGAAGCAAATGCCAGAAGAAGACAGTGCCAAGGAGGAGGTCAGTGGGTTTGCTCTGGTTCACTTCTGAGTGACTGGAAAGACACAACCTTGGTCAGGATCCAGAGCTCAAACTCTTACCATTTCATTTAATACTTCCAGCAATCTGATGGTATTGGCACCCACTTCACAGATGAAAATACGGAGGCTTAGAAAGGGCACATAGACTGCTGGGTAGCACAGGTATACTGTTCCTTTGCTCTTTAGGTTTCGGAGAAAGCTCCCTGCAGGAGCCTCAAAGAAGGGAGAGCTCAGAAGGGAGTTGCCCAACAGAGGGAATGGACAGCAAAGCTGAAATCGAACCTCTGCTGGTCGGTGCCAGTGCTCACAACCTGGGTTGTGCATTATGAGGCTGAATTATGAGGGTCAGTCTAACTCATTGTTAGGCACTGGAGACACATTAATGAACAAGTCAAACACTGTGTGGATGAGTGTTCACTGTTTGAGACGCCAGATCACCCGTCCATCTTAAATAACAAATGAGGAACTAGAGGCTTTTTTTTTCACTATTCTTTTTTAAAGATAGAGTGTGTGTGTGCTGGGATGGTTAGTTGCAAGGCTGGAAGGTGTAATCCAGGAATTGTTCCCCTAGGCAGCTCTGCTCCTAGGCCAGGATTTCTGAAAGACACTTCTAATCATTTTAGAAGGGACAAAACTATAACGATGACCTTTGAATGGCAAGGACAAGAAGGAGACAAGTCCTGATGGGCTGTGTGCCAGCAGGGAGACCCCGGTCTGGCCAAGCACACACTGATTATTATGCTAGCCCGAGGAGGAGAAAAAGTCAATTCAAAAACTGCTTGTTCATGTCATGGTAAATCCTTAATGGTTTTAATGAAAATTCTTCTCCTTCATGAGATATTTTCTATGTTAAAGAAGAACAGCAAATTAATACAGCATTTCCAATAGCCTTTAAGTCAGGTTTAATTGGGGCAATTCCCTTCAGTGAGTCGGAAGATGACATTCATCTTCGCTGCCTGGGTGGAATGTTAAACTAGAGGCAGGGGTGAAATGTCAAAGTAAAATAATGCTAATAATTATTCTGAATGTTACATTCTCCTTGACTTTGGAATTTAAAGGGCCAAAATGAAGGCTTTTTGTCAAAAGTCAAGAAGTCATCTAGAGACGTGGCTGACATTTATGATTAATGTAATCTGGGATTATTAGGAGAGAAATGTAGGCTATGATTAGCTTCTCATATCTCAGTATTTCACTTTTATATTATTATAGGAACCATATAGTATATGGATATAAAAAAATGCTGACAAGCCGTGCATAATCCTAATCTCCTGGAAATTTCAAGAGGAAACCTCTAGGGAGAGGCCTTTTTAATTAAAGTGGCAGTGACCAAATAATTAAATTTATAGCGCCGTCCTGAAAGCGAGAAGAAAATGACCCCATCCAAGGCTAGATAATGATTTCTTAGGCACAACACACGTGTGCACACAAAAGAAATCAAGCCTCTATCTGCCGGGCCTGTCCCTTCAGAGAATTTTCTGGTTCATTTGCGGTGACAGAAGAGAGAAAGCACAGCCCAAGCAGGACCTCAGTGCTCTGCCCTGAGCTGGCAACTCTGCTGCCTCAGAAAAATGAGTCTGCAGCTGAGAGGCCTCTGGAGGAGGAGAGATGGCTTTCAGAGTTGCTGGGGGAAACACAGCCCCCACTGCAAAACCAAGCTACTGCTCCAGGCTGGAGCAAAGGTGCAGGGTAGCCTGCTCCCTAGAACATGGGTCTCTGCTCCAGGCTTCTGCCTTCCCTGGCAAATGCCTGGCATTTGCTTCCCTTACAGAAGCCTGCCTGAATGAAGCCGGAAGACCAGGGGTGTCAAAGAGACAGACAGGGTGGGACTCATTCCAGCAAAGAAAAGAGTCAGGAGTGGATGTGTTAGTGAGAGTGAGGGATGGTCTTCTGAGAGATGGGGAATGAGAAATACAATTCATGACTCCTGGAAGGCCCTGGGTTAAATCTTCCAACACTGAAAAATATAATTAACTCACCAAAAGTGAGAAACTTTATGCCATACAATCAGCCAATCAATCAGTGTGTGTGTGTGTGTGTGTGTGTATACAAATATAGATACATGCACATATATACATACATTTGTATACATACATATAAATACATATAAATATATACTCACACAAAACACATATAAGACATAGAAACATACATGTATATACATATAAACATACATATACAAACACATATACCCACATATAAGCACACACATAATACATACATATGTATTCATCCATACATAGATCCACACTGTAATTATTATAATTCTAATATATGTTCAAGCTTCAAACACATGGTATGGCATACCTAATGTTTATGTAGTGCTAGTTGTATTGTCCACTAAGGCAGAGGAGAGACACAAAGGAAGCGGGAAAAGAGGACTGGAAGAGGGAGATGAAGGAACAGCAGATGTAAAGAAATTGAGAAAAGGGGAAAGCACCAAGACACATGAGTATGGCGTTTGGTACTTCCTGGTGTACATCACTGATGTCTAGCAAGGTCTGATGACCTCTCCAGTGATGAGGAAGAGGATTCTCGAGCTTGGAGTTCCATCAGCTCAGCCACTCCAGAGGTGGTTCTGTGTGCTCACTCACTTCCTGTTCCCTGGGGAAATGTGCTGGCTGCCCCGCAATCAGAGTTGTCTTAGGGAATTAAGAGAGAAATTATTTGAGCCTTGAATGGCTCTGGACATGGAAGCAGGAGGATTTCACTCTAGGCTGGGCTACAGAATGACAACCTGTCCCAAAAAGAAAGAAAGAGAGAGGGGGGAAGGGGAGGGAGAGGAGAGGGGAGGAGAGGAGAGGAGAGGGGAGAGGAGAGGAGAGGAGAGGAGGGGAGAGGAGAGGAGAGGAGAGGAGAGGAGAGGAGGGGAGGGGAGGGGAGGGGAGGGGAGGGGAGGGGAGGGGAGGGGAGGGGAGGGGAGGGGAGGGGAGGGGAGGGGAGGGGAGGGGAGGGGAGGGGGGGGGAGGGGAGGGGAGAGGAGAGGAGAGGAGAGGAGAGGAGAGGAGAGGAGAGATAAAATCCACCAAACCAACTAAGGATGAACAACAACAGTGAAGGTGGACTACTTGAAATGGACTCGTGTAAGCATGTCTTCCATTGTATGTTGCATTAATATGCTTGTGAATACAAGTGAAAGTCATGTGCTTGAAAATCCCAATAAGGCAGAGTCAAATTGGTTCACAAAAACCTTCTACATCAATATAGCCAACACAAAGACCAGCAAAACTTTTAAAGCGTCCAAGTCTGAGATGTGACCATTATCACGGCCCATCTTAATCCAACCCCTCAGACGCCACTGTTGGGAATGTGCTCCCCAGCTGGCATCACTAGAACTTGGAAAGCTGAGCCACAGGGTACCAGGGAAAGTTGCAAGTGGAAAGCTCTCGAACCATCAACATTCATCACTGCCACATGGCAGTGGGGGGCTGATTGTGGCCTCTAAAACTTCCCCTATAGCTCCTTTTGCATTTCAGCATTCCTGGTGACCCTGGAATGTGGTGATGCAGAAGCCACTGTGCTCCTTCCCAGAGAAGCTAGGCAGAAGCAAAAACAGGCTGGGAATGCTAGTCCATCAGCAGAGGTTAGAGAGAAGTGTGGCAGAGAAACAGCTTTGGAGTCTGGTTTAGGAAACTTCTTGGAGGGAACAAGGAGTAGAGAAAGCCTGGAGTGGAAGTGTAAGGATGGGAGAAAGTCCCAAGTGAATAACTGTCTCAGACCCATGGGAATTGGCAAAGACTTCCTCTGGGTGAGGCTCGGAGGAGTAGCAAAGGCTTCCTCTGGGTTTATAAACAATTGAGACGCATGTGCGAAAACTAGCAGCTGCAGCATCTTCCTCCCTGATGACTACAACCCACGATTGTTCCTGAGACCTCACCCCAAGACTAGCTAATTTCCTCAGCAGCCCACAGGTCAATCAATGGCAGTATCAGCCTGAAGTCACAGAACCTGGATGTCACATTTAACCTTTATTTTCCCCTCTGTCCTGGTAGGCTAATGTCCCCCTCAACTTCATACGTAACAGCTTGGTCCCCAAGGTAGTATTTTTAGGAGATGATGAAACCTTCAAGGGGTTACGGCCATGTGCTACTGCTCCGTCATCTTCCTTCCACCTCTTCTTTTTTTTCTTCTGTTCTCCCCTTTGCCTCCTCAAACTCCTCTCCTCCTTCCTCTCTCCTTCTCTCTAAAACTCCCAGCCCCACCTTTCCTTCCACTGCCCAATCACAAACTCTAGCCTTTATTTTACCAATTAAGATTTCACCTGAAATCACCTGAGTGCCTCACAAGGGCACTGTTCTTGAATGAGCAGAATTAGCATCAAAATAGCAACAGCAATCCACAACAACAGGACCTCGTCTCAAAAAGGGTGTGTGTGTGTGTGTGTGTGTGTGTGTGTGTGTGTATGAGTGTATGCATGTGTGTGTGTCTGTGTACTTGTGTGTCTGTGGCATATGTGTGTGTGACTGTGTGTACATGCATGTGTGTGTATATGTATGTGTGTGTGTGTGTGTGTGTGTGTGTGTGTGTGTGTGTGTGTTTAGTTTAGATCCACACCCCAAGTCCACCTGTCCCAAAGTATCCATATGTCATAGAAGAAGAAAGGACTCATGGGGAAGTGGCATACAAGTATCTCTAAGGCTGGTTTCGCTACCTCGGGCCTTCCTTTGGAAAGACACAGACATGTCCAGCTAGAGAAAAAGGAGTTGCAAAAGCTATTTGAGGGTGGGGAAGGGTATCCCCCCTTGCAACCAAAAGGAGGCAGAGTTCTACACATAACTCTTCGAGCTCTAGAATATCAACAGGGACAGAGACCTGCAAGGAGATGGCTGTGGGTAGGTAAAAGGAGCAGAAAGGAAGTGAGGAATAGCTTCCACATGAAGCACTCCTTCTCTGCAGGAGATGTGTGAAGACTGAAGACAGGACGCTCATAAAAGGAAGCTCATTTATGACTTCAGATAAGAGGATCATCCGTTGCAAGATTATAAGAAGGAACTCATCTGCGGCTTGGAAGACCACCAGGCATAAGATTTTAGATCTGAGGGAACCACTGGAAAATTCAAAGTGAAAAGACACAGGCTTGTTTTAGAACGTCAGTCTTGGGAACACATGGAAAAAGTCAGAGCTTTGGCCCAGTGCAATGGAGAGGCCCAGCCCTGCCCCAATGCTAGAGACAGAGCCATCACAGTGTCTGAACTTACAGCTCAGTAATTAAGGCTTACTCACCAAACACTAAGTTAAAAGATGTTTTCCTGATTCCTTAGAAAGCCCATCTTTATTACTTTTAAATATGAAAGCAATGCTATAATAGTAATATCCACAGATACCAGCATCTCTTACAACAGTTTATTAACCCAATAAGTAACTATATTAACACTGATAGGAGATACTCTGTTTTTAATTAAAAATTACATCCTCCAGACTGATAAACCAGTTTATTCATCATATTTGGCCCTGGAACAGTCTCAACTGTTTCTAAACAGCAAACCAAACCTCTAAGGGAAAAGATTTGTCAATTTTATAGTTTTAAAGAATCTGAGACAAATTATGACAACATGCTGTTTTTTTTAAATCAAAACTTGTTTGAGCAATAGAAACATTTGAGCAACATCGTTTTAATAAGTTCATTGTCTCTGAGAGTGAAGAAAGAGAAGCCATTGGGACATCATTTCTAGCATGTGTATTTCTTAAGTCAGATTTAAAGGCCGGGAAATGTCTTAGTGACTAAAGAAAGGCTTGCCATACACATTTAAGGACTAGAGTTCTGATCCTCAGAACTCACATAAAAACCAGACAGGTGTGGTCAACCCCTGTAATTCTAACACTTGGGAAGCAGGGACGGGATCCTTAGAGCAAGATGGCTAGCTAGATTAATGGTGTCAGCAAGCTCTAGGTTCAGTGAGAGACTCTGTGCTGATCAATAAAATGAAGAATAATGGAGGAAGACCTCCAGTGTCCACCTCAATCCTCAACATCCACATACATGCCTGTGAATATGCACTTCCACATGAGCATGTGCCCTGTGTATACACAGTTAAAAATTGAGAGTTGTGAATTTATATAATTGAATGTATTTGTGTTCACTGAGTGGTGGAGATGCCAGACAGAGCATATAACATGTTCTAGAGTTGAGGCCAAGGTTCTCATAGAATGCTCTAGAATCTCATTCTTTAGATTATGGGCCAAATAAAATGGTATGAGTGCTTGTAAGCCATTCACATCATCTCTATCCATTATGCTAGGTTTTGTGTTTGTAAGTATAAAGGGAATGGTAATATTTCTTTGGTTTAGTTTCTGAACTTTAAGTATTCAAAAAGATGAAAGTAATTTGGATACACTAATGCACACTATTATAAGAATGCATTAAACTGTCACAGAGGAAAGCAAGATACTTTGTTTCAGAAAACACTTGTTTCCCTAGCTAGTGTACAATGGCATCAGCCACATAAGAGAAGGACAAGCTAATAGTCACCATTCCTAGGTCATATCCTTCTACGAGCTAATAGTCACTATCCACAGGCCATATCCTTCTATAAGCTAATAGTCACCATTCACAGGTCATACCCTTCTACAAGCTTATGGTCACCATTCACGGGTCACATCCTTCTACAAGCTAATAGTCACCACTCACAGGTCATATCCTTCTACAAGCTAATAGTCACTATCCACAGGCCATATTCTTCTACAAGTTTATGGTCACCATTCATAGGTCAAATCCTTTTATTATTCATTAAATATGCTTACCCACAGAATTATAAAACATCATTTATAAAAATTAGTAATAAAATATTGGTACTAGGTGACAAATACTTGCTAACAAAATTTACTTTCAGAATCAAATGCATGTCCTCAGCATCTGCGTTATTACTCAGTTACACAATCTGTTTTGAAACCCTGTCGGCCAGCTCTACCACCTACTGGAGCAAAAGGGACAAGGTCAGAACAAATTTCAGCTATAGCAAGCATTAAAAAATTATAGTGTGGGTGCTGGAGAGATGGCTCAGCGGTTAAGAACACTGACTGCTCTTCCTGAGAGTCTGAGTTCAATTCTCAGCAATCACATGATGGCTTACAACCATCTGTAATGGGATCAGATGTCCTCTCCTGGTGTGTCTGACAGCTATGGTGTACTCATATAAAATAAATAAATAAATAAATAAATAAATAAATAAATAAATCTTTTAAAAAATTACAAAATAAAATTAAATAAAAATTAAATTAGATTAAAATAAATTTAAAAATTATACTGTGAAGCAAAAAAAATTAGAAAATTTATTGATAGCTCTACCAAAATAGCATCGCTTTGACTATCTAGACTTAGGATGTCTTCAGTAGTATTATTGCAGGTATTAATTTACAAAAAATTCACCCACTGTGAATATATTTTAAAAAAGTAGGTAGGATGGTGCACAGCTGTAATCCCAGCACTTAGGGGCACAGGCAAAACTATCAAGGGCTAGAGAAACAGCCCAGAGATTAGAGTGCTTGTTGATCGTTCAGAGAACCTAAGCTCAGTTTCCAGTACTTACTATAGCAGTTCACCTGCAACTCCAGAGTATCTGATGCCTTCTTCAGGCCTCCTTGTGTATCCCTGAATCCAGTATTCATTCCACTTTTGCTTCCACAATATTTTCTGGGAAATGCACGTGGTTGTCTAAATCACATCACCATCATGATGAAATTCTAGAACTCTTCATTACACTCTCATTGCTGCCACAGTTAATCTTCATTCCCCGCTTCAGTGGCAGTCACTCACCTGCTCTGTTTAAAATTGCCTTTCCCGGACACTTCATATGGTGACCACCGAGTCAAGTCATCTTTCTTCCTTGCCCCATCCCTGCTTAACACAAAGAGTCTAGGGTTCATGCATATTGGCTTGTGTATCAACAATTCATTTCTAAGTTTCTAAAAAGGATTTCATTACATGGACATACCATAGTTAGGATAGTCATTGACTGATTGATGGACATTTGTGCAGTTTCTAGTGGGGCACTCATAAATAATGATGGGATGAATGTCCACATTCAAATATTTGTGGACTTAAGCTTTTACTTCTCTTGGGTGAGTTCATAAGAGTATAATCATTAAATTGCATGTGAATTCTATGTTTAGTCTTCTTAGAAAATGCTAAATTATGTCCTCAAGAAATGACATCGTTTTCCATGCCCACCAACATATTAAGCTTCTTCACATCCTCCTCAACAGGGAGTTGTGAGGATGTTTGACTGCAGTTACACTAGTGTGTGGGTAGTATGGCTTTGCTGTGGTTTTCATTACTGAGAGCCATGACTAGCACTGTGGATGGTCTTTTCAAGTATTTATTAATCATTTGTACGTATTGTTTGGTGAGGTAATTCCTTAAATCTTATCAACTCTTTCA
Organism: Rattus norvegicus; assembly: GCF_021556685.1. Classification (NCBI taxonomy): domain Eukaryota; kingdom Metazoa; phylum Chordata; class Mammalia; order Rodentia; family Muridae; genus Rattus; species Rattus norvegicus. The sequence continues at coordinate 35,251,473 of NC_141550.1, read as the reverse complement.
ATTGAATGATTCTATTATTTATTTGAAAGAGTTTTTTATTACTAATATGTATGTGGGTTGGGTACGTGTGTGGAGGTCAGAGGAGAGCCTTTCAAAACAGTTCTTTCCTTTACTGTGTTCTGGGGATTGAACACGGGTTATCAGGCTTGATAGAACGTGCTCTTACTCACTGGACCATTTCACAGGCTATGGAAGGGTGTGTTTTTAAATGCATTCTACTTATATATGCTCTATACTATAGAAATATAGTAAATTCATACAAATATATGATTATATATTATGATAATAGAAGATATAGGTAATGATACATTAGATGGAAGGTGGATAATAGGTAAAATAAACTAGGTAGAAAGCTTATAAATGTTTATTATGGGTACAAAATATTAGATTTACAAATATTTCTCTTATCCTGTGGATCATATTTATTGTCTTAATGTTGTTTTCTGAAGGCCAAGCACATTTAATTTAATGAAGTGCAAATTATATATTTTTTAAAGTAGATTGCAGCTTTGGTGTTCATTCTGGAAATCATTGAGTAGCCTATGTTCACAAAGAGATTCTTCTATACTGTTTTCAAAGAGTTGAGAATATTAATTGTTGCATTTAAGACCACGATCCAGTTTGAGCTGAAATCTGTGTATGATGTAAAGTTCATATGGAGGCAATTCCTTTGCTTGCTTCTTAAGGATAAAATTGCTAATTGTTGAAAGGACTGGTCTTTCTCCCACTGACTTTTTTTTTTTATTAAAAAGCCAGTAGACCATCAATATAAGAGTTAATTTGGGGACGTTAGCTTTTGTCCTGGCTCCATTTGTCTAGCCTACACTGATCGCACAGTCTTAGCTGCTATACTTCCAGTTTAGAAAACTGAAGTACACAAAGAGTTTGGGAATGAGAAATAATCCAATTTTGTCCTTTCTTCAAAACTAGACCATTTCTGTCAATACTAGACCATGTACATTTTCAGAACATTTAATTTTTTTTATCTTTATTAACAGGTATTTCTTATTTACATTTCAATTGTTATTCCCTTTTTCAGAACATTTAAAAAGCAACATATTAATTAATTTTCACAAAAATGATAATCTTGCTGGGCTCTCCATAGGGGCAATATTCAGTTTTTGATTTATCAGTAGATAATTGTCATCCTGACAATATTGACTACTCCCATCCAAAAACATGGGATATATGCCTATTTATCTAGAATTTAAGTGCCTGTCATAATACAAACAAATTTGAACAGTGTCTGCCCACTAAGCCAGCTATATAGGAAGCAGTGCAAGGACAATTTCATTCTGGGGACAGGGTTAACTACACTTGAGAGGACAAGTAGTAAATAATCCCAGGATAGTTAATCAAAAGACAAGGGAAAACCCACACTACCATAACAAAATAACATAGATTAATAAACACTGCTAATTTATAACTTAATACTAAGGTTTCAATTTAACTAATAAAAAGACAAAGACTAACATACTGGACTAAAAATGGGATCTATCTTTCTGTTGCATCTAAAAAACACACCTCACCATCAAAGACAGACACCATTTTAGAGGAAAAGAATTGAGGCAGCAGCTCTCTGCTCCCAAACCCCGTGGGAGAGAGACCTCACCGCCTGATCAGGTGGGCACTCCTGAGGCTGCAGAGCGGAGGAGACCACCAACACTGCCCACCCCTGCCCACATCCCTGGCCCAAGAGGCAACTGTATAAGGCCTCTGGGTTCCCGTAGGGGAGGGCCCAGGAGCGGCAGGATCCCTGCGCCTGAGACACCGCTGGAACCTGAAGGAAACAGACCGGATAAACAGTTCTCTGCACCCAAATCCCGTGGGAGGGAGAGCTAAACCTTCAGAGAGGCAGACACGCCTGGGAAACCAGAAGAGACTGCACTCTGTGCACATCCAGACGCCAGAGGAAAACACCAAACGTCATCTGGAACCCTGGTGCAGGGAGGCTCCCGGAAAGAGCGGCGCAGATCTTCCCAGTTGCTGCCGCCTCGGAGAGGACTTAGGCAGTACCCCACGAGCAAACTTGAGCCTTGGAACCACAGGTAGGACCAACTTTTCCCCTGCAAGAAACCTGCCTGGTGAACTCAAGACACAGGCCCACAGGAACAGCTGAAGACCTGTAGAGAGGAAAAACTACATGTCCGAAAGCAGAACACTCTGTCCCCATAACTGGCTGAAAGAAAACAGGAAAACAGGTCTACAGCACTCCTGACACACAGGCTTATAGGACAGTCTAGCCACGGTCAGAAATAGCAGAACAAAGTAACACTAGAGATAATCTGATGGCGAGAGGCAAGCGCAGGAACCCAAGCAACAGAAACCAAGACTACATGGCATCATCGGAGCCCAATTCTCCCACCAAAGCAAACACTGAATATCCAAACACACCAGAAAAGCAAGATCTAGTTTCAAAATCATATTTGATCATGATGCTGGAGGACTTCAAGAAAGACATAAAGAACTCCCTTAGAGAACAAGTAGAAGCCTACAGAGAGGAATCGCAAAAATCCCTGAAAGAATTCCAGGAAAACACAATCAAACAGTTGAAGGAATTAAAAATGGAAATAGAAGCAATCAAGAAAGAACACATGGAAACAACCCTGGACATAGAAAATCAAAAGAAAAGACAAGGAGCTGTAGATACAAGCTTCACCAACAGAATACAAGAGATGGAAGAGAGAATCTCGGGAGCAGAAGATTCCATAGAAATCATTGACTCAACTGTCAAAGATAATGTAAAGCAGAAAAAGCTACTGGTCCAAAACATACAGGAAATCCAGGACTCAATGAGAAGATCAAACCTAAGGATAATAGGTATAGAAGAGAGTGAAGACTCCCAGCTCAAAGGACCAGTAAATATCTTCAACAAAATCATAGAAGAAAACTTCCCTAACCTAAAAAAAGAGATACCCATAGGCATACAAGAAGCCTACAGAACTCCAAATAGATTGGACCAGAAAAGAAACACCTCCCATCACATAATTGTCAAAACACCAAACGCACAAAATAAAGAAAGAATATTAAAAGCAGTAAGGGAAAAAGGTCAAGTAACATATAAAGGCAGACCTATCAGAATCACACCAGACTTTTCGCCAGAAACTATGAAGGCCAGAAGATCCTGGACTGATGTCATACAGACCCTAAGAGAACACAAATGCCAGCCCAGGTTACCGTATCCTGCAAAACTCTCAATTAACATAGATGGAGAAACCAAGATATTCCATGACAAAACCAAATTTACACAATATCTTTCTACAAATCCAGCACTACAAAGGATAATAAATGGTAAAGCCCAACATAAGGAGGCAAGCTATACCCTAGAAGAAGCAAGAAACTAATCGTCTTGGCAACAAAACAAAGAGAATGAAAGCACACAAACATAACCTCACATCCAAATATGAATATAACAGGAAGCAATAATCACTATTCCTTAATATCTCTCAACATCAATGGCCTCAGCTCCCCAATAAAAAGACATAGATTAACAAACTGGATACGCAATGAGGACCCTGCATTCTGCTGCCTACAGGAAACACACCTCAGAGACAAAGACAGACACTACCTCAGAGTGAAAGGCTGGAAAACAACTTTCCAAGCAAATGGTCAGAAGAAGCAAGCTGGAGTAGCCATTCTAATATCAAATAAAATCAATTTTCAATTAAAAGTCATCAAAAAAGATAAGGAAGGACACTTCATATTCATCAAAGGAAAAATCCACCAAGATGAACTCTCAATCCTCATCTTCGATTGGTTTATATACAAGTGTGCAATTTCTAGGCTTGAAAGTAAAATGATGCTATCTGGTGCTGGATAGAGGAGCCTTATTTTTTATTATGGCAGCTTGCTATTTTTGTAACATGGTGATTTGGTTGAACACAATAAAGTACAGTAGTAACTGATCTCCCCCTCTTCCTGGATGAGTGAGGAGATGATTAAATGTTGATGTCAGCATCCATGAGCATATTCAGATGAGCTTCTGCTTCTGTTGAAAAGGATGCTGTGTTTGATTGTGGTCCGAAGCTTTGAAGCACTACTTGGCATCTCCTTCCTTGGAGGTCTCACTGTTTAAACATAACAGATTTGATAGCTTGTTGGTAAGGTGAGGTCCAGCTTGTCTCCACTAGGTCATCTTCATGTGAATCCGGTGGTTATACGGTTTTGTTCTAGGGATATTTCATTTTTTTAATAACGGTTTTAGCTGACATTCATGGAGAGAATGAATCCTTAGAAGTGTGCCACTAGTGAAAGGAAATCCTGTCTAGAGTATGTTTCTTTACAAAGCTGTGTCACACCATCCTTTGGGCCCTCTGCTGGAAAAGTAGAATCAAGTCTCAAATAATGCCTTTTAAATTGTATCCTCTAGTATTATAGATGTAGGACAGTACCGTACATACCTCTGTGGATGTAAAATAGCTTGTACCTGCTTTATGATACGTAGTAGTGACCGTGCTTTATCAGAGCTGTTTTTAATGATGTTGCTCAGAATGTTTTCTTTCCAGATGATGATTGAGAAGCTAATTTAAAAAAAAATGGTGCCAGGTACCACAAGAGTAACAGAACTGTGCTGTTTTCTCGGGTTTTGATTTTTTACTTTTTTTTTTTTTTAATGGAGTGTGCTGGATGTCTCTACAGTTTTGTTCAGATGACTGCAGAACCTGGAAAAGCTGTTGCTGCTGTTGATGCATAACACACTGCTATTATTGGTCTTTTTATATAAATATAAATATATATATACAGATATATAATTTGAATATTTTGAAACTTTAGCTGTGCTGTCAACTTTCGAAAAAAGTATCCCCGTTTACTGTGTTGAGTTGGCACTGTACAGAAATTAACAGCCATATTGGTCTAGAAATGTTGAACTTAAGTTTTTTCCATTTGTACAGGGGTAACACACTGTATTAAATATGTAAGGTCTTATATACGTGGGTTTGATTACAAAAACTAATAAAGTATTCTCTAAATTAAAAAAAAAGAATTGAAAAGGGTGTTCTAAGCAAAGGGAACTGAGAAGCATCGGGGACGGCTACCTTAATCTGACAAAAAGACTTTAAAGTAAAACAATCAGAATAGACAGGGGAAGATACTACATATTCATTAAGGAAAAAAAAATCTACCAAGAAGATATTTTAATTCTAAACATCTATACACTAAACACAAGTGTATCTAACTTCATAAAAGAATCACTACTACAGCTAAAATCATACATTGACCTTCATACAGTCAGAGTGGGCGACTTCAGTACCCCCACTCTCTCTCTCTTTCAGACGGAAACTAAACAGAAATATATGGTATCAGGTGGGGTTTCAATTTGTGAATCAAGCCTTAATCCAATCTCAAAATGTTTGGCTGTTCCCATGACGTTTGTGCCACTATTGCATAGGTGAACATGTCTTGTTACTGTATCTCGCAACCAATTCATCCTCTTCCTGGAGGCCTGAAAAGGAAGCTACAAACAATAAAAAAAAAATGCCCTTAGCACTCTGTTGTCTCTTTGCAACCTATCCTTTGCTGTCTCTTTAAACTACTTTGCAATTTGTATGTACTTTTCCAATGCTTTGAATAAGGTGGCAAAAATCTGGAAACAAGACCACTGGTTACTCTCTGTCATGAAGATTTTATTTCCTCTGAGCATGTATCTAGAAGAGACATGCTGGGTCTCTAGTAATATTAATTTATTTATATACTATTTTATCTAATGACACAGCAGTTCAGTATTTTCCATGGTTGCTATTTGCATCGTGTATCTTTTTCCTACCATTTTTACAATAAATCGGTTGGTGTGTTTGTTGTTGATAGAATATTGCTACATCTTCATTTTTTTCATCTATTCTGGAAACTGCTGCCTTTGGATTAGTCTGTTTACATTTAATGCAATCGTTAGTTTAGTTGAATTTATGTCTGCCTTTTGAAATGTATTTCCCATGTTTGAAAACATTTGTTTCCAATCCATCCTTTGTAAGTTTCCCCTGTGCTGCATCTTTCTGATTGTTACTTTGTCTCAACTGTTACTTTACAATGGTTGTTTTATAGTACTGCGGGCATTTTTGTGGATGTTATTCCATAAAACAGGATTTCATATAGTCCAAAAGACCTTGAACTCTCTGTGTAACCAACATTAAAGTTCTGCCCTTTCTGCCCCTACCTCCTGAGTGCTGGGACTACAGGTGTAGGCCACTAGCCTCACATAGAGCCAGTCACATAGAGATCGTATAAAGCAAGCTCCTTAGGTTTCATTGTAATTTATTTCCTTCTGGGAAAACACAGCCATTTCTTCAAAAACTCCATTTCTGCCCTCTTCCACTGCGCCATTAACATCATACGAACTGTGCACATCCATGTTGTGTGTGTCCCACCAACTGTAATTATTCCTTTTACAACTTTAAATAAGATAAATTTGTACAATCTTTTATGTTTACCCACGTATTCCCCATCCAACCCTTAACTTTATTTTCTCCCCCACAAATTCTCTACCTCAACCTCCTGGTTTCCTTCCTGAAAAGCGGCCCAGCCACAGGAAAGCACCCTAAAAAGATGGGCTTCTCCTGAGTAAGGTTTCTGTTTGAATAGCTACGAAAGGAAGGAACTTGCCTGGACAGCTGCCAAGCACCATCTTTCGAAGCATCTTCCTGGAAAGCAGCTTCCTGTCTATCGTTAAAGAGGCCACCGAGCTCACTCTTCTGCTTTTGGGGAGCTTCGCTCCAACCTCACCTTTGGACAGTTTCTGACCTGCTTCAGTGACTCCGTCTGCTGCATATTTCTGACAGTTGCTGTTTCCTGTGCCTCTGAATAGTAGATTTATTTCCAAGGTGCCATTACTTGGAATAGTCTTTCCTTGTACTTTGAACAAAAGGATTAGCAAGAATATATTTTCCTAAGGTACAAAAAATGAACTGGGACTTAAATCTGTTGTCAATATCAAGCTAGAAAGAAACCCTTCTATATTCAAAATATTCACCTCTGGGATAGTTAATAGAATTCTTAGACATCTAAGTTTTCATTCCACAAAATTTATAAAACCATTATTCTTGGGCCTGATAAAACTTGATTGAATATTTCACTAAGATATAATAATCATGGTTTCAGGCCATCACAAAGAAAAATATTCCAACTTGTCATATCTCTTTAAGTATATGTGCAAACCTATGTGTGTAATTTCTTTGTCACTAAATACATATTTGTTTTCTATGTCTTACCGTTATTATTGCTGCTAGCTTGAGGTTTCTAAGAATAGCTCCTAGCTTCCTAGCATTTAAAATATGAATCTAATGTCTATGGTTATGACATTTTTGATAAAAAGGTCTGTATAATTCAGGGGAGGGAAGGAGAGAGAGAAAGAGGGAAGGAAGCTGGGCAGAAACTTGAAGACAAAAAGCATAACCTAAGAAATGCTAAGTGAGAGGTTCAAAGATGTCACCTGTTTCTGAGTTGTTTGCTTCATCTAATTACTAACAAAGAAACAATGTGAGCCCTGGATGGAAGGGAGTCTAGAGAACGGTTCAGAAGAAAATCTAAAGAAACTACCTATTAGTCAGTCACCAAGGTGCTATAATTAAAAACAAAAAACAAAAAACCAGAAAAGGAAAAAAAAGTCTTTTTCCCCCTACACAAAAGACCCGTTGAAATGGAAGCAAGTGGTATCTTCAGGAAAATAGAAAGGGCTTGATGCGGAAAATAGCCAACATCCTACACAGTAAGACTTTGTTATTGGCAAACAGAAAGCAATAGTTCAAAATTTATCAAGCTTATCAGTTCCACCTAATTAAAGCTGTAGCCCAGAGGGTATGGGAAACAAAACTCTCATGACTCACTTCTGAGCTCCTGCCTCAGTGAACCTCAATCTCTCTTCTGCGATGTGCGGGGTGGTGCCGGCTCGTCCTGACCTCCATCAGAAGGCAACTGCATGGAAACACTCAACTCCGAGGAGACTCTGAAGGGAATTACGTAGTGATTACATTCCTGTCATCTATGACAGAAACGATGCATGACATTTGTATGTGATCCTTTCTGGAAAAGGGTCATCAGAGGAAGCTGGGAGGATAATTCGAGAAGTCCCATCGAGTATAGCGATGCCATCTCCCACTCCTTTTGTTGAAAATGAAGACCAACAGTTTCCCAGGAAATCTCCCTTCTCAACCCAGAAGACTTGAGTGTGAAAGTTGTCCGTTCTTCATGGTAGTTGGATATCAGTGACAGAGGCTCTCAGAAGCTCAAATTAGAAACAACGGAAATGGAAGATGAATGTAAATTCAGACACCCACACCTCTGTTCCCTTCACACTTCCCATCACCCTAAACTAGCTTCCCCTTGCGAAGACACTTCTTATCCCCGTCTGGTTCCTATGAAGACATGGGCATTCTCCAGCACTCGAGACCTGAAAATTATAACTGATATCTCTTCCCCCCCTCCTCTTCCCCCTCTCTCCCCTCTCCCTCTATGCCTTCCCCTTCTCTCTCTCTCTCTCTCTCTCTCTCTCTCTCTCTCTCTCTCTCACACACACACACACACACACACACACACACAAAACATACACACACAACATACACACACACACACACACACACACACACACACACACACACACACACGCACCATGGTGGATAGATGGAGGAAGCAGGTGCCCAGGAGAACAGGATCTGTGATTCCATGATTCCAGCTGCATGAATCGCTGCCTAGATACTGAATTCATCCAGAAGAGTCAAGTGGAATAAGTTGGAGCCCAGAAACATGCCTCTCCGAAGAATCAAATGCAGGAAGATGTACAAAAATCCCAAGGTTCCTACCCAGTGTTCAGTCAATTACTAAGAACCCAGAAAGGTTGAGAAAAGGTCACCTGAAAAGTGGGGCTTATGCTAAGCACTGACTTGGGAGAAAACTGTTCTTCACTTAAAACAGGCTGAGGATGCCTCAGGACCTGTCTTCCTTCAAGGTGGCGAGGACCCCATGAGCCATGGTTCCCCTGCAATGCCCTCATACTATGTGCAGCCCAAGTGTGCTCTTTAGGAGCCAATAGGCACTAAAAGAGGAGACAACCTGGAATGACAAATTCTCAAGCTAGACATTTCCAGAGCTTACTCATCTCCCTTAATTAGATAAATAAGGAAGTGGAGTGCTTCAGTGAATGATACCCTTTCCCCTCCCCAGTTACCCCAGTAAGACTGCAGGGGCTGGAGATGGCTCAGCCGATAAGAGGATGTCCGTTCCTGCACAGGACCTGGATTTTATTCTTCAGCTCACAACAGCCTCTAACTCCAACTCCAGGGATGTAGGATGATGTTATTTTGCAGATGAAGGCAGGTACAAGATAGAACGAGGCCTGTCATTGGATGAGAAGGAAGGATGGGCGGGAGAAAAGTTTTACAGAGAGGAGGAGACTGGAGCAAGGAGAGGAGAGAACATGGAGGCAGATGTTAAGATTCCTCTATGCACATTTACAGGTTGTTATGAATATTCTTAAGGGATGGATGTGTACAGAGCTTTGTAGGTCTAGGTGGGCAAATTATATATTATCAATTGGATGAAAGGTTATTGCGTTGTGCGTTCTTTCATGTGGCGATTTAATTGAATTCAAGAGAGTATGTGTTCCACCACAGAATTGGAATGTGTATGTCTGGCATGGTGGCAACCTGTCTTGGGAACTAGATGGGTAAAGAGATTGTTGCCAGGGTCAGAGAGTAGCCATCAGCAAGTGATGTGGGATAGAGCAAAGGTGGGGAGATGGTTTGCTGACTGAGATGAAGATATCTACCAGATATCTTGGGGTACTGTGTTGCCAGATCTAGTGAGGGGCAAAAGAAAGCCCTTTTAAAATAATTGTACAGCAACACAGGGAGATCCCATGCCTCTGTCCTCCATGAGCACATGCACTCATAGTACATACCCCTACACAGATACACACAACTCCACACAGTTAAAAAATAATGTAAACAAAAGAGAGTGACTCAAGTAACTGTGAGCAAAATGGAACACCCATCTGAGCGCTTTGCACACTTGCAGTCCTGTGGCGTCTCTCCCCACAAGATGTTTGGAGCTTCTTCCCTCCCACATTGATCTGGTTTAGGTTTGAGCACACACTAGCCAGGTCCTTTCCTATCTCCTTAAGGGAGAAACACGTTAATCCATGCTGTGAATGATCTAGAGTCAAGCCCGTACATTGGCAGTGTTCCTTGTAAGTCCATGTTCTTGTGAAAGTGTTCAAGACCCAGAAATTATAGATGAAGTGTGATATAATGTGTGTATGTGTGTGTACGTGTGTGCACATGTGTGTGCTCATGCATGTACACATACACAAATATTTTCCTTGGAAGCATTTTTAACTTGTCTATTTATTTTTAGAAAATCAGTATGATTATTGAAGCCATGGTTTCCAGAGACACCAGAGGCTAGGTCCCAAGTCCTCCTGAATGACTTTGTAAGCAGTGGCTTGAGGCCAGCCAAGATGAGAGTATCCAACACCAACCTGTGGAGAAAATACATTTCAGGGGAGAAAAAACATTCATGTGTCAATAATAGTCAGTCATAGTATGAGCCCCAAATATAAGTGAAAGGGGAATTTTGGCATTCTTACAAAGTTAAGTGGAAAACCTTATGAAAAGTCTCAGAGAGGAAAATAACCATTGCAGATAAAGGGAACTAAGATGACTGTCAGCTGGTGAACACTGTCACCACAGACTCTTCTCCTGGCTTGCAACAAAGTTGGAGTTCTCCTGCTAAATACTGCTTTTACCAGTGTTCTTACTTCTCAACCAGCCAAGGGAGGTTGTCCCTTCTATTCTGTAAAGAAATAAATGTTACTTTGCTAAGGAATGGAAAACCTGTGGTCACATTTATGCATTCATTTATTTTTAGGAATGCTGTTTACATCCTTCGCGTTTGCACTATCTTGGCAAGAAAAGGAATCCAGGCCTGTGGAGGTGACCATGCTGGTAAAGTGCTTGCCTTGCAAGCTTGAGGACCTGAGATCTAACAACAGCACTTGGGGGATGGCATGGTGACACATACTTACCATCCCATCACTAGAGAGGTAGAGACAGGCAGATCCCTGGGGCTCACTGCACAGTCGATCTAGTCTACTTGGTGAGGCTGTCTTTATATAAAGTGAGGGCATGGGTGCTTCAACGTATGGTTCACAGGAAGGTTTTGATTGTAGATGTGATGGGCATCTGGAAGAGTACAGAGCAGGGAGAGAAAGTGGCAGACTAAGATAGCCAGCAGACTGGAACAGGCCAGGAGGAGAGAGAGAGAAAGAGAGAGAGAGAGAGAGAGAGAGAGAGAGAGAGAGAGAGAGAGAGGAAGAAGGAGGAGGAGGAGGAAGAGGAGGAGGAGGAGGAGGAAGAGGAGGAAGAGGAAGGAGGAGGAGGAAGAAGGAGGAGGAAGAGGAGGAGCCCTTCCAGAGAGAGGGACCAAGACAAAAGTGGACAAGAGGACCGAGAAGGCGCATGGCTGAAGTGGCAGAGTTACATGGAATAAGAAGCTGGAGGAGGGAAGCCCATGAAAATTTTATGGTAGATGGCTGGGTGAGCCAGGATGCCATGGACTTTTGTGATGCTGAGGGAGCCTGGAGGTCAGCATGTGCTTTGCTAATAGGCACCACAGTCAGCCATTTGTCCTTAGTTTCTTTTGGATCTAATAGTCTCTGGCCTCCACACACATGTACATTCAGGCACACACACACACACACACACACACACACACACACGGAATGCATTGTAAACAGGACTTGTAAGAAAAAGAAGCTCTCCTCATCAAGCATTTCTGAAGTGTCCCAAGAAGCTATTCTCTGGGACTTGGATTGCAACTTTGACTTTCAAACCTTTTCAATATGTTGGCAGTGGAATGTCCTGGCCCTTGCCCATCTGCAGGGCCAGCCCTCAACAAATGTGTCAAGAAAAACAGTTGCCTTCCTTAGTCGAGGCAACCTTTATAGCTTTGGGCTGCTGAAATTGAGTCTGACAGCCATTGGGTTTGTGGTTCTCAAATCATATTGTCTGGCTGGCTGTAAAAGCCTTTTAACACAGCCCATCCCTCCTTTTGGCTGCTACCATGCTATGGTGGAAACTGCAGATCTGAAGTGAAAGCACCTCCTTTGTCTCCTCTGTCAGGGGTAGAGAAAGTGTGAACTGCAACACTAGCTGAAGAATAAAGGGCTTTATCAAACAGTAACACCACTGGTAAGTGATTTGAAAAGGTAGGGAGAGGCTACTCCGCATGCATGCAACTGAGGTGCTTGACTTTTCCCTCTAATCCAAGGCAATGTTTAAGACAGAGTGAACAGCCCTGTCTCTTAGATGAGAGACAAGGTTATTATCACAGAACTCGCCAAATGTGTATTTTAAACGTGGACAGTGCTTCCCTGAGTTATATGACCATATAACAAATTGACCTACTTAGCACTAAAAGAAAAGAGATGACTGAAGAAAACTTCAGTTTCTTCATGCAAAATGTTCATTGTTAGAAAAAAAGGAAGAGGAAGAAGAAGAAGAGGAAGAGGAAGAAGAGGAAGAGGAAGAAGTAGGAGGAGGAGGAGGAGAAGAAGGAGGAGGAGGAGAAGGAGAAGGAGAAGGAGAAGAAGAAGAAAAGAAGAAGAAGAAGAAGAAGAAGAAGAAGAAGAAGAAGAAGAAGAAGAAGAAGAAGAAGAAGAAGAAGAAGAAGAAGAAGAAGAGATGTTGTTTGGTTCACAGTTGTAATCAGTCGTGTAAGAGATCACTTTACACGGGGACTCCCACAAGGCCTTCTAAGGAGCCAGGAACCACGGACTCTATTTTCACATATGCCAGAGAATTGATTTCAATCCTTTCTACACAATTTGCAGAGCTCTGGCTAATGCAAACCATACTGGTTTAGCTCAGAAAATTGCAAACGCAGAATAACTAAGGCTTTTCATAAAATGTTCCCTCCCCAGCCTGGAGTGCAGGCACCTTGAATCATGTTTTAACATTTTGGAGTGTCTCAGAGACAAATCCCCAAGGTGCCACTTGGTCACGAAGATTCAGCTTCACCTGGACTATCTTGAGAGAATCAGTACTATCCTATAATCAACACTACCACCACCCCACCACCCCCATTCCCCCCTACTTTAGACCTGATGTGGTTGTCCCCACTTGGCTTCTTTCTGGCTAGAAAAACTTTGGCCAGTTCTCTGTTTTTGTAAAAGCTGAACAGAAGAGCTCAGGAAGATTCGGTCTGACAGCTAGCAAGTTTGTGGCCTTCAAATCACATTGTGTGCCTGGCTGTAGAATTCTAATATTATAATCAAGACATAATGTTTCTGTGAAATCTAATTTGGGCCAAGTAGTTACAAGCCATGGGCACTGTCAAACAAGAAATTTCATAATTCAAATAGACCATTTATCCATTTTCTGCATTTTGGGAAGGTCCGGGATGAGATTTGAGATTTTACATTATCTTCTGTGCCCATTGAAGCACCGTGTGGTGGTCAAAGTATCTATCTTAGCTGTGGTGATCTCTGCCTTGACCAAGGAGTCTGGGTGCCCCTTTCCCACCAAGCAAATAAAAAGCCATCTGAAAGAAAGCCTGGGTGCTGTGAGGGTGTAAGATAGCAAAATGATATCCTCTTCCTCTCCAGAAAAATTCTTAAGCCACCAACAGCAAAGACAAGGAGAAACGGGCTATCTTTGATGAAACCAGACACATCAGCAACTCCAACAAACATTTCAAGTCAGAGCAAATGGAAAAGTGGTTGTTGGCCAGCGTCCTGCAGAGGCAGGGAGGCTTAAACCTGAGTGCTGGTAGGGATGACAACGTTGAGCGATCAGCCAGTCAGAAACCAGAAATCCACCTCCTCAGAAATCCCAGGTGCCCAGCATTGGGTGAAGCTTTCATCTGGATACGTGAGGTATACAGTCACAGAGGGGAGTGAGAAGGAAATGGGCAGGAATTCAGTATGGGAGGCTATGTGACATCTCTGTACTGAGGAAAACCTCCATTGTGGAGAGAAGGATCCACAGTTAACTGCTCTGTGCCACATACCCCTCCCCTCCCTGACCCAAGAGATACATGAGCCATACAGAAAACAAAGGAAAATGTTGGATATTGCATTTAAGAATCAAGAGTAAGACGATACTTTCAAATACTAAGGCTAAGTTAGGAAAAAAAGGAAAAGCCAGACTTATAAACTCAATAAGGCATAAGAAAATAAGGTGGGTTTTTTTATTAATTAAAGAGGACAGGTAATAGGAGTTAATGACAAAGCAATTGAAGAGTGTGCAAGAATGCCCAGCACTTGGATAACGGGGGGAAGCGTCTACCTCAGACACAATATAACCACAGTAAAACATAATGCAGCACAATATACAGGCATGTGTTAAGAAGTGATAAAGCTAAATTGGGAAGGGAAGAGAAGGGGGAAAAAAGAAGGTTTAATAGCTCAAGATGCTCATATTTCAGAATAGGAATTAAACAACATCAGAAATTGGCCCACTAGGAAATAGCATGGTGGGTGACAGCAGCCACACTCCAAGGTGATCCCAGCATACTGTGACCTTCTGTTCCTGATCCCCATAAGCCTGTGTCCTTTCCGTGGTCCTGAAGCTGAAACCCAAGGCCTAAGGAACACGGGAAGCTATTCAACCAACATCCCTGGGCAACGTATTCCCATTGTTTAGGCCACTCAGTTCTTGACATTTTGTTATGGTAGCCTGAACTGACTAATAGACACCTGGTTCTCCTGTGTGTTTTGTTGTAGATTATAACATTTTCTAATTTTGTTTTTCTTTTCAAAGAAGTTATTTTACTACTGGAAATGTCTCATGGTTGAGAACAAAGAATCTAAGCGCTTAACATTGCTCAGCACAACCACCAGAACATGCTGTGGCTGAGTGAAAGCATATGTATCAAGCAAAAGAAGAGGGAAAAGCAAAACAAAGCCAGACCTGAGAACAATACATACTATCAGTTGCAAGGACAAAAGCGTTATTTATTATAGAAAAACTGCACACAGGCTCAATGTCTGATAACTATATGAGAATAATTATATAACAGCCACATATGAAAATGCTATATGATAGTTATTTTAAACAATTTGAGCAGACATATTAACACCCTAAGAAAACACTAATAGCTAAGGAAGAAATGCTACAAAATAATAGAAGGAATACAAAATCCAATATGGGAGTGTGTGCATTTATGAGTGAATTCTAGTATTTTCCCTGATCCATAATATTCACAGATCATGGACAATGTGCCCCAACTGTAGATAGCATTGGCTCTCAGGAGCTAGTTATGTTTCTCCTTTGTTTCATAAATAAGGAAGGAAGAGCTATTGGCATCTCGAGTGTTAAGTGGTATTAGGTAAGCTAGATGACCCCGTATCAGAGATCATCTTTCCTCTGCACCTAAAGACAAGGAATCCTGCCACGAATCCTAACTCAGGCTGTCGAGATGTGGGAGCAGCCGCTCCAGACATGGTCTGGCTATCATCTGTGATGACTAAGGCACCTCCATTTCTCCTCCCACTCTGGCCATCTGTCCCAGAGTGTAGTCTTAACTGAACTTGTCCTCAGGCGTGAGATGGAACGTTCTGGCAGGTGCAGAGAAAGGTTTGTGAGTGCTTCTTACAGAAAACTCCCTGAGCTCGCACCCCTAAACTCCACAGTGGTTCTGGGGGAAGGATGCAACCCCTCTCAGAAGACGGCGTAGGAATGCCAGTGCTGAACATGTGTGGCCAGCAAAAACATACAGAACTGATTCCATGGTTATTAACTAAAACAACTGAAGGTGGAGTTCAGCTTAGTGGTGCACATCACAGGGATGAAGCGAGATGGTGTTGGTGTTGTTAGTGTTTGAAAGGGCTGAGGCACGCAGCCATCCCAACTCAAACTCAGCAAAGGAAAGCTAGGAAATCAGGGGATAAATCACACTGAAGCACAGCCTCCCCATCAGTGAGTGATCATTTTATCAATGATACTGTATCTTTCTCCAAAACCTCCTCTAATCCTGTGTGTAATGAGATGAGGGGCCAGACTTACAGCTCCCGAGTCCCAAACAATACTTGAGATGTTTTCCTCTTAGGGATTTAGCCAAGTCTGAGTTCAGTTTCTGGGCAAGGAAATACAGATCAAGTGAGTTTTATTGGTTGAACTGAGTCCATCCCTCCCCCACAGAAGATATGATGAAATTCCTGACTCTCGACATCTCCACATGTGATACTGTTTAGAAATGGGGTCACTGCAGATTTTGTTAGTGAGGTTAGGGCGAGGTCATACTGGAATTCTCTGGGCCATTAATTCCCTGTGATTGAAGGAGAGAAAAGGCACAGACATTTGAATCTAGGAGTCATGTGGCACCAGGAGCAGAGGCTGGAGTAATGTACCAAAAAGTTAGAGAACACCAGGGTATACTAGACAGCAAGCACACCCCACAGAACCCTCAGCCACCCAATGTCGGTGTTCAGCTATGGCACCCTCACCGTAAAAGACTACGGACAACTTGGCTCCAATACTTTTGAGTGAATGTAACTAACTTACCGTGCAGTCTGCTTGGGAATTATGAAGAATAATGACAGCTGTTGAGTTTCCTGTGTGAAAATACAACTGAGAAAATGCTTCATTTTCATGTTAGAGGCGTGAGCTCCCTGCTAGCACAGCAGAAATGCTAATGAATTTAGTCTTCGCTACAAAGCACCGTACTCTAGAAGAACCTATGGGTATGTCACCCCACTTTGTGCCTTGGTCCAGAGGAAGCAGAGAGAATCCTTGTGGGCTCAGACTAAGCCTTTCTGGACGTGTCTCAAATAAAAATACAAGTACTTAGCAAGTTATGACACAAAAGTCAGTGTATGCCAGAGTCACTGACCTCCCCCTCCCCCCAAGCCCTTGTGATGTATTAGGAAATATTCTGGGCTCTGTGACAGAGAGTGTTCTCGATGCTTCCAAAACAAAGGAGAGAGCTCAGCAGTTAAGAGCACTTGCTATTCCTAGGGAAGACCTAAGTTTGGTTTCCAGGACCCACATCAGATGACTCAACCACCTTTTTCTCCAGCTCCAGAAGACCCAGCACCCTCCTCTCTCCTGCCTGGGAACATGCTCTAACATACACGTTCTCACTCACAGACATAAAACCTATTTAAAAATAAAATAATTTAATGAAGGATGACGAACGGAGTAGCTACTCTACTATGTCCCAGATTAATGCTGTGCTTCTAAGTGATATTTATTTAGTCATGGCCTTTGCTCCAGGATGTGCTGTGTCATCATGATGTGGGAACTATAGCAACCTAGATGAATAGCGCAGCTTTCTTTAACAAAGTCTTCTGACAAAGGCGGTGAGCCACACCCCTGAGCCGGAATCACCTGGATCCGTGCAATATGCACTCAAGATTTAAAGGTACTGACAACCTAGTCACTGCAGCAGTAGCCCAAGAAGTTCCCCTCGCCAGAAATTGGGGTTAAAGTGGCCAATCACACCTGGGACGTCCATGGGTGGAAGACCCAGGGCATCCTTGTTCAGCATGACTCATTTAGACTTTCTGACATGTATCATGGGAACACATGCCGGGCTACATGCATGGCCCCTGCTTTCCTAAAAGGGAAAGTGATTGTTAATCATCTCTAATGTTAAGTCTTCTCTTATGTAAAACATCAAAGAATTTATTTTAAAAAACAACAACAGAAGCCATGTGGTATTTAAAAATAAGATGTAGACGTCTGAAAACCACACAATCACTCCTGTGCTCCTACCTCCCCAGGTTAGGAGGCCAGCTGTTTTTTCTGTCCTGATATAACTGACAATTTCTGAGAAGGGTGTCAAAAGAAGACTCACGTAAGAGCCTCCAAATACAAAGAGAACTTGACCTAAACTAGCCACCTGTATAAACCCTAAGAAATATTCAGTCTGGGTGCCCTGTTCCTCTTGTCTGAATCCAGCTTGCTTTCATGGGGTTTTAGTTAGTTCTTCTCAGACAAAATATTTCTGAATCCTTGTACTCAGGAGGCTGAGAGAAGGGATAGGTTTATCACCAGCCTAGGCTATATATCGTGAACCTTTGCCAAACACACACACACACACACACACACACACACACACACACACACACACACACACACACTAAAGACATGTAAAACATTAGTATATTTGTATTCTCTCAAGATTCCACACAAAATATATAGTATAGAAAATGGATATATGTATACACACACACACACACACACACACACACACACAGAGCTGCATAGCTCTTGTAATCTGTGTGAGAACAAATGTCGGAGGCACCTCTACCCCCCAGCCTACCTTTGTCAGATCTACTCCCGCTTCCATGATTATGGGTTCTCCCATCCTAGATTCTTTCCGTTCTCCAAGTTCAACGTGGCCCCAGTGCAATAGTATGACTCAGAGAAATGGTGACATACTAGAGTCATAGAAATCCAACTCACACAGGGAAACAATGATCATTTGAATGGCTGAAATAGAGCCATCCCTGTACATCGACAAAGCAATATCCAGAATTAATTGCTGGGAATGGGGCCTCCAGCCACTTGTCAGCTGAGAGAGAGAGAGAGAGACAGAGAGAGAGAGAGAGAGAGAGAGAGAGAGAGAGAGAGAGACAGAGAGACAGAGAGACAGAGAGACAGAGACAGAGACAGACCTTCTCTGGATGAAACTGCCCTAAGAGATCAGGCTATCGTGCTACTGGATCCAAGGTTCCCCCTACTAACTCCAGCTTGTCAATGACCAGCAAATATAACTGGCAGTGGGCAGAAGGTCCCTTTTCTCTAGCTGTCTTAGTGAGGGCTTCTATTTCTGTGAAGAGACATCATGACCACAGCAACTCTTATAAAGGAAAGTATTTAATTAAGTCTGGTTTACAGTTCAGAGGTTTAGTCCATAGTCATCAGGGCAGGAAGCATGATGCTGTGCAGGCAGATGTGCTGAAGAGGTAGATGAGAGTTCTATGTCCAGATCTGCAGGTAGCTGGAAGAGAGAGTGACACAGGGTCTGACTTGAGCACTTGGAATCTTGAAGTCCACCCCCAGTGACAATTCCTTCGACAAGGAATTGTGCCACTCCCTATGAACCTATTGGGCCTATCTTTATTGAAATCACCACACTAGGGAACCGGCTTGTAAACATTTCCCCTTATGGTTGTCCCAGCGTTTTGGAAGGTATAGTTGAGTCTTGTCTCTCCCTTCCTGAGGCCAATTTGCTAGACAAATAAACAGGAAAGGATTCTATTTCTGAAGGTCATTAGTAATATGAATATCTACCAATACTTATCAATATATGATCCTCTTAATTTAATACTGTTTTATTGATTAATGTTAAAAAAAATCTTGACCTGGGATGCTAAGGCAAGATGTCCACTTGAACCCAGGAGTGCCGAACCAACACTGACAAACAGAGATCTCATCTATGAATAAATAAATGAATAAATAAATAAATAATAAATAAATAAATAAATAAATAAATAAATAAATAAATATTTTAAAAGGGCGTGTGCACTGAGGTTGTAGCTTTAGCTGGTACAGTGCTTGCCTCGCATGCACAGAGCCCTGGGCTCTACCACGAGCGCTACATAAACCGGATGTTGTAGCCCATAGCTGTAAGATAATCAATCACTCACAGGGAGAAACAGGAATATCAGAAGTCTAAGGCCTTCTAGATCACATGAGACCCTGTCTGGAAGCAATACAGAAGCACACAGCCCACATCTACCAACTGAAGAAACGAGAGTGAAGACATGTACATTTTTCTCATGGAACATTATTTAGCTATATAGAAGAACAGAATGCTGATGCATAGCATGGCATGTGGAGGAAGCCTGTCTCCAATAAAACAAAGCAACAAAATCCCACTAAGCTAAAGAGTACATGGCATCTGGTTTCAGGTTTATGAAACTTAGAGACAACCCAAAGAGACAGAAGAGATTAATGGTTGCCAAGAGTTGGGAGAGGCAACTAGAGACAATTCAGTAGACATTGAACTTCCTTGTGAGGTAATGGAAAATTCTAGAACTAGATGATGACAAAAGGGATAAACTATTTTCCATGTATTTTACCATAATTTCAACAGTTTTTGATTAATTCTTTGAGAATTTCATACCATGTATGTTGAGCATATTTACTCCTCCCTCAACTTCTTTCCAGTGCCCCACCCCTTCCCATTCAGCTTTGAGATTTCATCATTGTTTTTCACTTTCAGTAGGGTCCATTATTTTTTGTTTTGTTTTTCTTCTTATTTTTCTCTTGTTGAAAATAGATGTTCTTCAGACATTATATTCTGATTACCATTTCGCCTCCCCTAAAATCCTCCCAGATCCTCCCTACCTCCCCTCTCATCTGGATCCACACCCTCTCCGTCTCTTGTTGGAAAACAAGCAGGCATCTAAAGAATAATAATAAAAAAGACAAAACAAAAACAAAGAAATCATAATAGACAAAACAAAAACAAAAGAGCCAAAGAAATGGCACAAGAAACACATGTAAGACACAGAGACACACACGCACTCACAGACACAGGAATCCCTTAAGATCACAAAGCCTGAAGACATAATATAAGCAAAGGACCTGTGAAAATGAGAGAGCCCGGTGGGGGGGGGGGAGATCGATCCTGACAAAACATTATGAGATAAAGAACCTTCATGGAGGCCATTGAGCTCATTTTGTGTTGGCCATCTACTGATGGGCATGGGGTCTGCCCTTAAGAGTGTGGTTTGTGTCCTTAGTAAGACTTTTTTTGGAGAAAAAGAACTCCATTTGCAGGCACTTATTGATTGGAGATAGCTTCTGGCCTAGGGATGAAGGTTTGTGTCCACTTTTCCCTCAGCCCGTGTACTCATCAGGCATAGACTTGTGCAGGCCCCGTGCAAGCTGCTGCAGTCTCTATGAGTTAGTATGTGTGTCCGTCCTGTAGTGTTTAGGACTTGCTTCTTCGGTGTCCTCCTTCCTCTCTGGATCTCACACTCTTTCTGCCTCCTCTTCCGCAGAGTTCCCTGAGCCTTGAAGGGAGAGATTTGATGGAGACACCCCATGTAGGGTTAAGTGTTCCAAGGTCTCTCACTCTCTGCACATTGTCTGGCTGTGGGTCTCCATGTTTGTTTGTTCCCATCTCCTGCAGGAGGAAGTTTCTCTGATGATGGCTGAGCAAGGCACTGATCTATGAGTCTAGCATAGTGTTCTTAGAGTCATTTCATTGCTAGGTTCCTTTAGCAGAACAGTAAGTAGTTCAGTCCAGAGTGACACAGACCCCATCTGTTCCGAGAACCAGAAACAAGCTGGAGACTAGAGGAACCCCACCAGGGACTGAGGGTCCGGGTGGGAGTGAGCCCGAGACAGACAAGCCTAACATGGGGCACTCAGGAAGGCTGGTGAGGAGCTAGCCTGAGATGAGCACCAGGCAGGTACTGCACAGGCGCAGGGGCTGGGGGAAGC
This sequence comes from Rattus norvegicus, assembly GCF_021556685.1. NCBI lineage: Eukaryota > Metazoa > Chordata > Mammalia > Rodentia > Muridae > Rattus > Rattus norvegicus. The sequence goes on along the minus strand of NC_141550.1, from coordinate 35,230,084 downwards.
TTACGATGACCCCTGCCCAGTGCCATAATGCACAAGCAGGGCATAGCACTCCTGAAATGATTCCAGACACTCAGAGATCTTGGGTGCCTCTAAGAGGAGCAAGTGGTGGAGAAATGGAAGAAAAAAAGAAACAGAAAAATGTGAGCATAATGAAGACAGACAGAACTGGAGACTCTAGAGTAATGAGGGACAGCCTGGTGTGAGTGATGCCACCTGAGACCATGGTGGGATCCTGGCCTATGTTGCCACCAGGGGCCCTGTCTGGGTTCATGGCCTTGCAGCAGCAGGGGTCTGTTACCACAAAAAGCCAGGTGAACGTCCCTGGTCTGGACTGTCACCCAGAGGTGTATTAATGTGTGAGTGCTGTGTAGAATTGGCCCTACTCCTCACCTGGGCATCCTTGGAGAACTGGCCCTGGGGACCTGAGAGCTACCTCTTCCCCTAGACAGCTACAGTAGTCAGGACAGTAGCTCCATACATTGTGGGAGTTGGGAGTAAACTGGCCCTAGCAGATATATGAGCATGGGAGACCTGGCCCTGAACTCATCTCCAGTGCAGTGTTGTGGACAAAGGAGAGATATGCTCCTACCCCTTGCCCTTCAGGTCCTGTAGCAGGCGGGACATCTGGCCCTCAGGCATGAGAACAGGAAAGCTGGTTCTGCCTCTCACCAGCCACAGCACTTGAGAGAGTGGGCCTTGTACCTCTCCTGGGCAGCACAATAGAGGTGACACTGGTGGCAGGGGTGCAGATGAATCAGCCCTAAAGGGGTGTGCATGGGAGAGCTAGCTCTGCCAGTTGTCTGCCAAGCAGTGACATAGGCTAGGGAGAGATGACATTCCCTTTGCCCCTTGTCACCTATGACAGGCAGAAGAGCTGGCCCTGAGAGCATCAGAGTGGGAGAGTTTTCCATGCCCCTCACCTGCTGTAGCATTCAGGAGAGCAGTCCCTGCACCTTGCCTGGGCAGCAGGGTAGAGCTGGCCCTGGTAGCAGGAGTTGGCTAGTGAACCAGCCCCAAGGGCATGAGAGTGGGAGAGCCGGTGGTGGGCTGACCAGCTCAGATACCTCTCAGGCCCAGATCCAGGGCTTTGATTTGGCCCACCCCAACATTTACCCAATCAATGAACTGCTGGAGAGCATGAAGGGGCCGACCCTACAGATCCAAAACTATAGGATCTCTATGACACGGGACAACAGGATATCCCAGAGGAGTCTCCGTGAAGTTTCAGCATGGATGGAGTAGCAGATACCGGAGGCCTTGTACCAGACTAGTAAGTTATTGCAATGAACATTTCTCCCAACAGAGAAATGTGGGACACACTACAACACATTTTAGCTTCCACAATGAGATTTGTTTTCCTCTCCTGTGGGGGAAGTTACAAGGGTGGAGGGCAGGTACAGGCAGGAGGAGAACAGAGGATGAGTGGGGTTGGGGTGCATGATGGGAAATTAAAAAAGATTCAATAAAAAGTTAAAAATGGATGGGTGAATGGATGGATAGATGGATGATTAGATAGATGGATAGATGTATGGATGGATATAGATGTGGAGGGGGAAAGGGAAAAGAGGGGAGTGCCATGAGAAAGAGTCTATTGGAGGGGTGAATGCCATCAAAGTACATTATATGCATGTGCTAAAATCTTATTATGAGCCCCATGCATTTGTTTAATTAATATGTGCTAATTACACACACACAAACACACACACCACACAAAAGAAACAAGTCATTTGCATTTGGGGCACAATGCACAGTAGGCTGGGAATACTAGACAGTTTTCACGGGGTTGATTTCCTTGGGGTGCTCTCTCTTCAAGGCTATTCCAGTGGCTTAAAATTCACTGTTGTTCTGTTGTTCAAACCTTGTGAAGTCTGCCTGGGGGTGGGGGAAGGAATGAAAGCTGTTTTGCCTCATACACCGAGACTTCGCATTTATTTAAATAACTTGCCCCTCAAACTGCATCTTGTGTTTGCTTCCACAGCATTAAGCCCTAGTATGTCACTGTCTCTCTGTTTTCAGCCATGAAGACTGGAAATCTCCACACAGAACATTAACTATGTAGATGGAGCCTGCAAGGTAACAGATCCTTGGAAGCAGCAGTAGCAAAGCCTGCCTGGACTTCCACCCACGACAATAAAGCATTGCAATTCTTTTATTGAACCAAGAGCATTTAAGTCACAAATACATCTATGCAGAAAGCTATGGTGTCACCTCCTCAAACAGATGACTGAAGGAACCATTCAGTCCCAGCTATGATGGGCCCTGGTGCTAACAGGGAAAATAATGGGCTGGATTATGAGAACTGCTGAGACCCAGAGCAATCAATGACACCTCCAGACTGCTGATTTGAGCTGTGATCACTCTTATTTCAAATGCAAAGCACACTGCCTTAGCAGCCAGATGGCATCTTCCTTTTCCTCGCTGGACTTCCTACTGCTTCTGATGGCACGTGCTTGAATTAGTTTACTTTCTCAGACCAGCCTAATAAGGCTTCAGCCGGCTGACAAGCCTGGGTACAAAAAAGCATGAATCCCGACAGATAAGCACAACTATTTATTGGACTTAAGAAGAAGAAAGGAATGGGAGTAACAACGGTTCAGGCCTCAGTGTGTTCAGTCCCTGCTGAGTCTCCTTTTTAAGCCCTTACAAGTCATAGAACCCTCAACCTGAGGTGGAAAACGGAAGACAACTGTTCAATATGTTCCACTCATTTATGGTCGCTACATGACAAGCTAGACCAAAGCTGTCACCTGAAAGAATATAATTCTCATCTCCTACTTTCCCTCTGTACGTCTCACCTGGTTCTTCTGCTTTGGGGTCCTGCTTGTGACGAGGTACATGGAGTATAACATGTTGCTGGCTTGACTCCAAAGGAAGTGCCAACCAGCCACTCGCTAGCTGGCTGGCAAGAGTCCGCTCCTCCTGTGAAGTGGAAGTTTCTGGTCGTGTCACATGATGCAGACTCCTGTGGTGTCTTGCTGAGGCAACATGTGATGCTCGGAGAGAGTATAAATAGGACTCAACGGACAGTGATGTGGTACTTGCGTAGCTAGTCTTGCAACATTTTGTTGGTCTCATATCTGCACCGATCTTCACTTCATCCAGAGAGGCACAGCAGAAACTTCTCCTGGTGTCCCAGCTGGGTCTAGTCTCTCCCGCTGACTCATCTATTCAGCAGAAGCCTGGCTAATTCTGCTGTACCATGCCACCGCTGCTGATTTGTTTGGTATCCTGACACTACTGATCTGGACTGCAGGTGTCCTATCAAATGGAGATTGGAATCACCCCCAAGGACTACTTCTAAACAGATCTACATTCTCTTGTTCTATTTACCATCTCTTCTCCCCTAACTTTGGATGGCAGGCTGCAAGGGGGACCAGAGCATTTGAGAACCCATATTAAGGGAGGTTTTGAGAAATCTAAGCCTACACTTTTGGGTTGTAGGACTGAGTTCCCTGCTTCCTCATGAGCATTGGTCAAGGACTTCCCTCTATGCTTTGCCCTGCAATCCTCTCTAGACAGAGGCTCACCACAGAACAGGTGGCTTCCACCAGCATGTGAAGGTACAGGAAACCAACCAGGGGAAGTGGAACAATGAAGCTGTCTCACTCTTCTGCAGATCTGTCCCAGTGAAAGCATCTCTCCTCAGAGGAGGATACTCAACAAGGATATGGGTACCAGGAAATAGAGCATTTTCAAGGTTGTCCGAGACCTATACTGTCTGCGTGTCACATCTCATTAGCTTCTGCTTTAACTTCTGCAATGGAGGAACATGAGACATCTCCAGGCACCCAGTGCCTTGCACTTCAAAACTCTAACTTGCTTAACCAGTTCTAGTAATTAACCCAACTCCTGCTGTCTTGACCCCTGAGATGCTTTTAAATACCTAGAAAGTCTCAAGAGAACCTTATTTCAAGATGCATATAAATAGGAATTTTGAAGTATTTTGTATTGAACATAAAACATCCCCCAAAGACTCATGTGTTTGGACACTTGATTACCAGCTAGTGATGTTGTTTGAGGAGGTTGTGAAACCTTACATGAGCATCCATCCTTTTCACATGGTGACACAACATGGCATCTATAAATGTGTTGAAGTCCCTAGACACGTTTCAGAAATACCTATAAGATGTGAAGCCTGGCTGGTGGAAGCAGACGCCAGGGGTGGATTTATGGGTGATAGTTTGCTCTTTCTCAGTGGAGTCTTTATTTCCTGTCTGCTGCGGAAGTTTGACTAACCAGCAAGCTCTACTCCAAGCCCAGAGTCCCAGCTGCTATTGTCTTCCCTGCCACAAAGTAATGAACTCAAGCAAACCCCTCCTCCCCTACACTGCTTCTCATCAGGTATCTGGTTGCATAGGAGAGAAAGTAACTGGTACATGAATGCCCAAGAGCTGTCTGTAATGAGGGGACAGCGAGGCAACTCCAGTGACCTATGTTTGGGTCTTGGACTCTCAGAATAGAGGACATTCCCTGAGCAGTAAACATGCATTCATTCTCTCTGCTCTTGACTGTGATACAAGTAGCTGCTGTTAGTCCCTCCTGCCTTGTCTTCCCCACTGTGATGGACCATGACCAGGAACTGTGAGCTAAAATAAACCCTTCTTCCTCTAAGTTGCTCTTCTGTTGGAGAAACTGGAATCACAGCTAAAATCTAAGTAGGTAGCTTTAAAACACTGTCTCATGAATCTGAAAGGTGATTCAGACAGACAAGAGTTACAAGTGGAGCATAGCACAGCATGTGTCTCAGATGCATGTAGAATGACACCCTCATCATCTTGCTACAATGGTGACTTCTGAGTAGTGTGCCAGAGTGCCAAGATAGCGGGTGGCAGGTGTGTTAACTTTCTGATGTCATTTAGACTGGCTTCCCACTCTGTCATTTATATTGACTATGCCCTGTGGTCTCATAGCTTTTCCTGTTTCTAGCATGATTGTCAACTTCTAAGCAATAGGAGCTTAATATTGGGCTTTGGTGGGGTAAGAATGCTATATGAACACTCTCACTCTAGAACTTTCTGTGCTTTAGAACAAGCTCAGCATTCTCACTTAGCCTCAAAAGGATGAACTGTCATTAAATGACCCCAGTCAGCATAGGAAACGCCATTAGATGGCTCAGTGAGCTTAGGTACTTGCCCTGAAGCCTGACATCTGACCTCATTCCCTTTAACCTACATAGTGGGAGGAGAATCATCCTCTGACTTCCACACACATGCACACACAAACAAATGTAAGAAGGAGAAACACCATTGGAAGCAGGATCTAGTGACACACACTACCATCTGAGAGGCAGAAAGAGGAAAATCAGTGCATGTTTAAGGCCAGCCTAAGCTACAGAGTGAGTTCAAAGCAAACCTGGGCCACAGAGCAAGACCCTGTCTTAAAAACAGTCATGGAGTAGGGAAATGGCTCCGTGGGTAAAATACTTGTACAAATGTGAAAACTTAAGTTCAGATCCCCAGAGCTCATGTAAAGCCAGAAGTATTATCACATGTGTATACCCCAGCAAGCATACAAACAAGATGGGAGGAAAAGACCGGAGAACACATTAGAAAGTCAAGCGAGCCTGGCATTTGAATTGGTAAATAATAAGAGACCCTGTTTTAAATAAGTAGAAGGCAAGGACAATACCTGAGAAGGCCCTCTGGTCTCCTCATTCACACATGCAAAAGGCAAACGTACATACATACATATAACGTACATAGATACATACAAACGTACATAGATACATATAACACAGCACTCACACAGATATATATATATATGTATATGTATATATATATATATATCACAAAACAAGCGAAGAAACAAAAAATACATTAAAGATTTGATGAGGATATCTAAGAGTGTATTGCCATGGTTTGATGATGCAACTTAAGTTGTATTAGAAAGGCTTAGAAAAAAAACTCAGTATTTAAGAGGACTTGCTGCTCTGTCATGAGGACCAGAGTTCAGATCCCAACACCCACAACTGCCACTTTAATTTACTACAACAAGAAGGTCTATTGTGTCTACACACACACACACACACACACACACACACACACACAAACACACACACACACACACACACACACACACAAACTCACACACTGAGATGGTTTAGGTTAAAAGAGCAAGTTTTTATTGAATGAATGTCTTTCTCATGAGTAGCGGTCAGCTACCATAGGGCCTTCTCATCTTTCCACCCTTGCTGGTTTTGTGTTTTATGCTATGAATTCATGAAGTTCATCCAGGATGGTCACTAGACCATGCAACCTCCAGCCCATGCAACCTCCAGCCCCCAGAACCATGAATGGAGGTAACCCTTTTTCCCTTTATAAGAAATCTTTCCTTTGTAAGATACTGGCATTCTGTTAGAGCAACAGAAAGTGCATAAAGACCGGTGTTTCTCTGAGATGTTCTCCTGAGAACCACTAAGCAAGCCATCAGCCCTGTAGAGGTATATAACTGAGACTGTGTACAGGGATATAACAAACATAAGCCCAAGCCTGTATTCCAATACCCATACTCCACCTCGGCAAGGCTGAAGCATTTGGGAATAGAGGAATATTTTCAAGAGAAACCTAAATTAACACACGAGCTACAGGCTGAAGATTTCAAGTGCAAGGACTATCCAGGCAAGTCAACTCCTATTTCCAGTGGAAACAGTGCCCAGCTATACTTTTCACTGTGTTTATATTTACAATATACATGTGATATAGGTTTTCAAACCTAGAAAAATTAATTATTTCAAGATTCAACTTAAAAGACAATTAAGGTGTCTTCAACTAATCCCATGTCAGTGTTTCTTTTATGAGCCCTTTATTCTGGCTCCAAAGTAACAAAGGCAAGGATTGTCAGTACCTTGTGCTTTTAAAGAATCTATATAGTTGCCCACTTGTACCATTTAGCTTGTTCATGGATGCCCAAGTTGGAGTATGTCCAAGTTTCTTATACAAAATAGCACATGCCACTGTACACTTTGAAAATCATCTCTCGCTCACTTGCAGTACCTACGCTCTTCATAAGACAAGGACAGGAAGAATCTGGTTTTTAGCATTGGCACAATTTCCTATTAGTTTTGATCCACAGTTGGCTGAATCCATAGGAGTAAACCTGCTAGTACGGAGGGCTGTCTTGCCCATACTTCATAGAACCACCTATTAGCAAAGAAAAAGGAGGCATGGGGTTGTGTCTTCCCCAGACTTCTTTATGTAGAGGAAAACGAATGGGGCTTTCCCTGTATGTAGGCTGTGCTGTCCTCATGGCTTGTCAGCTGGTCTCTGGTAGCTGAGAGATACAATGGGGCTCATCTATGCTTCTGCTTCTGGCCTGACTTAATGACTTGCTAATTGTAATTGACTGAACACCAGGGGTCAGCTCTCACATGTCAGGACTCATTTCTGTCACTGTTCTGGTTTCATTGTGTTCTCCTGAGAAACATGCAGGGAAGAGTCCAACAGGTCACCAAAACATGACACACCCACATTGGTATTACAATCCAGAAGATGAAGCCAGATGGTCAGAGAGCCGGGTGATAGGAGTAGGGAGCTTCAAGTCAGGCAGGCATGGCAGAATGAGTGACTGAGGTCACCAAGCTTGAGCTACTGTGATTGCACGCTCTTATTGACACAGGAGTGCGCACAGTTCTGAAAAGCCAGAATGGGGTTGTCCAATTACGAGATTTTAAAACAGAGCTGACCTCACATTCACTAGATACGATAGGTCCAACTTATCTAAATATCTTCCTTTCTAAGCATCTTTAGTTTATCCAACTATCTTTTCATGAATATTGTTGGGTTGCGCAACAATGAACCTCGATTACCAACTTGCTTAGCTTGAGATCTACCTGGAAGGTTAGTAAAGCACATTCTATTTTGTGAAGGGGATCAGACAGGTCTAACACAATTGTGGGTGGCACAATATCATCAGCTGAATACTGGGATGAAAATAAAGGAAGAAAAGGAGAAAGTTCCACAGTCGAGGCATGGCTCTCTCTGCTCCTGTCTGCCACAGGTGAGAAGCTGTAATGGTGAGTTTTGGTGAACTTGACCCAAACTAGAGTCACACTGGGAAGAAAGACCCACAACCGAGAAAATGCCTTGCTCAGACTGCTCTGTGGGAATGCCTTTGGTGGCATTTTCTCTATTACTGATTGATTTGGGAAGATCCAGGCCACTATGGGTAGTGCAAGACCTGAGCAGGTAGTCCTGGGTTACATAAGAAGGGCGTGTGTGGTGGTAACGCACATCTTTGATCCCAGCGCTTGGGAGGCAAAGGCAGGTGGATCTCTGAGTTTGAGACCAGCAAGTTCTTAGATAGCCAGGACTATACAAAGAAATCCTGTCTTAAAAACTCAAAAAGGGAAGAAAAAAGAAAGGAGAGAGAGAGAGAGAGAGAGAGAGAGAGAGAGAGAGAGAGAGAGAAGGAGGAGGAGGAGGTGGAGGAGGAGGAGAAGGAGGAGGAGGAAGAAGAAGAAGAAGAAGAAGAAGAAGAAGAAGAAGAAGAAGAAGAAGAAGAAGAAGAAGAAGAAGAAGAAGAAGAAGAAGGAAGAAGAAAGGAAGGAAGGAAGGAAGGAAGGAAGGAAGGAAGGAAGGAAGGAAGGAAGGAAGAAAACTGAGTAAGTCCTGAGGAGCAAGCCAGTAGGCAGTATCTCTCTATGGTCTCTGCATCAGCATCCTGCCTTCAGGTTCCTGGTTTGAGTTCATGCCTTTGATTCTCTAGATGAGGAAATGTAAAGTGTACTAAAGAAAATCTTTCCTCCCCAAGCTGCTTTTTGGTCCTGGTGTTTGTCATGGCAACAGAAAGCAAAGTAGGATGGAGGCTGAGCTCCACTGTGAGATTTCTACCGTAATGTCCAGACTTGCCTCAGGCCCACAGCAATAAATTAGCCAGCCATGGACTGAAACCACGAGGCAAAATGAATCTTCCTTCCTTTTAAATAATTCATCTAGGTATTAGTCACAGTGATGGAAAGTCTAACACAGGCAGCAATGTCCCTTTCCACTGTCTTTCAGCCACATGTGTAATTTTGCACATTTATAAATTAAACACTCAGGGGATCTGGGAGAGTCTAAGTTGGTAAAGCACTTGTCATATGTACACGAGACCCTGGGTTCAATCCCCAGAATCTATGTACAAAAAGACAATTTCATGCATAGTGCTGTGTCCTTATAATCCAAGCGCAAGGGAAACAGGGACAAGAGGGTCCCTTGTGTTTGCTGACCAGCCAGCCAGCCAAATTGCTGAGTTCCAAATCACTGAGAGAGCCTTTCTTAAGATGTAAGGTAACCTCCGGCAGGTCCCCACACATGGGCAGTGTTCACGTGCACATGCGAGCACACACACACACACACACACACACACACACACACACATGGCATAAGAAACATCTGTCAAGTATACTGATTTGAGTATTATGCACCAAGGACTCTTCAAGGACCAGAGAAAGGCAAATGAGAGATGCTTCTTAGGAAGTTTGTTTACCTCCTCTACCTCAACCCTATGCTTAGATACTAATTTTCAGTCACAGTGAAAGATGCATGACGGTATACGTCTCAGTAGTTTTGTAGTGTCCAGTTGGATGACAGCAAGCGCGTTCACATTGTGCAATCAGCACCACCATCCAACCATAAAAGTTGCAAACCTGGAACTAGGCATGGGGCTGTGTGTAATTCACTCTCCACAGAGACCAGTTTCCTTGGCAGCTCAGGCACTGCTGTGGGGTTAATCCCACAGCTGCGGGAAGCCTGACTGTTTATGAGCTTCCTTATCTCCTCACACCCAGTGCCCCTCCAACTCTCACAGAAGAGCTGGGTGTTGAATCCAGCCAGCACCCTTTGCTTCCAATCCCTGTTCGTCATTGTTGGAAGAGCCTGATAGCAGGCTGTCTGTATTCCCAAAGTCCTGGCTGCTTGCTGGGACAGATTTCTCCTCCTTACACTGTATTTATTACTGGAGTGTGAAGCACAATTTTCAGATTTCTTCCCTACTTGCCTGCTGTTAAAAGCCTGCTCCATCCTTTAGCCCCTCCCCCTTAAAGATGCTTATGTTTGTCAGCCATTACATAAGACCGTGTGGGATGCTCCCAGATTCTCTCCTGTCCCCTCTCTTGCCTCCCCATGCATGGCTCTTGCTATGGGTGGGTTGCAACCGTGAGAAAAGCAGCATCTTAACTCTTTGCCAGCTGCAGCCCCCACCACTCTTTCCCAGACGAGAACTGTTCTCTCTTCTCCATTAGATTACCACAGCAAATTGATAGTTACTTTAAAAAAGAAAAAAAAAACAAAAAACAAAAAACTGTCACAATAGGAGACCAAACACTGGCAACAGATAAAACAAAAGGAGGCACCGAGCTCTTTAATTAAGGCTCATGAAAGCATGCGAAGCCTCGCTTTGAGTTACCCTGCTGTGCCTCAGCCTGATTAGCTCCGCCACATCTGCTCGGTTTCCTGGCCTCCATCTGTACTTCCAGCAAGAAGCGTATTTGGGCTGCCCTGATTCTCTGGGAGATGACTCTGAGGCATCAGCTGTAGCTAGACTAACGGTGATGCGTGTTGACAGAGCGTGTTTGGTGCTCCTTGCTGCGTTGACATGTAGAATCCCATCCCCTTACATGTACCTGGCATTAGCTGACATCTGCGAGGCTGACCTCAGTGAAATGCTCACTTTTAGGAAAACCCAGGCACTCCTGGATGATGCCTTTCACCATTGCAGAGTCTGCAGAGGGAAATGGAACCCCCAGGACCCCCACTCTCTCTCTCTCACAATCCTCATACCCATTCTGCAATGACCAGTAAGTGTTCTTCCTGTGCATGGCAACATAAAGGTTTCATCATTCCAAGACAAGTGTGGTGGGGTCTCTGCAACACTAGACATGACCCTAGGCCTTTGCACATGCCAGATGTGTGTGCTTTATGGACCGAACCACATACAGCCGCAGTCCCTTGAATAGGTGTCAATGAATACGGTGCTGTTCTATTAAAGACACACTGGCCCTGTAGATTCTGCAAAGAGCTTATTTGACTCACGTTATGAAAACAGAATTTCTTTTAAAGAAGGTGGAAGGATTCAGCTCAGAAGTGAGTACTAAGCCTGGCATGTACAAGGGTCCAGGTACCATCCCCATCACTAGAAGAAACAAAAGTAGTAGGTGAGATGACTTGGTGGGTAAAGACACTGCAAGCCTGAAGCCTGGAGTTTGATTCCTAGGACCCATATGGTGGGAAGGAGAACCTATCTCTGTAAGTCGGCCTCTACTTCTACAAGTGCCTTCCCAATCAGTCAGTCAGTCAGTCAGTCAGTCAGTCAGTCAGTCAGTCAACAAATAAGCACGAAGTTCAGTAGGTAAGGGAGAGGGGTAAAATGATCAAATAGAATGTACAAAATTCTCTAAAAACTAATAAAAAGACATTCTAAAATGAAAAATACATCGCCAGGCATGGTGTCACCTGCCTTTAATCCCAGCACATGGGAGACAGAGACAGGCAGATCTCTGAGTTCAAAGGCTATCCTTGTCTACAGAGTAAGTTCCAGGACAGTCATGGATACTTAGAGAAATCTTGTCTCAAAAAACAACAACAACAACAGCAGCAGCAACAACAACAATAACAATAACATAATTTTTACAAGTAGCCTTCTACAGAAATCTGAACAAGTGTACTAATATTTCAGTCTGTGTGTCAGTAACATTGATTTAATAAGCTTGAGTTGGGAGAAAATGAAGTGTCTGAGCTAGCTCTGCTACACAAACACGAAAGGGTTTAAATTCCCTTTCAGAAGGCAGTGATCTGAATTTCAGTTAATAGTAATGCATCATTGTTGATCTCATAGACTCCACAAGTATACCACCGTAATGTAAGCTGGTACTGTCGGTGAAGACTGGGCAAATGTGTCAAAGAACTCTGCTGGGAGAGGGAACAAGAGAACGCTGAGTGATCTCTGCAATTTTTCCACGAACCTATCTATATTATTCCAAAAAAATGAGTTTTAAAAACTAAATTAATAAATAAAAATAAACACCCCAAAGTGGATTAGTGTGATGTTCACATGTAATGTCTGTCAGTCAGGAAGCTGAGGCAGGAAAATAAACAAGTCCAAGGCCAACCTGGGCTAAAGGACAAGTGTCTGTGTCAGGGGATGCAGGAGCACTCAGGGTGAGGAGAGTTTCTGTTCTTGCATAGGACCTCAATTCAGTTCTCAGCACCTACACAAGGCAGTTTACAACTGCTTGTAATTCCAGATCCAGGGGATCCAACCCCCCTTGGCCTCCCACACTCAAATGCATACAGAAACACATAATTAAAAAGGAAAAAATTTAAAATTGTCTCAAAACAAATAAAAACATCACAAAAATTTTACATCTTTTTCTCACTTAGAAAAAGTATATAATTTAAACTAAGAGTTATAATACATAACCTCTTGTCAGCCCTCTGATCTCATAAAAGGGAAAAGTATAGAAACACAACTTAAAATTCTAGGTAACTATGAATTGAATGTGAATATGTATAGATATAGATATATATATGTATGTATGTATATATTACATGTATGTAATTCTAAGCTTAGCTTCCTTACTTAAGGGGAAACATGCAGTGCTTTTGTTTCTTAACCTGGCCTCTTTCCCTGAACAAAATGATCTCCAGTTCTGTCCATTTTCCTGCAAATGTCATGATTTCATTTGATTGTCATAGCTGCATAAGTTACTATGGTATATACGTGCCGCATTTCCTTCATCCACTTATCTGTTGATGGACATATAGGTTGGTCCCACTTCCTGGCTATTGTAAATAGTACAGTAATAAAGACAGATGTGCGGGTATCTCTGTGGTATGTTGACTTTGAGTCTTTGGGAATCCTCCGTTTGACACTAACTTAGGGAGCTTAGTCTGTCGTTGGGTGGGAAGAGTGTATCAGATAATCTAGAGAAGAATGCTAGACCACCTTTGTGCTATGAGTGTAGAAAGTGGTGCAAGATATGAAGTTAAGACATTAAAATCAAGTCCTGAAGGAATTTCCCTTGTAAAGTGATCAGGCCAGGAAACCAACTCGCAAAGCTCTATAATGTATTAATTACTTAATCTCACTTGGGGGTTTCTACCCCTGACTTTGATCATTCCCAGGTAAAAGACACAAACCCTTTCTATGTAGGATAAGCCTGTAAAGCACCAGAGCTGGGCAGACATCTACACTCTAAGCTATCAGAATCACTCCCATCAATAACCTGAGAACTTGCCACGTTCCATCGGGGCTGCTCTTAACTCCAGTTGCCAGCCCTCATGGCCATGGATTCATGACACACCTGTCCCATGGTGTCTTCTCCCCCCTTCACCTTCTCTCTTTCCCCTTGTGGTCCTCTTTAGACCCCAAGCCCATGAATTAAAAGCGCACCTAACCTACCTCTCTTCTGCCTGGCTAAAGGCCGTTGGCATCTTTATTCAATCAATAGTTTTGCATTAAGGAGCAAGGTCACATAACTTCATCTGCTCAGATTTGTGAGGATTCTCTTGTCTCTGGGGGCAACCAGACCTTGGGGGGGCCCAATGCTTAGTATTATAATACATAGCAAAAGACCGAACCTCAACTATAACCCCGAGAGCCACTGAGGAAGTTGGAGCACACATGATCTCACCATTACAGGCTGGAAGCTCTGCTCCTTGTTCATGCTAGGATCCAGTCGGCGTGAGGGTCAGTGCACGTGTTATCAGCCTAGCTTCCCTTACCCTCCACTTAAACGACTTCTTTTGGAACTCATACTTACCCTCCATTACAGACTTAGAGATGGGCTCACCCATCCCCACCCCGCCCCCCACCGGAGGCCCAGGAGTGGATTTTATACTAAACAAGGATCCACTGGCCTAGACAGAGGCAGCTCTTGATATCAACAGTAATTATACCTTACCCGGCTTTGGGCAGGGATCACTGGCTGCTTAAGCCATGGAAGAGTCTAGAAACTAAAGCGCCAGGGTCTTTGTAATTAATTATGGGCGGCACTTCGTCCCACTGGAGGAAGTGTTTAATAAATAATCAGGCGATTGCAGAAGCACTGTTTAATCCCAAGCCAGAAGAGAGAGGCTTGCTTTTCTCTTTGCAAAGAGTCAAGTCCAAAGAGAGAACATTTGTTTACAAGTTTGAGCGGGTTGTTGAGAGGCCCGCCTTTATCCCTGAATGAAGATAAAGCCGTGATTCATCCACACTGCCCATGACATCGACTTAAAAGTGAGGGGAAACTGAGTGGGGAAATGCCTTCTTTTAGAAATTCAATTCCCAAATAAGCATTTGTAGGCCCCCACCCTTCAGAAGGACACCAACAATAAACTGCTTTGTACACCCAGGGCATCCACCAAAAGAGAAAAAAAAGTCACCCTTTAGACATTTTCTGCCCTGCTTTTCCTCCTCCCCCACCCCATCCTCGATTCCCTGGATCTCACCAAAACCCACACCAGTTCCTTCCAAGGATCAAGATCAATCAAGCCCCACGCTGAATTATCAACAGAATCGATGACGATGAGCGGGAATGAAGCAGAGAATTTCACATCGTATTTAAAATGTTAAATTGGGTTCTTATAATTCCCCTGATTTAGCTTTTTTAATTAAAAAATTCAAGCTTTATTCAACATTTGCATATTCATGCCTCTATAATGTGCGCTGATTGCATTAAAGGCAGGAAAAAAACCCATGTAAGTGCAGCCCAAATATAGTGCTCATCAAGTGCACAGCCTATGTGTGCATAGATAAATATTTCCAAACAAATTAACATACACCCCAGCGCAGGTGCTCTGGCCTCGCAGCTCCCTCTAGCTAGTTGTCCCACTCTTCTGTCAAGATCCGAGAGCCAGAGCACCAGTGGAAATGTGTCTAATTTGGCGACTTTTAGTATTTATGGAGTTTTTTTTGCCACAAAATCTCTGGCCAGAGGGCCTGGTCATTAACAAACAAGATAAATTGCATGTGTGTGGGTATTTATTCATACCGTTCATTCCAAAGGCAGGCTGAAGAGATGGCTCAATCTGTAAAGTGCCTGTCACACAAGCAAGGGGACCTGAGCCTGTACCACCAGCACCCACAGCAAAAGCTGAACCCCCTTACTGAGAAGGTGGAGATGGGGTGGGGTCACTGGGGCTTGCTGATCAGTCGGGCTAACCATGGGAAACTCCAGGCTCTCTTCCAAACAAACGAACAAGCAAACAGTGGTTGGGTGACCACTGACAGAGATGGTTCCGGCAGTTAAGACTTGCTGCTCTTGCAGGAGATCTGAGTTTGGTATCTAGCTCACAACTGACTGCAGCTCCAGCTGCAGGGGGACTCTGTCATCTCTGGCCTCCAACACACACAAACGTGTGTGCAAGTTTCTATAATCAGCAAAGAGCTCTAGTAGTGGCTCTGGGAGGGGGCAGTTCTCATCCAGTGAGAGCCACCTTTGGGTGGCCATCAGGAACTATCTCCGCTGCTCTCTCCTACAGAGTTACAAGGTGTCCAGCTCTTAGTAGCAGGCCATGCTCGGGCCGAAATAGAGGTTGGCACTCTCCGATGTGCTTTTCTAAACAAAACCTTATCAGGACACAGACGTGCCTGCTTCTTCAACACAGCAGCTTGCACACTCCCAAAAACAGACTTTAATAGCTTTAAAAGACTATATGACCTGTAAAGGCTAAAATATTTACTATATAGCTGTTTATAGAAAACATCTGCCAAGCCCCGGCTAACGCCAGTGGCAGCCAGTTTGCCAGGCCCCCTTCAGCTGGGATGCTATGGAGTCGTATTTAGCAGGTGCAGCACAGGGTGTGGCATTAGTTCCTCCTGATAACAGACTGTATGTCAGAGAGACTTGCTGAAATAGCGGTGACGAGTACCAAGCACGTGAGTGGAATAAAGAGGGGAGTGCATTTGGGATTGAGCATTTTTCAGACATTCAAACACTTCAACATAAAAGGAAGATTTGGAAAGGGAAGCCTAGACTGTAGATCACAAAGTCCCATCACTCTCTGAACTTAGACAGACTTGCTAGAGGTCATCCCCAAAACCCACATCAGAGCTCATCTCAGCGGAACAGGGTTGAGGCTTGGCGGGACCTTTTTAGAGGTGATTAGCTCATTAGGAAGGCTGAATGAGTTTCACATGGGAGTGAGCTCAAGGGGAGGATTGGTTGTCCTTGAGGCCCTGTGTTAGAGAGTTCAGCTTTCCTGTGGGAGCCTGCTGCTGTCCTGACTCTTTCCTGTGTGAATTCTGCACACGTTGCTTCCTTTGCTGCCCTAAGGCATTCCCTAAAGAAGCTCATCTGCCAGTACTATGTCCATGGATGACCAAAACATTAAGTTAACCGAACCACTTTTCCTACAGACTACCCAGCTTTGGGGGTTTCCGTTAAAGCAGCAGCAGCAGCAGCAGCAGCAGCAACAACAACAACAACAACAACAACAACAACAACAGGTACTAAGGAGATTTTTCAGAGCTCTTATCCCCAGCGACCCATCATCCTCCCAGGCTCCCAGGAATGCTAAACAGCTTTCTAACATTCATTCAATCAAAAGACACGTTGAAACTCACAGCTGGCAGTTCCTTCTAGGTCATGAGTACTAAACACTCCAGAGCTCTGAACAGTCTGCTTATTCCCGCTCCCTTCAAGAACATGAGAAAACAGAATGAATAGGAGGAAACAAGAGATTTCCAAACCAGGGTCACACCGAGTGATGGAGAGTCAAGACGGAAGGTTGGAAGATGCGGTCAGTTGGTGGAATGTTTGCCTAGTATGCACAAAGGCCTGGGTTTGATCTCCAACACTGCATAAGCCTGGTAGAGTGGTGAGTGCCTGTAATTACAGCACTGCAGAGGCACAGGCTGCAGGATCAGGAGTTCAAGGTCATTCTCTGCTACAGAGTGAGGGAAGCCTAAAGGCAGAAAGATACACAATAAAGTAAACAAGTAAAGATGTAATTCTCCACTGTGCTTCTAAGACTGGAAACTGAGTTGAGTGGACTTCTTTAATCTGGTATTCTAGAAGCAGAGGCAGGCAGATCTTTTAGAGTTTGAGGACAGACAGGGATGTGTAGAAAGATCCTGTTTCAAAAAGAAAGAACGAGAGAGAGAGAGAGAGAGAGAGAGAGAGAGAGAGAGAGAGAGAGAACACAGAAGCCCAACTGTGTGTGAGAGTCCATGGGACAGTTTTCTTCTTTGTAGTAATGATTGGTTAGTTCTTGTGGTAAAAGGACTATAGCGCTGGTGTTTGAGTAGAAAGTAAGGCCAAACCTACAGGAAATCAAACTGTGAATAAAAAAGAGTTAAAATACAAATTGACAGCATAGTTCACAGGACTAGAGCTGTGGCTCAGCTGTCTGGAAGTCACTGCTATCATATGCTTTGGACAGGAGACATGAAAAATTGCCTAGCTTGGTCCCGGCGGAGGGTTCGCAAGAAGCACATTTGTCTGCACTTTGTCGGGCCTGTGACACTGGGAAGGCAAGGGGCTGGGGAGAATGTTGACAGGCTGATAAGTTTCTTTGGAAACAGCCTGTGAGGGCTGCCAGGAATGCAAGGCTTCGTGTTCTGGTTCTCCAGTTCTATCTCCTTTGCCGCGCAAGCACAGCGATGTGATTTTAAAATAGCTCTTTGGAAAAAAAGATGCACTTGAAATCAAGGACTCAGCCCTTACCCAGCCTCTGTAACTAACGTGAGTACAAAGAACACTCAACTTCTCTAGGTCCGTGTGTTTAACAGTTTGGTAGTTCAGGCTGTAGAGAAAAGGGACGGTGTGACTTGGTATCTTGGCAGGCTTAGGGCTGGGAAGGCTGAAACTCTTAGCTAGTGCTGCCCCTAAACACCTTAGGTTATCGCTCTCCATCTTTCCGAAGTTTGAACTCTGAGTGCTACCATATAACGAGCTCCCAAAGGCTATGGGAATCACTGTGAATGTAGGCTTAGTTAGAAAAATGATATTCACACATGGAAATAGAGATCTTTCAGAAACAGTAACTGTGGACCCCAAATCCAATGATAGCTGTCTTTCATAGTCACATGAAGACAGAAGGAGGGACTTGCTGCGGTGTGGAAGGTTTGAATGTGACATGTCCCTCCATGGGCTCTTATTCATTAAGGTCTAGAAACCTTAGGAGGTGGAGCCTCAGTAGAAAAAGAGAGTCAGTGGGGGCGGGCCTTGAGGTTGGGTAGCACAGCCCTACTTCCTAACTTAAAACATTATGAGACGTCCATTGAGTTTCATTTTTGTAACTTGATCACAGGTTCTCAGGTGGGAATTTTGTAGAAAGAGAAATGATGTCATGTTGCAATGCCGAAAGTTTGAAAATGTCTGTATGACCTATCATTCTACTCTGGACACTTAAGACAGTGGAATCAGCCACATTGTGTCTGTGACTGGTGTACCGATCACGTGATCTTTGAGGTCCACCTTGCTGTGTATGTTGGGATTTCTTTCTCATTCTTTCTTTGCTTCGTCCCTCTGGCTAAATCTTAAGGATAGAACACACATGTTCATCGACTTGTCCAAAAGAGTATCTTTTTCTGGGTTGTTTGTTTGCTTGTATTGTTTCTTGTTTTTGTTTTGTTTTGTATGTTTGGTTTTGATTTTTCCAGACAGGGTTTTACTATGTAGTCCTGGATATCCTGAAACTCTCTCTCTCTGTAGACCAGGCTGGCCTGGAACTCACAGAGATCTGACTGCTTCTGTCTCCCGAGTGCTGGGATTAAAGGCACAGCTACCACTGTCCAACTACACGCCCACTCTTAGCTGTCCTGAGTAAATGCAAACATGGATGTGCACATGAGATGAATATTCTACTCTTTTGTCAGTGGAGTTCTTATGCTTATCTCATTCAGAACTAAAATATACCATATGATTATTAGTTATTGATAACACCAAAGAGATTCCCGGGGTCATGAATCAACTCTGCTTGTGAGGTTCCCTGCTACCCTTTGTGTAATGCTCTTTTGGAAGAAGCCCCCTTTACACATTGATATTTTCAGTCTCTACCTTTTGCCAAAAGGTGCTGTTATTCATGCACTAGAAATGAGCTGATTTCTGTCTTTTATTTTAGATATTCATAATCCAAAGTATACACTAGTGTTTTAAGACCTTGTTCCCAGAACTTCTGACATCTAGATTATCCCTTTCGATTCTGAGAGGCATTCTATGAGCAAAGAAAGCTGTGTTCTCCATCTTGTCATCCTAATGTGTGTCTCTGCTGCTTCTCTGAGGCCTGAAGAGGAGAAGTAAGAGTCCATTCTTCTGCAGATGTGCCCAGTAGGACTCCTGTGCTTACCTGTCATTTGATCTCTAAAAACAGTCCATTTCTGTTAAAAGGCTAAAGCCTGTTGTTTTTGTCAGACAAATGTGTTCAGGCCAAGGAGTATTTCAGACCAATTATACCACATCAGAGAACAGGAGGAGTACAGAGGTCACAATGTGGGTACAGGGATGAGCCCCTTGACTCTGTCACTATGTCTAACCCTTCCCAAATGTCATTCAGAAAAGCAAAAGAGCCTAGTATGATGGTACAAACCTGTAATCCTAACAGTCTGGCGACAGAGACAGGATCACAAGTTTGAGGCTAATATTTACTGCCTTAAAAAAAGACGAAATGTGTGCCTATGCAAAAAGTGAAGGTTTACTTATGCAAGATCTTCAAGAAAACCCACTCTCTGCCCTCCATTCTGTCAAATACCTCTGCTTCACCACATAACCATTCTGTGCCTCAGTTTCCTAGTTTTCAATAAAGAGTTAACAGCAAAAACTGTGTTATGATTACTAACTGGCATCTAAAGATGCTGAAAGGAATACCTACACACATTCAGGTCTCTGTAATTGGGGCAGTTTTATCAACAAATCATTAACAGGAAAGACTGCATTTTCTCTGTACGTGAATATACCATGAGACCCCAACACACAGCCATATACCCCATCCTCATGCTGGCCCTCATCCCCCAGATACCCCCACAATCCATACACACCCCACACACCACACATGCTCCCACCCCCACATAACACACACACAGACACACACACACATACACACACAGACACACACACACACACACACACACACACACACACACACACACGCTAGGAGTGGTAGCCTGCAGAAGCAGGAGCAAGGCTGAACCACTGAGGACTTAGAAGGATCTAGAGGACCCTAAAGTATGTTTGACTTAAGAATGGCATCATTTTTACATTTTTAGTTGAGCATCTAATGGTGCCACTGTGTGAAACAAACAGCAGCTGAGAAGGGGATGCCCATGGCCCAGCACAGGGTGAAGAGATCAAATGGAATCTCCTCACTGACTCCCACCTTATGGCTGGTCCCAAATTGGTGAGGCAAATGGGACCCTGTGAAATGAGTCACTGCTTCCATGGGTGTCTTGCCTCTTTCTCTAATCATTTATCTTCACTCCTTTATGCTTCCTTCCTGCCAGCCCCTCCCACTGACCCACAAGGAATACCCAGCGCCTGCCCTGCCCTTATCTGTTACATAAACAGCCTTCTGACTTTCCTGGATCATAAAGCTGCTTGCAGCTCTCCAATCTAGCACAGCCTACTTCCATTAACAGTATCGCTTAACATTTCCTTCACACTACAGGGATCTAAAAGGTTTAGGAGCCCAAAGAGAACCCACACCAAACCACAAGAGTCAGCGTGGGGAGGAGGCTGTCTTGTAAATCAGAGGTTTATGCTCCCATGTAGGACACCTGACATCTTTTGAAAATGACTATAGTGGTTTTCTGAGTGTCTCTGCAGAACAACTGTATAAATGCATGGCCTTTCAGAAGGTAAAGTCAAGCTGTAAGTCTGGAGGGAATCACACTCTGTCTTTGATTTTTCTAGCTGTTTTTTTTTAATTGGTTATTTTACTTATTTACATTTCAGGTGTTATCTCCCTTCCTGGTTTTCCCTCCTCAAACTCCCTATCCTCCCTCCACCCTGCATCTATGAGGGTGCTCCCCAACCACCCACCCACTCTCTCCACCCTAGCATTCCTCTACACAGGGGCATCAAGTCTTCACAGCATCAAGGGCCTCCCCTCCCACTGATGTCCAACAAGGCCATCCTCTGCTACAAATGCAGCTTGAGCCCTGGGTCCCTCCATGTCTATTCTTTGGTTGGTGGTTTAGTCCCTGGGAGCTCCAGGGGGCTCTGGTTGGTTGATATTGTTGTTCTTCCTATGGGGTTGCAAACCCTTCAGCTCCTTCAGTCCTTCCCCTAACTCCTCTTCTGTATAGATAAGGCTCTGGCAGAGCCTCTCAGGAGACAGCTATGTTAGACTCCTGTCAGCAAGTACTTCTTGGCATCAGCAACAGGGACTGGATTTGGTGGCTACATATGGTGAGGGAGTCTCTGGATGGCCTTTCCTTCAGTCTCTGTTCCACGTTTTGTCCCTGTATTTCCTTTAGACAGGAGCAATTCTGGGTTAAAATTTTTGAAAAGGACAGATGGCCCCATCCCTCAATCGGGTGCTGTACCTAACCTCTACAGGTTTCTCTCCCCTTTCTTGGGTACTTTAGCTAATATCATTCCTGTTGGGTCCTGGGAGCCGCTTGCTTTCCTGGCATCTGGGACTTTCTGTTGGCTATCCCCAGCTCCCCACCCCCCCCCCATTGCTACACACCTCTGTTCAATTTCCTGAGTCTGTACTTCTCCCCTGTTTCCTCCCACACCTGATCCTGAGCCCCTTTTAACCCACCCCCTGCTCTCCTCCTCCCAAGTCCCTCCCACCTTCTACCCTCCTCCCCCCCCCCCCTCGTGATTATTTTGTTCCCCCTTCTAGGAAGCATACATACTTCGGTCTTCCTTCTTCTTGAGCTTCATATAGCCTGTAAGTTGTATCGTGGATATTCTGAGCATTTTTCCTAATATCCACTTATCAGTGAGTTCATACCATATGTGTTCTTTTCTAGCTGTTGAATCAGGTGTTGTTGCATCAGGGTGCCTTCTAGTCCCAGGGTCTATGACTCTCCTAATGTTAGAGCATCCTATGCCAGGTCGTGTGGAGTCAGAAAATCCTTCTCAGATTCAAACAAAGAATGGATCTGGCCAAAATACTTGCCAGGTACACTACATGTCACACATGACTTGTTCTGACCTCCTGATAAGTCCTGCTCTCTGGAGGCTTCCCTCCTGAGTACCTTTAATCAGGATGACTCTTGACCATGGTGACACACAGAGCTACATAACTGAAGATTCTGTGTTTCATCTACCCTAACCCTTAGCTTCATCACCCATGGACACCATGGTTTTCCTGAGAAGCCTTTGCCACTCCAAGGATGACTATGCAAAGCCCCAGATATGTCTTCTCAGAATGCCTTTTGCAGAATGGCTACAGACTCTACCATTCCCTTCAGTAGGAAAATCTGTTCTCAGGTCCCAGTCTGAAACAGCAGATAGTATTAAACCCTGTATAGAGTGGTTTTTGCTTTTGTTTTTTTTTAACCTATGTGTGCATATTTACAATCAATCAATTTATAATGTAGACACAGTAAGGGATTAATAATAATCAATAAAGTGAAATAGTTAAAATATTATACATTATGTTTGTGATCAGTCGCTTTTTTTTTAAGTTTCTCAAACCTTATTTTTTAATGATGGTTCTTAAACACTTTAACCTTCCTTGTAGCCCACCACCCACCAGAGGTAATGGAAAAGAAAGGATACAGGGGTCGGGGGAGGGGGTGGACCTGTTTAGAAAGATTCTTTGGAGCAACGTCTGTATCTGTGTTCTCTGGAAATAGGCAGTTCAGTTTACAGACTAGCAGGCGGCAGCAGCTTGATCCACTCACAAACACTTCATGGGAGAGTCTAGTTAGCAACAGTGATGACATGACCTAGCAGAGACAGCTAGGCCTCAGCCTCAGCATGAGTCAGCAGGAGGGACCAGCAGGAACACCAGGAGAAGTCTGTTCCTCTCTCAGGGAATCGAAGATCAGCGAAGGCACACCCACAAGCATTGCATAGCTAGCTGTACCAACAAACCAAGCTCTGTCTCCATTAACTGTGGAGTCCTATTTATACCCTTCAAACATCACATGTCCTCCATGTGCCTTACCTCAGCATAGGTCTTGCCTCAACACATGCATCCAATCAGCCCAAGTCAGCAGAAGTGTCAAGAAGCTGCAGCACACCAACAGAAGGTTTTTGGTGCCTTTCTCTCTATGGTGTTCTGGCAAATGCAGCTCAACTGTGCAATGTAATGCATGTATTCTGTTAGTAAAGAATCCTTCATCACATGTCCTTTCACCTGCTTGCTTCAACAGAACATCCTCTCCTGTGTCTGCTTCAGCGAAACATTCCTTCATGAGTCTGCCTTGGCCTGTCACACTCATTTCCATTTTGACACAACGTTTCTTCATGTGTTTGCCCCAGCAAAACACCATCAAACTGACTTCCAAAAGAACCCTTACGTTGCCACTTCAGAAAAGGGTTCCAGAAGCAGGTAAAAGAGTCAGAGACAGGGGAGAGCTAAACCTTCAGAGGGGGCAGACGCGCCTGGGAAGCCAGAGGAGACTACTCTCTGCCCACATTTCTAACTCCAGAGGAAAACGACTAGCACCATCTGGGCCCCCTGTGCACAGGGACCCGAGAAAAGGCAGGGCAGGCCCTTCTGGTTGCTGGCCTCACAGAGAGCTGAAACCCAGATCTGAGAAGTGACTTCAGGCCCGAGACCAGAGGAAAGACCAACTTTTCTGCTCCAAGTGACCTGCCTGGTGGACTCAAGACACACAAAGGCAAAATTCCTCTGGGACCGGACACTTCTGGTTTCTAGCTGGAGCCCGAACCTTGCTGATCCCAGCCCGCAGCTCCCTGCTCCCAAACCCCGTGGGAGAGAGAGCTCATCGCCCAGACAGGTGGGCACTCCTGAGACTGCAAGGCAAGAGAGACCGTCAGTAATGCCCACCCTTGCCCACATCCCTGGCTCAAGAGGAAACTGTATAGGGCCTCCGGAAAAAGGCACTCAAGAGGCAGGTCCCCTGCAGTCCAGACTGCACCCGGATCTGAAGGGACCCAGTCAAACAGCTCCCTGCACCCAAATCCCATGGGAGGGAAAGCTAAACCTATAGAAGGGGCAGACATGCCTGGGAAGACAGAAGAGACTACAATCTGCCCACATTTCTGACTCTAGAGGAAAACACCTATCGCCATATGGGCCCCTGTACACAGAGATCCAAGTGAAGGTGGGGCAGACCCTTCTGGTTGCTGGCCTCATGGAGAGCTGAAACGCAGCCCCTGAGGAGCAACTTCAGGCCCAAGACCAGAGGTAAGACCAACTTTTCTGCTCCAAGTGACTTGCCCGGTGGACTCAGGACACATGCTCATAGGAACAGCTGAAGACCAGTAGACAGGAAAGACTACATGCCCGAAAGCAGAATACTCTGTTTCCATAACTGGCTGAAAGAAAACAGAAAAAGAGGTGTACAGCACTCCTGACACACAGGCCTATAGGACGCTCTAGCCACTGTCAGAAACAGCAGAACAAAGTAACACCAGAGATAACCTGATTGTGAGAGGCAAGCACAGGAACCGAAGCAACAGAAACCAAGACTACATGGTTTCATTGGAGCCCAATTCTCCCACCAAAGCAAACACTGAATATCCAAACACACCAGAAAAGCAAGATCTAGATTTTAAATCACATTTGATCATGATGATGGAGGACTTCAAGAAAGACATAAAGAACTCCCTTAGAGAAATGCAGGAAAACATAAATAAATAAGTAGAAACCTAAAGAGAGGAATCACAAAAATCGCTGAAAGAATTATAGGAAAAGACAATCAAACAGGTGAAGGAATTAAAAATGGAAATAGAAGCAATAAAGAAAGCAAAAAGGGAGACAAACCTGGATATAGAAAACCAAAGGAAGAGACAAGGAGCTGTAGATACAGGCATCACCAACAGGATACAAGAGATAGAAGAGAGAATCTCAGGACCAGAGATTCCATAGAAATTATCGACACAACTGTTAAAGATAATGTAAAATGGAAAAAGCTCCTAGCCCAAAACATCCAGGAAATATAGGACACAATGAGAGGATCAAATCTAAGGAAGTACAGAAGAAAGTGAACACTCCCAACCTAAGGGGTAGTAAATATCTTCAACAAAATTATAGAAGAAAACTTCACTAACCTAAAGAAAGAGATGCCCATAAATATACAAGAAGCCTACAGAACTACAAATAGATTGGACCAGAAAAGAAACTCTTCCCATCACATAACAGTCAAAACACCAAATGCACAAAACAAAGAAAGAATATTAAAAGCAGTAAGGGAAAAAGGTCAAGTAACATATAAGGCAGACCTATCAGATTTACACCAGACTTCTCACCAGAGACTATGAAAGCTAGAAGATCCTGGGCAGATGTCATACAGACCCTAAGAGAACACAAATGCCAGTTCAGGCTACTATATCCAGCAAACCTCTCAATTAACATAGATGGAGAAACCAAGATATTCCATGACAAAACCAAGTTTACACAATATCTTTCTACAAATCCAGCACTACAAAGGATAATAAATGGTAAAGCCCAACACAAGGAGGCAAGCTACACCCTAGAAAAAGCAAGAAATTAATCGTTTTGCAACAAAACAAAGAGCAGACAAACACACAAACATAATCTCACATCCAAATATGAATATAACAGGAAGATATTCCTTAATATCTCTCAATATCAATGGGCTCAATTCCCCAATAAAAAGACACAGATTAACAAACTGGATATGCAATGAGGACCCAACATTTTGCTGCCCATAGGAAACACACCTCAGAGACAAAGAAAGACACTACCTCAGAGTAAAAGACTGGAAAACAATTTTCCAAACAAATGATCTGAAGAAGCAAGCTGGAGTAGCCATTCTAATATCGAATACAATTGATTTTCAACCAAAAGTCATCAAAAAAGATAAGGAAGGACACTTCATATTCATCAAAGGAAAAATCCACCAAGATGAACTCTCAATCCTAAATATCTATGCTCCAAATACAAGGGCACCTACACACATTAAAGAAACCTTACTAAAGCTCAAAGCACACATTGCACCTCACAATAATAGTAGGAGATTTCAACACCCTACTCTCATCAATGGACAGATCATGGAAACAGAAATTAAACAGAGACATAGACAGACTAACAGAAGTTATGAACCAAATGGACTTAACAGATATTTATAAAACATTCTATCCTAAAACAAAAGGATATACCTTCTTCTCACCACCTCATGGTACTTTCTCCAAAATTGGCCATATGATGTCATAAAACAGGCCTCAACAAATACAGAAAGATAGAAATAATCCCATGCATCCTATCAGACCACTACCGGCTAAAGCTGGTCTTCGATAATAAGGGAAGAACGCCCACATATATATGGAAGTTGAATAATGCGCTATTTAACAATAACCTGGGCAAGGAAGAAACAAAGAAAGAAATTAAAGACTTCATAGAATTTAATGAAAATGAAGGTACAACATACCCAAACTTATGGGACACAATGAAAGCTGTGCCAAGAGGAAAACTCATAGCTCTGAGTGCCTGCAGAAAGAAACAGGAGAGAGCATATGTCAGCAGCTTGACAGCACACTGAAAAGCTCTAGAACAAAAAGAAGCAAATACACCCAGGAGGAGTAGAAGGCAGGAAATAATCAAACTCAGAGCTGAAATCAACCAAGTAGAAAAAAAAGGACTATACAAAGAATGAACAGAACTAAAAGTTGTTTTTTTTTAGAAAATCAACAAGATAGATAAACCCTTAGCCAAACTAACCAGAGGACACAGAGAGTGTGTCCAAATTAACAAAATCAGAAATGAAAAGGGAGACATAACTACAGAATCAGAGGAAATTCAAAAAAATCATCAGATCCTACTACAAAAGCCTATATTCAACAAAACTAGAAAATCTGGAGGAAATGGACAATTTCCTAGACAGATACCAGGTACCAAAGTTAAATCAAGAACAGATAAACCATTTAAACAACCCCATAACTCCTAAAGAAATAGAAGCAGACATTAAAAGTCCCCCAACTAAAAAGAGCCCATGTCCAGACGGGTTTAGTGCAGAATTCTATCAGACCTTCATAGAAGACCTCATACCAATACTATTAAACTATTCCACAAAATTGAAACATATTGTCACAATTACTCTTATACGTAAACCACACAAAGACCCAACAAAGAAAGAGAACTTCAGACCAATTTCCTTTATGAATTTCGATGCAAAAATACTCATAAAATTCTTGAATGGAATGGAATTCTTGAAGGAATGCCGTGTGACTGAGAAGCACCTAAAGAAATGTTCAACATCTTTAGTCATAAGGGAAATGCAAATCAAAACAACCCTGAGATTTCAGCTCACACCAGTGAGAATGGCTAAGGTCAAAAACTCAGGTGACAGCAGATGCTGGCGAGGATGCGGAGAAAGAGGAACACTCCTCCATTGTTGGTGGGAATGAAGACTGGTACAACCATTCTGGAAATCAGTCTGGAGGTTCCTCAGAAAATTGGATATTGAACTACCTGAGGACCCAGCTATACCTCTCTTGGGCATATACCCAAAAGATGCCCCAACATATAAAAAAGACACGTGCTCCACTATGTTCATAGCAGCCTTATTTATAATAGCCAGAAGCTGGAAAGTTCCCAGATGCCCTTCAATAGAGGAATGGATACAGAAAATGTGGTACATCTACACAATGGAATATTACTCTGTTATCAAAAACAATAACTTTATGAAATTCATAGGCAAATGGATGGAACTGGAAAATATCATCCTGAGTGAGGTAACCCAATCACAGAAAAACACACATGGTATGCACTCATTGATAAGTGGCTATTAGCCCAAATGCTTGAATTACCCTAGATGCACAGAACACATCAAACTCAAGACGGATGATCAAAATGTGAATGCTTCACTCCTTCTTTAAAAGGGGAACAAGAATACCCTTGGCAGGTAATAGGGAGGCAAAGTTTAAAACAGAGGCAGAAGGAACACCCATTCAGAGCTTGCCCCACATGTAGCCCATATATATACAGCCACCCAATTAGACAAGATGGATGAAGCAAAGAAGTGCAGACCGACAGGAGCCGGATGTAGATCTCTCCTGAGAGACACAGCCAGAATACAGCAAATACAGAGGCGAATGCCAGCAGCAAACCACTGAACTGAGAATGGGACCCCCGTTGAAGGAATCAGAGAAAGAACTGGAAGAGCTTGAAGGGGCTCAAGACCCCATATGAACAACAATGCCAAGCAACCGGAGCTTCCAGGGACTAAGCCACTACCCAAAGACTACACATGGACTGACCCTGGGCTCTAATCTCATAGGTAGCAATGAATACCCTAGTAAGCGAACCAGTGGAAGGGGAAGCCCTTCGTCCTGCCAAGACTGAACCCCCAGTGAACAGGATTGTTGGGGGGAGGGTGGTACTGGGAGGAGGATGGGGAGGGGAACACCCATATAGAAGGGGAAGGGGAGGGATTTGGGGATATTTGCCTGGAAACCGGGAAAGGTAATAACAATTGAAATGTAAATAAGAAAACCCAATTTAATAAAGATGGAGAAAAAAAAGAGTCAGAGAGTGCCCCCACTCCTACTGTTCGGAGTCCCACAAGAACACCAAGCTATATAACTATAATATATATGCAGAAGACCTAGGTCGGATCAGTCTCTGTGAGTCCCTGTAAGCCCAGGGTTGTGGGTTCTGAGGGTTTTCTTGTTGTGTTCTTGACACCACTGGCTCCTTCAATCCTTCCTTCTCCTCTTCCACAGGCTTCCTTAAGGTCTGCCTAATGTTTGGCTGTAGGTCTCTGCATCTGCTCCTCTATGTTGCTGGATGAAGCCTCTAATGACAGTTATGCTAGGCACGAAGGAACAGCAGAGTATCATTAGGATTCACTTTACTGTCCTTTTTCTTTCTTTATTTTTTTATTAGATATATTTCTTTACTTACATTTCAAATGTTATTCCCTTTCCCCGTTTCCTGTCCATAAGCCCCATCCCCTCTCTCTCCCCCATATGGTTATTCCCCCCCCATCCATCCCCTTTACTGCCCCCCCCATGTCCCCCTGCAGTAGGGGCCAACCTTGGCAGGACCAAGGGCTTCCTTTTCCACTGGTGCCCCAACAAGGCTATTCTCTGCTTCATAAGCAGTTGGAGCCCTGGGTCAGTCCATGTTTAGTCTTTCAGTAGTGGTTTAGTCCCTGGAAGCTCCGGTTGGTTGCATTGTTGTTCTTATGGGGTTGCAAGCCCCTTCATCTCTTTCAATCCTTCCTTTAATTCTCCCCAGTGGGGTCCTGTTCTCAGTTTGGTGGTTTTCTACTAGCATTGACCTCTGAATTGGACATGCTCTAGATGTGTCTCTTAGGATGTGATCAGTCTTAACCTCTCAAGACATATATTTTAAATTTTACTTTTCTGGTTTGGGAAGAGCCCTTGTTGTTTTATTTTCTCATGTAAGATCTCGGTGGCCATGGCTAGTTTTGAACTCACAGCAATTCTTCTGCTTCTGCCTCCAACGTACTGAAAGTACAGGTGCAAACCATCATAGCTAGCTCAGGATATCTTAGTATAGTATAGACCTCAACAACTTCAGCATATGAGGGGTTTTTTTCCTCCCTAAGCTACATTTTCAGTTAAACCCCATAGCTTCCCTGCGGTGCATCTGATTTTCCAGGATTATTATTCTTGTGTGCTAGGAACATTATTGAGCAAAATAAGGGTTTCTTGAACAAAAGTATGCTATTTTCGAACTTCAACAGTAGCCTTTATATCTCAGGGAATAAGTTACTAACAGGTTGGTAGTGTATACAGCACAGAAACGCTGGAAAAAGGAATGATACGCATCCCAGATGGACCAAACCAGGAAAAGATGCAATCCCAAATACTGCTAAGAATGCTGTACGAGTTTAAAACTCTCGAATTGCTTATACCTGGAATTTTCCATGTAACATCTGCAGACATTGGTTAATTGAAAGTGGCAGAAACTACATAAAACAGAGCCAGAAAGAAGGGGGAATTACTGTTTTCTCCTCACCATTTTCTGTGCAGAGGACAGCAAACTGACCCTGTAGCTGAAGAGACACCAATGTGGCGTGAACGTGGACACTGCTCCTCAAGCACACTGCTAACCTTCCCAACACAGCACTGCGGTGAGCGGTGAGAGCGGTGAGAGCGGTGAGAGCGGTGAGAGCGGTGAGAGCGGTGAGAGCGGTGAGAGCGGTAAGTGGTGGCTCTGGGCTGGGCTTGTTTGGGTGCACGTCTTCAACCTTCTTCCCTGTCCTGTTCCTCCCTCTGCTGTTTTACACACAGTCTTGGGTAGCCGGCATGGCTCCTCCTTGGGCCTCATCCACTTGCCCAGGGCTCAGGCTCTGCCTGCTTTAGCCAGCTTTTGAAGACCAGCACCACTTTCTTCTCCAAACTTTGTTTCTTTTCACCTGAGCCAGACCATTCGTACGACTTCCACCTTCTGTACCCCGCCAGGCAGGAACCACTTCCTTCAGCTTTAAGAATTTTAAAAATAGGAATAAAGTTAGGATAAACTCTCCCTTGGGTTACGACTACAGCACTGAGACCGCACAAGGTACTAACTACTCCCCTACCCAATAAAAGTGCAAAGAGACTTGAGGGATGATGCCAGAAAGAAATGCGGATGCGAGCTTCACAATGACGAAAGCAGAAATTAATTCATATCTAATAGAAGAGCTTTGGAGCTGGAGACGTAGCTCATCTCCACTTGGAAGAGTGATTACTTGACATGCACCAGGGTTTTGGTCTCCAGCTCTCCGTGGACCAGAAGTGTCGGCACAGGCCTGTGATCCCAGCTCTGGAGAGGTAGAGGGAGGAGGACCAGAAGTTCAGTGTCAGCCTTAGCTGCTTAGTGAGTTTGAGGTCAGTCAGGGCCATGTGAGACTGTCTCAAAAACGATAAAGGTGTATCTTTGTGTTCCCAGGTTGTCTATGCTGTCATGGTTACTGTGAAAACCGCATGTAGGATATTGGATATGTGTCGCTGCTGCTCCCCGGGGTTTAACAGGAATGTGCTGTCTGACTCCCTCTTACCTTAGATCTGAGGAAACTGAGTGTAAACCACATTCTTCCTTGTTTTACACTTGGCGAAGGGTGAGCATGACTTCCCACCCCTAAAGAATGAGTTCCTCGTGCCTGGAAATGAACGTGTGCTGGGAGAATTGTCAGATTGAGATATTATCAGAAAAACTGATACAGGAGGTTCAGCTGTTACAGGCCTGCCATCTTTTTAAGACTTTTATTTCTCCCCCCTTGTCCATTTTTTACACATTTATAATTCAGGAAACCCCTTGAGGGAAGACTTGCTTTCAAACCCTCCGCTCTGTCGTTCATTAAATAGGTCAAACCACTCAGTGTCAAATTGCTCAGCCAGATTACTCTAGTTTTCTGAGTCTCATTGTTTTCCTGTCCAGCTTGTCTTAATGATCAAATAAGGCACTGAATGGGGCCTGAGCAGTGCAAAGTTTTGCTTAGTGCATCCTGGTCCCCTGTCTCTTCCCCAGAGCCTGGGAGGGAGGATTTACAGTTAAGAGGGTGTAGTAGCATCACCATGAACTTATGGCAGCGGGCAGTTCTGAGGAGGCAGGAGTATTTGCCTGGGACTCTTCACATCCGTGAAGACTAGGAAACAGAGATAGGATACACAATGGAGCCAAATCTATAAACCTCAAGGCTCATCCCTTAGAGACCCACTTCCTCCAGTGAGACTTCATCTCCTAAAAGTCTCCTGTTCTCCCAAAAAAGCAACCCCAGCTGAGGACCAAGCATTCAAACACAGGAACCTGTGGGGGACACTTTCTTCCCAAAATGTAACGGTACCTGTTATTATCGGAATCTTCTTTGATGCCCCCAAGGTCTAAGGTCTGCAGACCTTTGGATAAATTCCCAGGAGGAGAGCACAAGGCTGACATTTTAAGGAACAACCCAGGACACTCCTTCCATGTGTGTTGTTCACCCCGACAACTGTGGAAGTCAACACTTTCTCCCACCTTAACACATGGCGATTCTCAAGTCGGTTCTTTCTATTCTGCTATAGACCTGACTCCCTTTCTCTCAAGAGGCCTCAGCTTAGTTTTACCCCTGAAGTAGGTTTTGGGGCCTATGTTTAGGTTGTGAAAATGTTGGAACTTGGTTTGATGGTAAGAGTTTTCCTCTGTAGCTCTGTTTGGTCTGGAAATTGCTACATGTGTTAGTCTGATCTTGAACTCACAAAAATCTGTCAGTGTATACCCCCTGGGTACAGAAACTAAGGGCATTTGGTCACCATGCTCAGCTCCTGGAAAAGTTTTTCAACCAATAACGAGTGTCTTGTTGTTTATAAGGAAATATGTTTTGTCATAGGTAAAGTCATCTTGCTCAAACACTGCAAAACAGTAACATTAAATTATTCAGTGTCATTAATTATAAATAAGCAGAAAACATAATATCTGTTTTCTTCTAGCTTCTTTTTAAGTTGAAAGCAGTTGGGTTGTGAACACAGCATACTCTCAGAGCTATCAAGGCAATATGAACATAAACAGGAACTCATGGGGCATGGTGGTAAACACCTGTAATCTCAGGCTAGTGAGGCTGAAGCAGAAAGATGAGAAGATCCAGGTCAGTGTGAGCTTCACAACAAAACCTTGTCTGAAACAAAAAGGACATCAAAACCAAGGGAGCAAAATTCTAAAGAATTCACTGCACATGAATCTCCTAACAAGAAAGTGAACTGTCCCCAGGCTATCCACAGGTGGAGAAGCTGTCATGCTACCCTGACCACAATATCCTCATCCTCCAACAACCCCACCATTAAGATACCAAAGTCCACTTGTTTGTTGATCAAACTCCTTCACTGAGAAGAGAGGAGGTAAAAATGCCAACTCAGCACATAAACCTTAGCAAACTTACATCCTGATTTTCAATGTTTTACAAGTTCATAGAGGCTAAATTAACCTTCATCTTTGTCTTTGGGTAGCTTTTCCTGTCTCTGTCGGTGGACCCAAATAGGATGGAAGCCAAAACCCTGGTGGTAAGATCATTCTTGGTTCCCAACCTAGAATTCTTCTCTGTGGCCTTGACTGTGCATTGGAATTGCCAGGGAATTGGTGATGGGTCAGCTCCTCCTGATACAATGGTTCTGGAACTGTACTACATACAAGGATCATCTAAGGAACACCAGATATGGGGGCACCAGCTTGGCAGGTGTTAACAGGGGATGAGGAGTTTCAGGTCATCTTAGACTACATAACAAAAGTTCAAGGCCAGTGTGAGCTACATGAAATACTGTCTCAACCAAGTATTTCTGCCACCTCCCAAAATAGAATCATTTAGAGAGCTTCTAAAACTCTCAAAGCCCAGGCTCAACCCTAGACCAATTATATTCTCCTCCCCAGGGTAGGCACCCAGGTATCCTTACCCCTGCAGTGTGCTACTGATGCTGATGCAAGCCTGCTGTGTAAATGTGATAAAGATTCCTGAAAGCTTCTCTTGGTGAAATACTGCCCTGGAGACGGCCCTGAACCATGGAACAACGCAAGATTGAAGGAAGCAGGGAAAGCGGTTGCTGGAGGACTTTCTCTTCTTGAAGTGGACACTCTGTTGGCGGTTTGTCTGATACTTATACAATATTTTTAAAACTTGCACTTCACCAATACTATTCTGATGGATGCTGCTCTCCTGAAGACTATATTTCCCAGACTGCCTTCAGCATCACATAGACTTGGGTGTGGTTTATTCCCAGTTCAAGATGGGGAGTCTCAAAAGTTCTTAAAGAAGAAGGCCCCAAGGCTAAACGAACTCTTGGCCTTAGTTGTCTTTTTCCTGTATGGTGTGTGACATGGGAGGCCATCTGAATCCTTTACACCCAATAGAGGCACTTAGAACGTTAGACAGATGGTCAGGAAAATGTGTGACCTGACAGTGAAGGGGTTGACAAGCCAGCCCAGCTGTCTGTGAGAGGACTTATCTGTTGCTTTCCTTGTTGTTTCAGACAAGGATTCCAGTACCCTGAAGTGACCTTGAACTTACTACATTGCTGAGGCTGATGCTTCTGCTCTTTAACCCTGCCTCCCAAATGCTGGGATTGCTGCTGTTCATCAAAACATGGCTCTCAGTTTGTTTAAACTTTCCACCCACATACAGCTATAGGAGATGCTAACCCTTCCAAAGAAGGCAGGAAGAAGACAAAACAAATAGGCTGGTATTCACTGAAAAACTTAACAGAAAAGTCAGGGAAGAAAATAAGAATTAAAAACAACACAAGGCAGGCACTGTCACGGATGCCTTTAAAACTAGCACTCAAGAGGCAGAACCGGACAGGTCTTGTGAGTTCCGGGCCAGCCTGGTCTACATACTGAATTCTAGAGTGGCCATGGCTCAAACAAAACCAAACAAAACAAGAAACAAATGAAGGCGGGGGAGATGGCTCAGCATGTAAGAGCACTCGTGTAAGCCTGCAAACCTGAGTTCAAATCCTCAGAGACCACATTAACAGTCCGGCATGTGGTTTTCTAACCTGTGCACTGTGAAGGTCAGAGAAAGGGGGGTAGACAGAGCTTGCTGTCCACAAACCTAGCTCCAGGTTTGCTGAGAAACTTGTCTCAAGGGAGTAAGGCAGAAAGGAATGGAACAGGACACCAGGCAGCGTCCTCTGGCCTCAGCACCACACAAACCACCTGTGCATGCACCACTCACCACTCATGCAGAGACAAAGATTATTAAATTGAAATTTAAAAACCAAAATGCTGAGAGACGAAAGTGTGGTACTGGATAACATTTATATTCAAGGGATTAAGAGTCTTAATACTAATGCTATTATAGCTTCCTAGTGGCCATCTGTTAGGCCCATGGCTCTTTAAAAAAAAGCCATGAATCTGGTTATTTCTCAATCTTTATGATTCTAACATTATTTATGCACTTATTTCATATTTATACACCCACAAATGTGAAACTCACAAGCACAGCCGTCATTTTTTCTAGTATCCTGTTTTCTCTAATCCTAAAAGCATTTTGTTTGCCTGGCTTCCTTTCTTATTAAAGACTGCTAGGCAGCCGTGAATAACAAGTGACTGTGACTGTTATTGACTTCCTTAGTACTTGGAAGAACTGAACACCATTAG